>NC_048299.1:115048652-115352210 GCF_013100865.1 Trachemys scripta elegans | reverse complement strand
GGCGCTCGGCGGGGGGGCTGGGGGGCGGCACTTTTTTTGCTGCTTGGGGCAGCAAAAAAGCTAGAGCCGGCCCTGGCTGGGGCTTAGGCATGAGTAGTGTTCTGTGTTTTCAGTTTTTATTTGTAAAAAAAAATATCCAGGAATTTTTCAGTTCTAATTTTCCAGACATTAAAACTGTGATGAAATGAGGTTAAAAATTAAAAATTTGGAGGAAAAACAAAAATATACACATAATATCTTTCATAATATTCATTTTACTACAGTATAATTGAAACTTTTTATAATGTACATTTTTTTATGTCTCTCCCAGAGCTAGCACTTTTTCCAGAAATCCTGGTTTGCGTACACACGCATAATTTTCTTGAAAATATCCTCACTCTGGTTGAGCCTCTTGCTGTCTTGGAGGTAGTCCAACTTTGAAAATGTGCACTTTGCATCAACAGGTCCAGGGGGTACACTCAAAGCTCACCATGCCACTTTGCTGAAGTTGGGAAGTATGTCCTGATGATTATTCCAAAAAGCCAACACATCCAGTTTCACATTGTCAGGATTAGGCAAATTCATGTAAGTAGTAAATTCCCCTTTCAGATTTGAAATTTCATCTTTAGTGGCAAATGGTTGAAACACTCTGGCATAACGGTCGTAGTCTGCTGCAAAATTCATCTTGAGGAAGGGGTGAAACACCTGGATGACATTCCAAAAAGAATCTTTGGCACCAAATACTTTTGGGTTCAGATTATGGATCACAGGCGTCTCCCATTTCTCGCTGAGCATTTTGTTGAAGGTTTTGAATGCTTTTTAGGATTTATGATGTGCTGAGGTCCGAAGGATTTCTAGAAACAGCTGTGTTATCTCACTATATTATTTCTCCTGCAGCTTTTATGCTCAGTTCAGCTGAGATTTTGGTTCTCAGGATCCAGTTTGTATTGGCAAAGGTGTTGGCAGTATTCGGAGAAAACTCCAGTGTTTTCTGTGTGTCACACAGTAGTTCCAAGTTTTCAACAATGAACATTACCTTGGTGCGCAGAATCTGGCGGTCATTCTGGTTATTTGCCAGTCTCTTCAGAATTTCTGCTTTAGAACCAACAAACTCAGGATGATCTAGGAGACACATTAGCACAGTCCACGCATTATTTACATGATGGGCAGCAAATTACAAGCTTATCCACCAATGTGGCACAACAGGGGTAGGTAATCAATTAGTAGTAGTTGTCCAGCGAAACAAAGAGCACGCACAAATTTATTGACACAAATGTGATTCATCCCCTCTTTTATTATAGCCCTGGAGAAAGCTCCTGATATGTACTCTTTACCCCAAAGCTCACTTTCTTCTTTAAACTTCCTGTGTTGCTTGCTTTCCAAATGTTCTTTTATTCTGTTACCACAAGCACTGACCTCAGTGCTGTAGTACTTGCAGCGCAATGCGTCCTCTTCACTCCCATCTTTACTTTTCTTGAAAATTTATAAGCACTGATTTTCTTGTTGGTATTCAGGCACGGATTTGCATTTTTGCCTCACTTTTACCTTTTTATCTTATCTTTATTTATGGAGGATTGATTGATTACATTTAGCACTGCACTAAGTGGACAAAAAGAAATAGGCAGGCAGCATCTCCTTGTGAACCAATTATAGCACAATATTAACATTGTTTGATTTTTGCAACCTCCACTGTGTGTGTTCTGTGTTTTACACTGCAAAACTACTTCAACCTCAGAGCCGCAGGACACAACAGTTGTGTAAAGCATTAGTGTTTAACAAAAATAAGTACCTGAAAAAAATTGGATTGATAAACAGGTGTAAATCAGTAAAAACTGAAAATGCCGAACACTAGGCACGAGTTAGGTGCTAAGCGTGTCAGGGCTTTGGTGGCTGTGCACATGCCCAGCCACCAATATATAGACACCTTGAACAGTGGAAACTCAGGCACCTAAAGACTTTAGGAGCTTATGTGTTTAGGTGATGGCTGTACAAGGATTTTGTGAATACTAGTAGTGCTGAAATGTTGAACTTCAGGTTCTGTGTCCCCTTTGTGATTTCACACTTCATGGCTTCTGAAACACAGATGACAGTGAGGGCCATTAGAAGGCTCACAAACTGTTTAAAGGGATACTGCATAGTTCCTATACACTACAATATTAATGAGAATATCTAGTCTTTTCACTTTGACTATGAAGTTCAAAGTGTAACAGTTTTTGTTTTGAAACTAACATTCTAAAGAAGCAATGTTAGAGGTCAAGAAAAATACTGTATTTACCTTTTAGCTAATCAAGAAGCAGAGATTTATATATCTAGCTCATAAAAAGTAAATTTTCTCTGTGCTTGGCATCAGCTGGTCAGGCATATGCATATTGTTAGAAAAATAGAGTATAAAACAAACCCTCATTATGCAACTGCTTAACTGATTATGAGTAGCACCTTTCTTGGGGCTTTTAAATTTAGATTGCTTAACTAAGAAAAAGGACTTGGGAGTTGAGATTAATTTTATAGAGTTTATTAGACATCCTTAAAAATAGTAACTAATAGTATAGGATATAAAAAAAGAAATGGTATCGGACTGTGATTTGAGTACATAAATCAGAGAATTGGTCAATATAACCATTTAGGTTTTCAGAATCAAATTATATAACCACAACAGAAAATAACAATTATACTCAATTATTATCTTGGGAAGGTGATTTTGTTTAGATTTTTGACTAAAATTCCCTCAGAATAGGGTCTAAGTTGTGCCAAATAGTTATCAACTCGGGTTTTCCAAACCAGCAAAGAAAAACAATCCAAACCTAGATCACAAAACTTAAATTTTGGTGAACTCCTTTTGTACACCCTAGGCACCTGCTCATGTACTTTTCAAGTGATAACATTTGTGTGCTAGAATTTACATTTGCAAAACTCAATTATATAGATAGATTCTATCAAACTACAGTCTTCCAGAGGGTCCTCCATCCAAAATGAGAAATCCAGAGTTGATATTCCTGATGTTTTCCTTTTTAGGAACATTTGTGACTTTGGGGCTACTTTCAGACCACTTTTTATTATGAAAATAAAAATGGGAGCTCTTCAAATATTCCCATTTTAGTTTATGAAGGACAGTGCAGTATCCCAAGGCATGCATGCCACAGTCTACTAATGCACATCTTGGTCTCCTAGTTATAAAAGCAGGAGGGAAGAGCGATTAATAACTATATGGAAAATAGAAAAGATGTCATATGTTGCATGTGTAGAACCTTTCAGTGAGGCTCTGAATACATGTTTAATAGGTGGTAAGTATTTTGATTCCTGTTTTACAGGTGGAAAAGCTGAGAGGCAGAGAGTTAAGCCCAAGGTCACATAATGACAATGCAAGAGATGGTGTTCTTCAAAATTATCTCTAAGATGTTGTCACTTTCTGAATTAAGTGTGAGATTCATTTCATTAAAAGACTTTAAAAAAAACTTTCTTAATTCACTGGTGGTGAAAGAAGCAGAAGTTAGTAGAAAGCTGTCTTCTTGCTAGTTTGAATAATTTTCAGAAAATCAGAATTAGAGCCATTCATAGAGACATTGGTGTCTTTTCAATGACTGCAGTCTGTTAAATATGACCTAATATGCATGAAATCATGTTAGTGACATCTCTGGAGAGATTTTATTAAGGAAAGGAAATAGGAATGAATGAGAATTTTTAAAATGTTAATATATGTAAATAAATATAACCTTGCTGTCCATAAACTTTGCAATGTGTTTTTATATTCAGCTACCACCATGTAGCATTCACTGTTAAAAGGTAACTGTTGACAAAGGTGACAATACAGTGGTATCTGAGATACTACCGTTTTTATGCTTTACTGAGAATGGTAAACAACTGCCCTATCTTTTGCAAACGTTGACATTTCAATTATAAACATTGTACATTATGTATTAGCAAGTGTACTGCATACATTTGCTAATGTATTTTTAAATGCACAGTTTAGTCAGCAATGTTTCAGAAAGTATGGGGCATGCTCCCTAAGTGACACTAAAAACTAGTAATGAAGAGAGGGGTGTAGACAGAGTCTTCTTCTTCTTCTTTAAAAAAAAAAAAAAAAAAAAAAAAAAACCTCTCTAGCTGTTATGGTTGTGGAGAAAACCTTCAAATACAAACAGAATATAACCAGTACAAGGATGTCTGGCAGAGTTTGCGGGAAGTCTGAAACAATAGCTTTGAATTGCAAATGGCCCCATTATTTCAGTGGATGCTAATTCAGATTACAATGATACTTTAATTATGAACCTTATTAACACTTTCACTGCTCATCAAAGCATGTGAGAAAGGACAAGAAAGTATTTATATGAATAAAAATAATACTATTTTTGTTAATTAAACAATTCTTAATATCCAAAATGTCATTCCTTAACAATTTAAAAAAAATGCAATTTAATTTACAAAGTAACTTTGTCTCATTCATGGGTACTATACAATATTCCTTATATCACATGTAATACTCATAGACTCATAGACTTTAAGGTCAGAAGGGACCAGTATGATCATCTAGTCTGACCTCCCGCATGATACAGGCCACAAAAGCTGACCCACCCCCTTTCCCTTAACTCAGCTGTTGAAGTCCCCAAATCCTGTGATTTAAGTCGCAGAGAATCCTCCAGCTAGCGACCCCCGCCCCATGCTGCGGAGGAAGGTGAAAAACCTCCAGGGCCTCTGCCAATCTACCCTGGAGGAAAATTCCTTCCCGACCCCAAATATGGCGATCAGTAGAACCCTGAGCATGCAGGCAAGATTCTCCAGCCAGACCCTCTTTGACCATTGATACTATTTACCCGCGATGGCACGCTGTTGATTGATTGACTAAAATCATGTTATCCCATCAAACCATTCCCTCCATAAACTTATCGAGCTTAATCTTAAAGCCAGAGAGGTCTTTCACCCCCACTGTTTCCCTCGGAAGGCTGTTCCAAAATTTCACCCCTCTGATGGTTAGAAACCTTCTTCTAATTTCAAGCCTAAACTTCCCCACCGCCAGTTTATATCCATTCATTCTCGTGTCCACATTATTACTGAGCTGAAATAATTCCTCTCCCTCCCTGGTATTTATCCCTCTGATATATTTAAAGAGAGCAATCATATCCCCCCTCAGCCTGTTTTTGGTTAGGGTAAACAAACCGAGCTCCTCGAGTCTCCTTTCATAAGACAGGTTTTCCATTCCTCTGATCATCCTAGTGGCCCTTCTCTGTACCCATTCCAGTTTGAGTTCATCCCTTTTAAACATTGGAGACCAGAACTGCACACAGTACTCCAAATGAGGTCTCACCAGTGCCTTATATAACGGAAGCAGCACCTCCTTATCCCTACTAGATATACCTCGCCTAATGCATCCCAAGACCGCATTAGCTTTTTTCACGGCCACGTCACAATACTGAACTAAGTGAATTTAGAATGAGTACATGATGGTGTGGCATAGGTTTAGGATTACCAGATTACTCATGTGGAGCAAAATAAGTGAGGTATGAAGGTCATTCCAAATGAACAGCACTACAACTGTTATACATGCGCAGGGGCGGCTCTATGTATTTTGCCGCCCCAAGCACGGCAGTCAGGTGGCTTTCTGCGGTGTGCCTGCGGGAGGTCCGCTGGTAACGCAGATTCAGCAGCATGCCTGCGGGAGGTCCGCTGGTCCTGTGGCTTCGGCGTACCCGCCGCCGAATTGCCGCCGAAGCCGCAGGACTGGCGGACCTCCCTCAGGCATGCTGCTGGAGGCACCCTGACTGCCGTCCCCCGTGGCTTGCTGCCCCAGGTACACGCTTGGTGCCCTGGTGCCTGGAGCTGCCCCTGTACATTCGCTCTTATCTCCCCATCCCCGTTTTTCATTCTTTTTTTCTTCATCCTTCTCCTATATTATAAGTTACGGGAAGTAAATGAAAATAAAGTGAGGTATCGTCTTTGGGGCAGGGGGTTGGGGTGCAGGAGCGGGTGCAGAGGTTGGGCTCTGGGAGGGAGTTTGGGTGCAGGCTCTGGGCTAAGGCACGGGGTTGGGATTTGGGAGGCGGTGAGGGCTCTGGGAGGAAGTTTGAGTGCTGGGTGTGGGCTCTGGGTTGGGGTAGGGGGTTGGGGTGTGGGAGCGGGTGTGGAGTGCAGGCTCTGAGAGGAAGTTTGGGTGTAGGGTGCGGGCTCTGGCCTAGATCCGGGGTATGGGGTGCAGGAGGGGGGCAAGGGGATGGCACTTACCTTGGGCGGCGCAGCTCCCAAAGCGACGGGCACACACACGCACACCGGCAGTGGCTCCTAGGCGGCAGGGGAGTCAGGGGGTCTCCGCGTGCTGCTGCCTGCAGGCGCCACCCTCGCAGCTCCCATTGGGCACAGTTCCCAGCCAATGGGAGCTGCGGAGTCGGCGCTCGGGGCGGGGGCAGTGTGTGGAGACACCCCTCCCCTCCCAGGGGCCGCAGGGACATACCAGCAGCTGGCCGCTTCCGAGAGCAGTGTGGGGCCACCGGCCACAGCATGCAGGCAGCCTGTCTGCCTGAGCTCTGCTGTGCCACTGGGAGGGACTAGGGGGCAGGTTGGCAGATGAGATTTGTTCTGCATTTTGGGGGCCCTCCTGTTGTTGTGGGCCCCGTGCACCTCACGGTTTGTTTCATGGTAAATCCGCTCTTGGTCGTGATGGATTCTCAGTCACTGAAAATTTTTAAATCAAGATTGGATGCTTTTATAAAAGATATGCTCTAGGAATTGTTTTGGGGAAGTTCTATGGCTTGTGTTATACAAGAAGCAAGCCTAGATGGTCACAATGGTGCCTTCTGGCCTTGCAATCTATAAATCTATGAAAAAGGTATTGACTTTTTTCATTGCATCTTTCTGTGTGTAAAGCCAGCCTCCAATTGTATAGCCTCTGAGAGAGACAAAGTTTAACTATTACATGGAATCATAGAAAGGTAGGACCCTTGATAGGTCATCTAGTCCAGTCCCCAGCACTGTGTCAGGACTAAGTATTATCTAGACCATCCCTGACAGGTGTTTGTCTAATCTGTTCTTTAAAACCTCCAATGACAGAGATTCCAGAACCTTCCTAGGTACCTAGTGTTATGTATTTTTAGCACCCTTCTGGCCAAGATAGAGTCTGTTCTGCAGGCAGCTCTGGCCAAGAAAAGTATGTGAAGGAATGCAGCAGGGAAACCCCATTCCACCCCAAGGGCACTTGTTCTAACCCTTCCCCTTCCCTCCCCTCTTCCCTCTGAGTAAACACATGTACACAATGGAATATAGGAAAGGAAATGGAGAAAAACAACAGGGGGAACACAAGGCGAGCTGTAGAACAGGATTATATCCAATACGAGGCACCTGTGGTACCACAATATGAAAGGGCAGACACTGAGCAATGCGTCTATATTTAGAGTTCAGGAATCCTGGGCAGAGTTCCAGTCTGGTGGTGAGTCTTGGATTCTCCTGGCCGTCTTCAGCACCAATGAAATTTCTCCAACAAACCCTCTGGTGCCCTCTTCTGTCACGCTCTGCAAACCAACCCAAAGCGACAACCTTCCTTCTTAACGAGCTACTTATTCCCATTGCAAGGTCACAAGCCCTAGTACTCATGGCCCCATACAGCTCTGGGTGATGGTGATACTGGGTTCAGCTCTGGTTTGTCCTTCTTGGGTGATTCCTCCCTGGCACAGTGCTCCTCCTGGCTCCTGTCCTGGGGCATTCGTTGTCGGCCCCTCTGTCCCTCCCGTGGTTTGAGTAGGTTCTCGGCTGCTTTGCTGTGTGATTGCCTTCTCGCTGCAGGCCTCTTGTCTGGAGCTGCAGATACATACAGCCCATCGCTCTCCTTGTGTACATGCCCTTGACATTTCCTTTTCCTGAAACAATCAGTATTTTCTTTGCCTCAGGACAAAGATTTAAAGGGGTCATGCTCTCTAAAGCCCGAGGGGGTTACAGTTAACTACCTCTTCAGTTAGGAATACATGTTACAGACCTATTCAAACCATTGTAATCAACACCACTGCATGGTGTCACTGTGAATTCTGAAGTACACTATTGCCCTCTAGGTGTCTGATAGCATGCTCTGTGTACTGTGACTTCAGAGACAAGGACAGTAGATGCACTGGGTATGAGGTTGTACAGGCTCTAGCCATTGGGGGGATCCCATAAACACACACTCAATTCAAATGAGAAACTAGGAATTATTTTACTAGGGCTCCCAAAATTGAAGGGTGCATATACACCTCTACCTCGATATAATGCTACCCGATATAACACAAATTCTGATATAACGCAGTAAAGCAGTGCGCCGGTGCGGTGGGGCTGCGCACTCTAGTGGATCAAAGCAAGTTCAATATAACGCGGTTTCACCTATAACATGGTAAGATTTTTGGCTCCTGAGGACAGCGTTATATTGAGGTAGAGGTGTACTCTAGGCACAAGAACTTCAACAATGACAATAAATATCAGTCCACCAGTTCCCAACTTGGTCCAATATGGGGGTTCAGAGGTAAAGGTTTCAAAGCTTTCAGGCTGCTCTCTTGTATCCTCCAGTGTAAGCTATTCTTGCCCCCTGTCAGCAACAGGATGTGGCTGTGCCCAGCCCTCACACGGCTTGCTATCTGTCTTTTCCCCCTTAGCCAGCTCCGAAACTGTTGGCTCCAGCCTGCTTTTCTTCTGTGCTCATGCTTTCTTCCAGGCCTTCTCCTCTCTTACCCGAGTATATTATTTCTTGTTCTGGTGCTGTAGGGATTATGGATTATGGAGAAGGATGTTGAATGGGGTAACATAGTGCCCTGCACTAACTAGATCCTGTCCCAGCAGCTCATTTGGAGTGTAGGGAAGGTACCCAATAATGAGGCAGCAGTTCATTATACTACATAATACAGCTTTTTTAAAATCATAATCTCAAACTACCCAATGGTTTAAAGCATCTTTTTGTATCCCTGATGGGTTGCTATATAGTGAATCTTAAATTTGTCAGTAGTTCAGGGGTGAATAGTGTCCTGCTTTGCAGCTCACTCCTGGATAACTTTGGGAAGAAATTCCACTTTCAGAGAAAAGGAGATTTTTTTTAAGTGACAGCTGTATGAAGCTGATTAGAAGTTTGGAATGTTAGAATAAGTGTTGTGGAGATAGATATTGGGAAGAGTACAGGAGATGTGGTCAAAGGTGCATGTTAAATACGATTTATCACATGGTTCTCTAAATTAGCACATGCATATTATAACTGTCTATGTAGTGGGTCTGTCTGTCTGTCTACAAACCCTATATATATTCCCAGGCAGAAAATTACATTAAGATAGAGTTAAGGTTGAGAGTACATCAATAACTTAGGGATATAAAACACTACAAGAATGTTGTAATTATCAAAAAATCTGATCTAATTAAAATAATTTGACATAATATATCAAACTACTTTTAAAGACATTTGTTTTTTCATAAATTTACCTTATGGTATGTTGATAGGATTCCAGTCTCTCTCTCATCAATGACTCATTAAGAGTCAGCCTCTGGCAAACTCCACAGCAAATCAGCGTGGAACATGGTGATTTTTTCTCAGCTCCTAACACAGCCCAATCTAAATAATTTTCACGGCGACAGCAAAAAAGTGCCTCCCTTACCATGCCATACATATTTAAAAGTCTACTGCAAAGCATGGAGATGTTAATGTTTAAAAAAAAAAGGCAGAATTTTTTTTATAATGAAAGGTGTTAAGCAATCTAAATATAGGCATTGTTACTGCTCTTCTTATAGTATGCATTTCTAAAGAGTCTAACATTAGTAGTTAAGTGCTGTAACATAGAATAGTAATAATTCAAAACATGATCTGCACAACTAGGGCTGCCTGTCTGAATGTTCTAACATGCTGTGTCTGCTATCTGGATGCCAGCAGTTGATTCTTCATCCTACTCATTGATTTAATTGTTGTTTATGTGACTTTGTAGTCTACTGAGTAACATTAAATATGATTATCCCACAAGGCACAGTCTTTACACTCATTTCATGGTTGTATGACATACAATGATGTTTCTGAGCCCCTTTGTTTGCTTATAGGATTATAAGCTCCCTCTTCGTGACATACATTATTGTGTTCTTCTCCATAATTATTAGGGGGGAAATATTACTTTACTGATTGATTTTGACGTTTGTGGTCAATGTGCACCAAATTTAGACCTGGCATAACAAGGTGTAATTGCTTGGGAAGTTGTATCCTCTTACACTAGGTCTCAATTTGCTCCACTGTCCCTATTCTCCAAAACAGGGAGGGAAAACAGATAACCTTTAATTTCTTGTGCTGTAGTGTATTGTTTCCCTCCGGCAGTTAATTCAGAATGAAACTTCAATTAACCCCTCAGCACTGGGAAACACAGGCAGATGAATATGTGAGAAAGCATGAGAAAACTGGTATGGACTGGGATGTAGGCGGTCTGGCCTAGTAGAGCAGAGTCAGGTCTAGTGGGCAGAGCAGGTGCCCAGGTTGGGTGATGAAGCCAAAGTCAGCCCCAGAGCCAGGGGTCAAGCCGGAGTCAGAACCAGGAATTGAAGCTGAGGGTCAGATACCAAATGCCAGATCCAAGGGTCAAGCTAGAATCAGAAGTCAGAGACCAGGGTTGGAAGTAAGGCTTAAGGTAAGGAACTGGAGGAGAGTCAAGGATCAAGCACGGATCCATAGAGGATTGCCAGGTGTCCAGCTGCTGACTGGGCCATTAAAAGTACAGTCGGTGGCGCAGCAGGTCTAAGGCAGGTTCCCTGCCCAGCTCCACTTGGCTTCTGGAAGCTGCAGCATGTTCCCCTCTGGCTCCTAGGCCTAGGGAGGAATGGAATGTCCCACCCCAGGGAGCTCTGCACATTGCCCCTGCCCCAAGCGCTAGCTCTGCAGCTCCCATTGGCTGGGAACCGCAACCAATGGGAGCTGCGGGGGTGGTGTGTGCGGACAGGGCAGCGTGCAGATCCACCTGGCTGCATCTCCACATAGGAGCCAGAGGAGGGACATGCCGCTGCTTCCGGGAGCTGCTTGAGGTAAGTGCTGCCTGGAGCCTGCACCCTTGAACCCCTCCTGCCCCCCAACACCCTGCCCCAGCCCTGATCCCCCTCCCGCCCTGTGAACCCCTCGATCCCAGCCCAGAGCACCGTCCTGCACCCCAAGCCCCTCATCCCCAGCCTCACCCCAGAGCCCATACCCCCAGACAGAGCCCTCACCCCCTCCATCACGCCCCAACCCCCTGCCCCAGCCCTGATCTCCTTTCTGCCTTCCAACCCCCTCCATCCCAGCCTGGAGCACCCACCTGAACCCCAAGCCCCTCATCCCCAGTCCCACCCAGAGTCTGCACCCCCAGTTGCACCCCTCACACCTCCTGTACCCTAAACCCCTGCCCCAGCCCTGATCTCCTTTCTGCCCTCCAACCCCCTCCATCCCAGCCCAGAGCACCCTTCCACATCCCAAACCCCTAATTTCTAGGCCTAGCCCGGAACTTGCACCCGCAGCCCGGAGCTCATACCCACTCCCACACCCCAGCCCCCTCCCTCAGACTGGAGCCCCCTCCCATACTCCCAGTCCCTCAGCTCCACCCCCAAGCCTGGAGCCCCCTCCTTCACCACAAACCCCTAATCCCTGATCCCACCCCAGAGCCTGCACCACCAGCCAGAGCCCTCACCCCCTCCCGCACCCCAACTTCCTGAGCCAAGCCAATGAAAATGAACGAATGAGTGAGGATGGGGAGAGCAAGCGACAGGGTGTGTGTGGAGTGAGCGGGGGTGGGGTCTCAGAGAAGGGGTGGGACAGGGGCAGGGCCTTGGAGGAGGGGTGGGGCGGGGGCGGGGTAAAGGTGTTCTGTGCGAGCAGAAAGTTGGCAGTCCTAGAGCCAGAGGTGTGAAGGCCTGGGTGAGGCAGAAGCAGGAATCAGAAACAGAGTTGGGAACAGGAAGCAGGCACAAGCAGGAAATCCCAATGCAGCCATAACAGAAAATCCCCTTGTTGCTCAGATAAACTTCCTTTGCTTCCTTCTGACTTTAATAGCATGATTCGATCATCAGTGGTGCCAGGTGATCCTACAGTCAGGTGTGGTTAGATGTTGATAGATGTTTGGCTGTGTGGGTGTGTTCCCCCTGTGTGTCACCCCAACGCTGTGCAGACAGCTGGCACAGCAGACCTTGAGTGAACCATCCAATGACCACAAGATACGTGAAGGGATGAAGGCACCCAGCCAGGTTTATTGTCGATGAAGCACGATACTAGTATCCTGCAGATTCTACCAGACCACCAATAGATTCTAGCCCCTGCTTTAGCCCCTTCATGTTGCTCTAGTACAGTGGTTCTCAAACTTTGGTACTGGTGACCCCTTTCACACAGCAAGCCTCTGAGTGCGACCCCCCTTATCAATTAAAAATGCTTTTTTATATATTTAACACCATTATAAATGTGGGAGGCAAAGTGGGGCTTGGGGTGGAGGCTGAAGATCGCAACCCCCCACCTAATAACCTCACGACCCCCTGAGGGGTCCCGACCCCCAGTTTGAGAACCCGTACTCTGGTGGATTCCATGCATTGTAAAGGGAGCAGAGCAGCTCCCCGGGGAATTCCCCCAGTGTAGCCATTGTAAAACTCGTGAAAAGACTCCTATACTGCTGTCTGCACAGCCAAAGGGTGTGACAAGGTGTGAACGGGCTGGAGGGGGAGTGTCCAGAGCAGCCCAAATTCTGGAAAACATAAAGATGGCTTAATGCCATCATTGCTCCCCTCCCTAGCCTGTGCCCTCTGTGCTGCAGCTCCTGAGACAAACAGCATAGAATATTGCCCCTGGGTTCTATTCCTAGTTCTGACAGAAGTGATTATATGCATCCTCTTCATTTTCCTGTGTGTAAAATTGGGGAATGATACTAGTCTTCCTCCTAAAATATCTGTGTGAGGCATTGCTCCATAATAAAGAATGTTAAGTGCACAGAATTGTTAACACCAATCAGTGGGAGAACTGAGATAAGACGTAGTGGTCTCTTTGACTATGTCAATGCTTATGGCAGCATGAAAAATACAGACACTGCCTGCCCTCCCAGAATGGGTATAAATAGCAATGTAAATAGTGAGGCACTGCTTAGGTGAGTAGAGTAAAGACATGCTAGAACCTTAGGGTATATAGCCTACATAGCTCTCTACATGCCCAAGCTGTGCTTTCCCTCCTCTACACTGCTATTTTTAGCAGTGTAGTGTCCTGGATGTGAGAGACTCAAGTTTAAATCCCTCCTCTGTTTGATGTGGTACAGGGATCTGAACCCAGGTCTCTGCAGTGGGGCTCTTTGAAACTCTGCTATTGAAGAGGGTCCATCTTTTAATAAAATAATTAAGTAGTTATTGGACCAAAAAGAGTTATGAGATGATGGTTACGGCATTCACACGGCAGTGAGGAAACCTGGGTTCAAATCCCTGTTCTAATGATGATTTAATTATTTTATAAAAAATGGAACAGCCTCAGAAGCAGTAATTCAGAGAACCTCCCCCCAGCCCACTGGTTGTAGACGCTCTCCTTGGCAGTGGGGGACCTGAGTTCAAATCCCTCCTCTGCTTTAGGCAGAAAAAGGAGTCCCGGTCCTTCTCTTTGCAAGAAAGAACAGACTTGGCTTAATTGAGGAGAAGATTCACACCTGTGGATCCCAAGCAGAGGGAGGCACCTAATTCTGTTGGCAGGATGGTGCTTAGGCCACTCCCCTCTCCTCAGTATTTCCTACTGGCTAGTTTAGGCAGCACTTAGCATGCTGGTTTTTGTGAATCCCAATCTTAGGAACTTATTCTCTCCATGCATTTTATAGGGAGCCTAGGTACCTAACTCAGGGCTTTGGATTCCAGTGCACTGCGGGCCACTTACAAATTAGGTGCTCCAACACTGAATCCAAGGCCCCTTTGTATATTTAGCCCTCTTTTTCCCAGGCCACACACTGTATGCTAACCACAGGGAACAGATATGGCATAAAAGCCATTATGGCTGCTGTATGCCACTTGAGGATCTTTCTGCATTGAGTCCCTTATTTTGTGACAGTCTCCATTGGCTGTAGGTCCACTTTGCACTAGCAGTTTGGAGCAAACAGCTAAGGTCAGGGTCACACTGCTTAGTTCAATGTCAAAATAAATATAGCAAGGGATTCCACCCTCTTTTTGTGTATCACTGGCCATGAATAAGATAAGGGTTTATTGGCATACAGTGATGGAGAGACCCTCTCTCTTGCATGAAAAATTTATTAGCTAGATCAATGGATCTGCATTATATTCAGGAGTCATGACTACCTAGGGGCTTGCTGACCATTTTCTCATCCACTTCTTTCGAAAAAAAGGATGGACTAGACAAATTAAAAGGGCCTGTTAACATGGGTAGTATTTGCCTTTTTTATCTACTTGTACTTATTATTTCAGAAGTATATTGAAAAGCAGATATTTAAAGTGTACATGTTCCTTAATTGCTTTACAGTGTACTATAGTGATTTCATGTCATTCACATTCCAACAATTTGTTTAGAATGGTAGAGCTGAAACTGGCCATTTGTAAAGTACACTAGATAACATAGCGTTTAGGAACGAACATTATTGTCAATAAATAAATGGTGATTGCATATTAGATTCCCAAAGAAAAAGTGTTAAGATTATTTTTTTATTTATATACAAGTCGTGCCCAAAAGTCCCCATCAGGATTGGGATCCCATAGTGCTAGTTGTTGTACATACACATTGTAAAAGACAATAGTCTTTCCACAAGTGCAAATTCAGATATTCCATTAATCTTACTCCTGATGCAATAGTTTGATTGATTAGCTGTTCTGAGCATAATTTATATCACACTTGGAGGTTCTCTTTGAGTTAAAAAAATCAACAACTTTGGTTCAGAACAACAAGTACTATAAAAGAACCCAACAACTATTTTCATTTAAAGCTGAAATTTGACAGTTACTATAGTGTTGTAATAAAGAAAATAGGACCCATTTTTTTTAAATAAAGAGTTTGTGCTCACAGTTTGTACCTGCAAATAAGTGCATGTATAGGTTTTCAGGTGCAGTTATTTACAGTCACAAATGAGAAAATGTAGACATTTAATTAATGTATTGTACATGCAGATAAGGTGCTTAGACATCTACATGCCTTCATTTATACCAACAAACAGTTGCATCCCCATTTATTTGCAGACATAGAAATGGATGTGTGGGGTAAGAAGAGGTGTTTTAAGTTGGAACCCCAAGTAATGGTATCCCGCAATTTGTAGTGCAGAAAAAACAAGAAATGGTAGACCAAGATTTAATAATTGCCCTTCTTACCATCAATTCAGGGATGTGACTCCCACTTTTTAAGTTGCATTGGGGTCTTTTCCATGCCACAGGACACACAACCATTAAAAACAAAATAGTCACAATTATTAACGATGACATTTTAATAAAAAAAGAGGGGGGGGAACCAAACACAAAATAAACAATAAATTTCAGTTACAATCTCTTCTGTATGTCTCTCTGTGGAAAACTTTCAACAGATTATACTTTTAAGAGTGGGTCTACCCTGGTCAGGATGCTATTCTCTAGGTAAGTTAAGACCAAAGTATATTATTTCCAGAATCAGTAGTAATATCATCACTAGTATCACAGATAACTAAAACAGTTTATAAATCGGCAAAGGAATTTCATTTAAGGGTAGGTGAATCCTGTTTTATTTATCTTGGACATCCTAGACAGTGTATAAATGGAAAAAGGTGAGTAATCTCAACTAAGTCCTATGAAATTGAAGAAAGCTTAATTAAATTAGTTAAAAGAAGCCATGTAAGGAATGGTCCAGAAGCAAGCAATTTATGAACATTAAAGAATCCTAAATCCAAATAAAATCCCACTATTTCTCTTTGTTTACCAAAGTTAGCTGTTGTCTCCTTTCTAGCAACACACAGTCTAAAAAATCGTGTACTTGACAGGAGAAGTTAGTACCTTAAATTACTAAGCATTTCAATATTCCATTTAAATCATTAAGAGAAAAAATTAAATCTAATCCATTGGCAGTTCTTTTGCAAGCTCTATTTCACTAGTGATTTAGGAAAAAAGCTGCATGATCATGGGGGACTTCAATTTTAGTGATGTATGCTGGAGGTCTCCTGCTGCAAGAACTAAAATTTCTTCTTCGAGTGCTTGCTCATATCGATTCCAATTAAGTGTGCGCGTGCTGCGTGCACGATCGTCGAAAGATTTTTACCTTAGCAACTCTCGGTGGGTCGGCTGAGGTGCCCACTGGAGTGGCGCCGTTATGGCACCCGATATATACCCCTGCCAACCCGGCGCCCCCTCAGTTCCTTCTTACCGCCCGTGACGGTCATTGGAACTGTGGAGAGCTGTGTAGCTGACCTCCACATCCCTAGCGATCTTCCTTGTATTGCTAGTTCTTTAGTGTCGTTGTAATTAGTTTAGTAGTTTAGCAAGTTTATAAGTTAGTAAATTTAGTGTATATAGTTGTAGATAAGTTGAGGATTCAGGGCTTATCCCCGTTCCTCTCACCCGGTACCAGGGCTCATGCCCAAGGCTCCGGGCTTTAAGCCTTGCACGGCTTGCCTCAAGCCTATGCCTATTGGAGAACCCCATGACTACTGTCTGAAGTGCCTGGGGGAAGCTCATCAGCCTGACAAGTGCCGTATCTGTAAGGCTTTCAAGTCTAGGACGAAAAAGGAGCGGGACTTCAGGTTAAAACAGCTCCTGATGGAAGTGGCACTTCGGCCAGTGCCTCCGGCACTGCGCGCAGATCAGGCACCATCGGTCCACAGCGCACCTCCGGCACCTGAGTATCCCAGTCCTAGTAAGGCCCCTCGGCACCGGACATCCCCGGCACCAACGCAGACGCGAGACCGATCGCTCTCACCATGGCCCAGAAAGCAAGCCTGCTGCCCCCCTACAAGGGCATGCACCTCCTGCAGTCCCAGCAGAGCAACATGCCGTGCTGGACCTGACCACAAAGGCCCCGACTCTGGCACCGTCGATTCCGGTGCCCCAAGCGCCGTTGAGTCTGGTGCAGATCCGGTGCACACCGTTGTTGAGCTTGGCCTGCCGTCGACTCCAGAGACTTTCTCCGACCTGATCACGTTGACTGAGCCCGGACCTTCTCAGCCTCCGACACCGCCGGTACGGGCTGTCCAATCTATTGGGAAACCCTCATTCATGCGGCCTCCTCAGCAGAGTGAACCAGTTCGGCACCGCTTGAGGTCCCGGTCCCGGTCCTGGTCACGCAGATGGTCCCGCTTTCGGCGCCGCTTGCAGTCCCGGCACCGATCTCCATCTCGGCACCGGTCGTACTCGTGGCACCGCTCCACGTCCTGAAGGTCACCCTCTCGGTGTGATCGGTACCAATCCAGCTCCCGGCACCGATCCAGCACCGCTCATCGCACAGCTGGTCGCGGCACTGCCTGCGCTGTCGATCTTCATCGAGATCCAGGTCGACCTCTCAGCGCCACTATGACCGTCGGTCCCGCTCCAGGTCACGGTACCGCTCGGGACACCGGCACCGGTCCCCTACCCCCAGACGCGCACCAGTGGACAGTGCCGCACCACCTCAGCAAGTGCACTCGGCACCGCCATGCCCTTCCCATCAGAACTCGGCGTCATCCCAAGAAGGGAGTACCTATAACATCCAAGACCAGGATGCTGATGGTGCAAGCCAGGGACAGAACGAGACACATGATCCCAACCAGGGTCCTCCTCAATGGTCCTTCTGGACCCCTTGGGCATACCACCAAGCCCAAGGTGGTCCCTCAGGTGCCTCTCGCTCGACTCATTCGGAGCCTAGTGTGCCTGAGGCAACGGTTAGCCGTCCTCCCCCGATACCGTCAGAGACAACAGCTTTACCACCTGAGCAGGCCAATGTCCCTCCAGTCGTGGACCTTGGACAACCGGACCCGCCCCAGCCTGACCTTCCCCAGGACCCACTGGTCCAGGGACTGTCGTCCTTGTCTTCGCCTGACGAGGCTGTGGCAGGCACGTCCTCCTCTGGCCCTCCACCCATAGACCTGCATGCTCACCAGGACCTCCTTCGTAGGGTGGCACAGAACATGAATCTGCAGGTGGAGGAGGTGGCAGAGATTGAGGACCCAGAGATTGAGGACATCTTGTCAGCTGATGTCCCCACCCGGATAGCTTTGCCCTTTTTAAAAACTATCCAGGCCAATGCCAATACTATCTGGCAGTCCCCTGCGTCCATCCCTCCCACAGCATGGGGGGTGAAAAGAAAATACATGGTGCCAGCCAAAGACTACGAGTACTTGTATGTGCACCCCCAACCTTGCTCCCTCGTGGTACAATCCATAAACAAGAGGAAAAGACATGGCCAGCAAGCGCCCGCCCCTAAATCCAAGGATGCTAGGCGCCTGGATTTATTCGGGTGTAAGATTTACTCCTCTGGTGGACTACAGCTCAGGGTAGCTAACCAGCAAGCCTTCCTGAGCCGGTATAATTATAACACCTGGAACTCAATGGGGAAATTCAAAGAGCTGGTTCCCCAAGAGTCCAAGGAAGAGTTTGGGGCCTTGCTCGAAGAGGGCAAGAAGGTGGCAAGGACATCTCTGCAGGCGTCTTTAGATGCAGCGGACTCGGCTGCTAGAACTCTAGCCTCAGGGGTAGCCATGCGACGTATTTCCTGGCTGCAACTGTCCGGCCTCCCACCGGAACTGCAGCAAACTATACAGGACCTTCCCTTTGAAGGACAAGGTCTCTTCTTGGAAAAGACTGATCCCAGACTGCAAAGTTTGAAGGATAGCCAGGCCACCATTCGCTAATTGGGCATGCATACCCCAGTGACACAACCTAGGCCCTTCCGGCCCCAACCGCAGCACACTTACCCCAACCCTCAACCGCTACAAGACCCTCCTAGAAGGCGTGGTCGCGGCACTAGGAGGTGTCAACCTGGTACGCAGCCAGGCCAGAATCAGGGCCCCCCGAGACAAAACTTGAAGCCGCGCTCAAGGTCGGAGCACCAGTCTCCGCCCAGGATCCTTCCCTACCTTTCTCCAACCGCCTCTTCTTTTTCCTCCCTGCGTGGTCCTACATAAGGTCAGATCGCTGGGTCCTTCGCACGGTGGAAACAGGATACCATCTTCAGTTTGTTTCGCTCCCCCCCTTCCCCCCCCCCCCCCCCGTCCCTCTTCAGGAACACTTCTCACAAGCAACTCCTCTTGCAGGAGGTACAAACGCTTCTGTCTGTTGGAGTGGTGGAAGAGGTACCAAAGGACTTGAGGGGCAGGGGTTTTTACTCCCGCTACTTCCTAATCCCCAAAGCAAAGAGGGGGCTTCGGCCCATCCTAGACCTACACGGACTCAACAAATTCATGGTAAAGTTGAAGTTCCGCATGGTCACCCTTGGAACCATTATCCCATCCCTGGATCCTGGAGACTGGTACGCCGCCCTCGACATGAAGGACACATACTTCCACATAGCGATCTACCCGCCGCACAGGTGGTTCCTTCGCTTTGTGGTTGGACACCAACATTTCCAATTTGCTGTCCTCCCCTTCAGCCTGTCCACAGCGCCAAGGGTCTTCACAAAATGTATGGACGTCGTAGCAGCCTGGCTCTGCAGACATCAGGTCCAAGTGTTTCCGTACCTCGACAACTGGCTCATTCGGGGTCGGTCTGAGCTACAGTTCTGGTCTCACATTCGGTTCGTCATCACCTGCTTCAGGCAGCTGGGCCTGCTGATCAACGCCGAAAAGTCCACTTTGGAGCCGACCCAAAGACTAGACTTTATTGGGGCAGTCCTGGACTCGAATCTCACCAAGGCTTGCCTTCTACAGGCCTGCTTCCAGTCCATGATGACCATTATCCACGGCCTCCAAAGCTTCCCAACCTCGACAGCACGCATGTGCCTCGGTCTTCTCGGCCACATGGCCTCATGCACCTTCGTGGCCAAACATGCCAGACTACGCCTCCGCCCGCTTCAGATCTGGCTCTCGTCAGTGTACCGTCCAGGCCTCTCTGGGTATTGTCCTCTCTGGGTTGGTGGCTAATCCCAACCATGTTTGCGGGGGGATACCATTCCATGCCCCGCAGCCCTCTCTAATCCTCACCACGGACGCATCCTCCCTGGGCTGGGGCGCTCACCTTGCGGACTTTTGCACTCAAGGCCTCTGGTCCACACAGGAAATATCCCCCCACATCAACGTCCGGGAACTGAGGGCAGTGCGCCTGCTGTGTCAGGTATTCCGCGAACACCTGCAAGGTTGTTGTGTCGCTGTCTTCACAGACCACACAACGGCCATGTTTTACATCAACAAGCAAGGTGGAGCACGGTTGTACCTACTGTGCCAGGAAGCCATTCATCTCTGGGAGTTCTGCATAGCCCAATCAATCGACCTGGTGGCATAATTTCTCCCGGGAGTCCAGAACATCTTGGCAGATCACCTCAGCAGGTCCTTTATGACTCACGAGTGGTCAATATGTCCAGACGTCATTCATTCCATTTTCTGGAGGTGGGGGTTTCCCCACATAGACCTCTTCACCTCCCGAGAGAATCGAAAGTGCCAAGTGTTCTGCTCTCTCCAGGGACGCTCCCTGGGCTCCCTGTCAGACACCTTCCTGATACCGTGGAAAGACCAGCTGCTCTACGCCTTTCCTCCGTTTCCGTTGGTCCACAAGGTCCTTCTGAAGTTATGCAGGGACAAGGCCCACTTAATCTTGATCGCTCCAGCGTGGCCCAGACAACACTGTTACACCACAGTCCTCGATCTGTCGGTGACCAAGCCAATTCCTCTCCCATTGTGGCCACTCTTGATCACGCAGGATCATGGCAGGTTATGCCATCTGGACCTGCAGTCCCTTCATCTCACAGCATGGATGCTGCATGGCTGACACAATCTGAGCTGCGCTGCTCCAGTTTGGTGCAGCAAGTCCTATTAGGAAGCAGAAAGCCCTCCACTAGGTCCACATACCTAGCCAAGTGGAAACACTTCTCCTGCTGGTGTGCCCTGAAGGACACTGTCCCCCTACAGGTTCCAATACCTACCATCCAAGATTACCTCTTGTCACTCAAACAACAAGATCTAGTGGTATCATCCATCAAGGTACACCTGGCAGCAATTTCAGCTTTTCACCCGGGCGAAAATGGCCGCTCGATTTTCTCCAATCCCATGGTCAACAGGTTCCTCAAGGGTTTGGAATGGCTGTATCCACAAATCCGTCATCCGACCCCTATGTGGGACCTCAACCTCATTCTCTCTAGACTCATGGTTCCCCCCTTCGAGCCGATGGCCACCTGCTCCCTTCTGTTCCTTTCCTGGAAAACAGCTTTCCTCATCGCTATCACATCAGCGAGACGAGTATCGGAGCCTCGAGCTCTCACATCGGATCCACCATACATGGTGTTCCATAAGGACAAGGTACAGCTGCGACCACACCCCACCTTGCTCCCTAAGTTGGTGTCTGCCTTCCATGTCAACCAAGACATCTTCCTTCCGGTCTTCTTTCCGAAGCCCCACGCTTCACGATGGGAACAGCAGCTAGCTACATTCCCTAGACGTTCACAGGGCTCTCTCCTTTTATATCGAATGAACTAAGCCCTTTAGAAAGACATCCCAGCTGTTTGTAGCAGTGGCAGACAGGATGAAAGGTCTCCTGGTCTCCACGCAGCGAATTTCGTCTTGGATTACATCTTGCATTAGTGCATGTTATGACTTGGCGGGTGTCCCGACTACCCGGCTCACTGCCTGTTCTACTCGGGCTCAAACATCATCCTCCGCCTTTCTGGCTCATGTGCCCATACAGGAAATCTGCAGGGCAGCAACTTGGTCATCCATACATACCTTCGCTTCCCACTATGCTATAGTGCAACAGTCCAGGGACGACGCAGCATTTGGTTCAGTGGTACTTCGATCCGCAACATCTAAATCTGACCCCACTGCCTAGGTAAGGCTTGGGAATCACCTAATTGGAATCGATATGAGCAAGCACTCGAAGAAGAAAAAACGGTTACTCACCTTTGTAATTGTTGTTCTTCGAGATGTGTTGCTCATATCCATTTCAAACCCGCTCTCCTTCCCCACTGTCAGAGTAGCCAGCAAGAAGGAACTGAGGGGGCGCCGGGTCGGTAGGGGCATATATCGGGCGCCATAACGGCGCCAATCCAGGGGGCGCCTCAGCTGACCCACCGAGAGTTGCTAGGGTAAAAATCTTCCGACGATCTTGCATGCGGCACGCGCACACCTAATTGGAATGGATATGAGCAACACATCTCGAAGAACAACAGTTACAAAGGTGAGTAACCGTTTTATCCTTGGAATTTCTGAGCATAATAGATGACAATTTCCAAACTCAAAAGGTGTTGCAGCCAACATGGGGGAATTCTATATTAGAAAAAGAGGTACTGATTTCAGAAATAAAAATGAATGGCAGATTAGGTTCAAGTGATAATGACTTGATCACATTTATAATGTGCAAGCAGCATAAAGTCCAGACCTGGTGCTTTAATAGGGACAATTTCACAAACCTGGAAACAATTATGAGCCAAATCAGCTAGGGGAAAGAATGTAATCAGAAAAATGTAAGTGATAATTGGAAATCATTTAAGAACACCTTACTAGGGGGCCAAAAAGCTACAATTCCACAATTGAGGAAAAAGGCTGTGATGATTAAAAAAAACCAACCTAGTTCGGGGGGAGGGGGAGTGAAGGCAGCTGTAAAAAAAAAAGAGAATATAACAAATGGAAGAAAGGGGAAGTTGATAATGAGTATATATAAACCAGAAGTTTGGAATTGTAGAAAATTGATAAGGGAAGCCAAGAGACACAAAAAGAAATCTACAGTCAGCAGAGTTAAGGACAAGAAGGAGTTTTATAAATACTACACTTGACCAGAGCTCGGAGTATTAGGAAAAAAAAATCCTGACAATGATATTGGTTCATTACTAGATGGAAATGGTAGAATTATCAATAACAATGCAGAAAAGGTAGAGGTGGTCAATAAATATTTCTTCTGTATTTGGAGAAAAACAAATGATACAGTCTCATCATAAAGTGACGATAGTCTTTCCATTCCCCTAGTATCTCTGGAGGATTTTAGATAGAAGCTTCTAAAGGTAAACATTTTAAAATCAGCAGGTCCAGATAACTTGCAACGAAGAGCTATAAAAGAGCTGGCTGATGAGCTTACTGTACCATTAATGTGCAGCAAGTCTTGGAGCACTGGGGAAGTTACAGAAGGCTAGAAGAAAGCTAATATTGTGCCAATTTTTAAAAAGGATAAAAGGGATGACCTGAGTAATTATAGACCTATCAGCCTGACATCCATCCCAGACAAGTTAATGGAGCAGCTAATATAGGACTTGATGAATAAAGAACTAAAGGAAGGAAATGTAATTAATGCAAATCAACATGGATTTATGGAAAATAGATCCTGTCAAACTAACTTTATCTTTTTTGTTATAGGATTACAAGTTTGGTCAATAAAGGTGATAGTGTTGATGTAATATACTTATACTTCTGTAAGGCATTTGACTTGGTACCACACAACATTTTGATTAAAAAACTAGAATTATATAAAAATAACATGGGACACATTAAAGGGATTAAAAACTGGCTAACTGACAGGTCTCAAAATATAACTGTAAATGGGGAATTGTCATCGAGCAGGTGTGTTTCCAGTGGGGTCCCACAGTAATCAATTCTTGGCCCTACGCTATTTAACATTTTTATCAATGATGTGGAAGAAAACATAAAATCAATACTGATAAAGTTTGCAGATGACACAAAAATGGGGGAGTGGTAAATAATGAAGAGAACAGGTCGCAGATTCGAAGCGATCTGGATTGCTTGGTGAACTGGGAGCAAGAAAACAAAATGTGTTTTAATATGGCTAAATGTAAATCTATACATCTAGGAACAAAGAATGTACACCATACTTTGAGGATGGGGGAGGCAACCTAGTGACAGAGGAGGTGGAAAAAGCTAATGTACTCAATGCTTTTTTTGCCTCTGTCTTCACGAACAGACTACTGCACTGGGCAGCACAGCATGAGGAGGAGTGACCAGCCCTCTGTGGAGAAAGAAGTGGTTTAGGACTATTTATAAAAGCTGGTGTAAACTTTTAGAACATCTCTAAGTTAGAGTTATAACTCTTGTATTCAGTCCACTTTCTGAGAAATTTCTTCATTTCCATTAGAGTTTAACAGGAGTTGAAATTCGGTTTCAAATGATTCCACATATTCTTATTTGCTATATAAAAGTTGTTCACCTCTCAAAATAGTCTGTTAGGCTTTAAGATTTATTTAAGCCTCTTAAACCTAAGTAATCAAAGATGTTATTGTCCTATTCTCTTACTAATCTTGGAGAGGTGACACTTGTCTTTGAGTTCAGTAAGGAGTTGTTTAAGCATTGCCAGATAACTAATTTCCTGTTAATATTTTTATGCTCAAATGGCTTCTTACGTTAGAAACCAGTTATAGCATCTAATGATTCAATAGTGGTATATAAAATATTTCACTGTTCACATACCAATATGCATCAGGAAGTTATAACATTAGATCTTTGCATTTAGATAAAGAGTTAGATCCACAAAGTGATTTAGGTGCCTAACTCCCATTGACTTCAGGCTCTAGGGCCCCTAATGAATGGGCTGAAGGGAGGCATGTATTGCTGCCTCATGATTCTTAGCCATAAACCCTTTCCTGGAATTAGGCACTTAAGCCAGGTCACTACTTTCTTGCAAAAAGAAAACAAAACAAAATCCCACAACCAGACCCACTCCATTAGAGCCAATATTTCAGTGGTTAGAGCACTCACATGGGATGTATGAATCCAGCTCCCAGTACCTGGTCTGACTGATTTGGAGTATGGGCTTGAACCCAGTTCTTGCATGTCAGAGGCCTGCTCACCAATCTATTGAGTATTCAGTGGAGGAGAGGGAATCTTTCAATCTCCTTTTGGAACTGTTTCACTTTGTATAAACATTAAATATTCATATGCATAAGGACTTGAACCTGACTCTGACATCCCTGCTGATGTCCCAGTGAACCACGGGATTACTGGGTATTCTGGGGACACAGACAGACAGCCACAAAAACTCCTGACCTTCTCGTCCTGGCTGCCTTTGGTGCATATTAGGCATCCTATAGGCATGTCTTGTGTATCAGGCCCTGCAGGCAAGATAGGTGGGGGAATACCTAGTTTGAGAATTGTGCTGGGGGTTAGCTGTGAATGAGGGCTTCAAGCCACTTATTATGTTTGGGGCTGCATCAGGACTTAGATGGCATTGCACATGCTGACTAGGGTTGCCAAGCTTCCAGTTTTCGACCAGAAAGCCCGGTTGAAAAGGGGTCCCGGTGGCACTGGTCACCACTGCTGACTGGGCCGCTAAAAGTCCGGTCGGTGGCACAGCAGGGCTAAGGCAGGATCTGTGCCATCCCTGGCTCTGCGCAGCTCCTGGAAGCGGCAGCATGTCCCCCCTCTGGCTCCTAGGCTCGGGGGAAGCCAGGAAGCTCCATGCGCTGCCCCCGCTCCAAGGGCTGGCTTCCCAGCTCCTATTGGCTGGGAATCACGGCCAATGGGAGCTGAGGGGGCAGCACCAGCGGACAGGGCAGTGCTTGGAGCTGCCTGGCTGCGACTCTGCCTAGGAGCTGGAGGGGGGATGTGCTGCTGCTTTTGGGAGCCGCCTGAAGTAAGCGCCACCCAGAGCCCACATTCCACACCTCCTCCTGCACCCCAACACCTTGCCCCAGCACCTTAACCCCGTCTCACACTCCAAACCCCTTGGCCCCAGCCCTGAGCCCCCTCTTGGACCCCAACCCCTCATCCCTGGCTGCACCCCAGAGCCAACACCTCCAGCCAGAGGCCTAATTCCCTCCCACACCCCAACCTCCTGCCCCAGTGTGGTGAAAATGAGCGAGTCAGCGAGGTTGGGGTAGAGGGAGCGATGGAGGAAGGGGGAATGGAATGAGTGGGGCAGAACCTCAGAGAAGGGACAGGACAGGGGCAGGGCAAGCATGTTCAGTTTTCTGCAATGAGAAAGTTGCCAACCTTAATGCTGACTGGCAGAAACTTAGGCATCTATGGACTTCAGGTGTCTACAGGGTCAGGCAGCAACTGAGCAGTCATTTTAAGAATCTCAGTGTCTCCTAAATTGTGGCCTTACGTGCCTATATTGTGGCCTTTGTGGATCCAGCCCAAAATTTAAGGAATAAATATAGATTTTCATGTTTGAGTGGAAACATACATTAGAAGTAATTAATATCTTTTGAAAATGCTTCTCAACCATAAGTGTTTTCCTTAAAGTTTCAAGAATGAAGACTTTCAAGTGTTCATAAAAGAAATTAATTTTAATAGGAACCTTTCCAAAATTTGTGTGGTTTTTAACTGAAGGCTTTCCTTTGAAAAGGAGAGGAGGTGAAAAGGCTCATTTTTACTACTTGGTTTATAGCTTTGACACTTAGGCATCACTCCTCTTTGAAGTTTCCTGAATAGAGAGCATCTTTACATTCTTTTACACAAATCAGGTTTCTTTCTAAAACAAATACCTCATATATGTCTTTTCTAGAGATAATGTTATATCTATGCCAAGCTGATATCTTGTATCACAGGGATGTGCCTTGGGTACCTAATAAACCAACAAGAGTGTATTTGCCTTTTGATCAATTGACTTCTAGATTCAGAATATGCCATTTGCAACCATTTACAGTTTGCAATTAAAACCTTATCATATATTCTATACAAGGGAAAAATCACAGTAACTGATGTACACCTTTCAAAACATAATACAAATGAAAATAGAGTACAATGTTAAAGCAAACTAGGAGTTATAAAGCTGCATTTTACTGTCTGTGTAAATACACTTGGGATAATAAAAACTGTTATCTTTGACATTCTGCAAGCCTGTCATATTGATGGAAAACAGGGATCTCTTAGGAATTTTCTTAGCTTGAACATTTCATATAATTAGATAAGTAATCAAAAATGTAAGTATTTGAGTTTATCATACTCTCAAAACATCATGTGCATGAAAGTAATTTTGAGTATCTCCTAACAGTTAGTAAAGATGGAGGCAAGTTTGTGATAAACTAACATTGTAAGAATGAATTAGATTATTTTTATTAACATTTTTACATCAGTGCTAAGGTTTTACCTCTGTGATAGGGCCACTCCTGGGCTCACAATAAACCACTGCTGGATCCCCAGTCAGGTATAAAAGGCAAAAATATTTTATTTGGCTCTCACCCCTGTCAGGATGGGGACCATCTGATACACTCTTATTCAGTAACAGACAAGTCACTGGTAACAAATGAAAACAAAAGTCCAGGTCTGTTGTACCTTAGGAAGATGCTGGCAGGCAGCTCCTAGCCCGGGGTGGGCAAACTTTTTGGCCTGAAGGCCACATCTGGATATGGAAATTGTATGGCAGGTCATGAATGCTCACAAAATTGGGAGTTGGGATGCGGGAGGGGGGTCAGGGCTCCGGCTGGGGGTTCGGGCTCTGGGGTGAGACTGGGAATGAGGGGTTGCATATGCAGGAGCGTGCTCCAGGCTGGGATCAAGGGGTTCAGAGGGTGAGAGGGGGATCAGAGCTGGGGAAGGGAGTTGGGGTGCAGAAGGGGTCAGGGTGTGGGCTCCCAGAAGCAGTGCCATGTCCCCCCTCCAGCTCCAACATGGAGGCGCAGCCAGGCGGCTCTGAGCGCTGCCCCTGCAGCTCCCTTTGGCCGCGATTCCTGGCCAACGGGAGCTGCGGGGGCAGTGCTTGGGGCAGGGGCAGCGTGCAAAACCCCCTGGTTGCCCTTACCTGTAGGAGCCGGAGTGAGGACATGCTGCTGCTTCCGGGAGCCGTGCAGAGTGGGACAAGCCCTCAACCCCACTCACTGGCTGGAGCACAGGAGTGGGGCAAGCCCCGGACGCCACTCCCTGGCGGAAGCTCGAGGGCCGGATTAAAACATCTGAAGGGCTGGGTGCCGCCCCCGGGCTGTAGTTTGCACACCCCTGTCTTAGCCCCAGCCAGGCTTCTCTCATAGAGTGAGGGTTGAGGGTGTGCTCTACCTCCAAAATAACCTCTTTTAACTCCTCCTCCAAGACTGACATCCATTGGAGGGGCAGTTGGGTGGGGCTGATTGAGCCCACAACAGCTGATTAACTTTTTCTGGCTAGTGTGCGGTTTGTCTACCCCATCCCAACCACCTACAGAGGTCAGATTTAAACAAATTAAAATCACACACATAATGTCCTGAGTTCTTTAAATCAGTTGTCATCAATTCTATTGCTTTTAAACAAGCTCAGGGTACTGAACTTTCATAAACTGTACATGAAAGCTTAATTTAGTCACTGTGGCATGCCAGCCCCTTCAAATCTGATGAGCATGCTTCTTGGTACAGAATATTTGAGGCTGTGCTGCATATAATGCATTTGAAAGAGTTGCAGATGGAAGTAATTGGGGCAATAGTGCAGGAGGAACAAAGGGATGACTTGGATATAGTTGCATGTTTTATATTTGGTGGCAGCATGAACCAAGAAAGAGTCAAAAATGAATCCAGTCTCTTTTAAAGGGTTAGATTTTGAAGAGGAGATGAACAATAATACTTTGATAGCTGAAAGTTAACCCCTATTTTCTCTACTTTGGGGTATAATATAAATAAACCGAATTTTAAAATTTAATATGGACTATTGACAGTTAAACATTAATAAGTAAAAACCCACACAACCCTAAAACACAGGCTTTAGAAATTATTACTCTCTGAAGAAATTATTTCTGTTGTACAACCTTTCTAGATTCATCAGTTTCCTGTTATGACCTGCTTACTTAGTTAACTTTATCTTTTAATCCATTCTTAGTGTGTTTTATAGATCTGAACACACCTTTGTTAAGTAATTTCAGTAAATAGACACAGGCAGTTACAGTAACATGAATAAAATAATGTAATGGTTGTGGACACAGATTTTTAATATCATTTTCTGATTAGCTAGGTAGGGGGTTTTGTTGCTGTACTTGTGTTTTAAATTCACCATGGGCAGTGCTCACATTTGGATGTATAGGTGTTTGTTATAACTCACTTCTGATTCCGGTTGAAAAATGGTTTGTAAATTGAGTTTTTAAAAAGGAAAAGAGCATTTTTTTGTGGGAAACATATCACTTTTTTTTCCAATTCATGCACTGATGTTTGGGCTGAAGTATAATAGAGCATCCAAGGAACATACTCATGCCCTCTGAAGAACACTGAGCTGTATGTTCTGTGATTAATTAATACATATCTCTGCCTGTCTCTTTTTCTGTTCAAATAGCAGGCTTGAGTCTCCTGTAATGCAGTTTGTGTAGTTAATTTACATTTCTACAAAATGGATGTAAAATACTGTTATATCAAAATACTCTACTCATTCACACCAGTGGAAGCACTTTATACCCATTTTGTGTAAATGACTACATAAGGTCCAGGGCAGTAGAGAGTCAGGCCCAGTGCTTACTTCGTAATGAAAGAAGAGCAGGGCTCAAGCAATTAGGTTCTGGGGCTCAAGCACATTTTTTTACTTTCATAACTGCCATGACAAGCCCAGAGGTGCCGGGGCTATGAACTGCCAAGCCTAGAGGTTACAGGGCTCAACACTGGCAAGCCCTGGCACAAATAAAGCTCTGGTCAGCTCCATTAAGTTTTGTATAAGTCAGGCATTTATGGATCCATTCCACTTAGGGCTTGGTTAAGGCAATCTGGTTTACCCCAAAAGGGGCAAGACCAAAGGCAAAAGGGGACCACCAGTGAACCAGGTTGGCAGGTCCTAGAGCAAACCATGCACAAAAAAGGAGGAGGGGAAGAGAGGGAATAAGAGGAGAAAGGAAAGGACAGGACAAGAAAGAGGAAGGAGGCATCTGTGGATGTGCACAACATAAGAGGATACAGAAGGATGTGGAGAGGTGCCCAGGTTTCATTGCCAGGTGGTACACCCAGCCAAAGAATCAGTAATCAAGAGTTTACAGGGTAAGATAAATGAACTGCTCCTTTACGGTTCCAGGTGGACCTACATCTTGTAAACAAGAGTGACAAGTTCTGTTTCCTGTATTGCTGTATGTGACTAGCTGGTGATGGAAGTATCTAATATTTATGTATGCTGTCATGTACTTTAAGATTTTTCAGTCCTAGGTGTCTTGTACTGTCATAGGCTGGTGATATGGACTAACTTAAACTAAATTAAAAAAATAGAGGCTAACCTAAGTGGCAGCATAATCAAATAATCACATATTATTCTTTAAATATATTACACTGCTCTACAGCCAAAATGCTTCTGAAATAAATGTAGTCAAACTTTACTAATTCNGAAACAACTTTTGAGGTGCATAAACTATGACCAACATCAGTGGCAGCTTCGTGGCGATTTGAAGGTTGTTGCTCTCTTGCTTGGTCTGCAGACTGGATACACAAAGTACTGCTGTTTTCTCTGCGAATGGGATAGTCGTGCAAGAGATTCCCACTACATCAAGAAAGATTGGCCACTCTGACAGTCATTGGAGCCTGGGAGGAAAAAAGTGTTCAGCATCCACCACTTGTTGAATCAAGGAAGATTTTGTTACCACCCTTACACATCAAGCTGGGTCTGATGAAGAACTTTGTCAAGGCCATTGACAAAACACAAGCAGCTTTCAAGTACCTCCGTGGAAAATTTTCAAGGTTAAGTGAAGCTAAGTTAAAGGAAGGTGTCTTTATTGGTCCTCAGATTCGTGAACTTCTTTGAGATGATGCATTTGACCATGCACTTCGTTGCAAGGAAAAGACAGCATGGAAAGCCTTCCAGTTAGTGACAATAAATTTTCTCGGAAACAACAAGGCAGACAACTACAGGTTGTTGGTGGAAAACCTCCTCAAGGCATACAAAAGCCTTGGTTGCAGCATGTCACTAAAGATACATTTTTTGCACTCTCATCTAGATTTTTTTCCACCGAACTGCGGAGCAGTGAGCGACAAGCACGGCAAGCGATTTCACCAGGACATTGCAACAATGGAGAAACGCTATCAGGGCAAATGGAGCCCATCAATGCTTGCAGACTATTGCTGGACAGTGACAAGAGATGCTCCATTTAATGAATACAAGAGACAAGCCAAGAAGCGCCGAGTAGACACCGAATAGGACTAAACTATGTACATAATAGTTTTTTGCCTTTTGTTTCATAATAAATTTTATTCATATAACCCTTTTGCTAATTTTTAAAGTGTTACATAAACAGGACAGGTGAAATATTGTCATATAAAGCAACCATAAACACATGAAAAGATCTAGGTTTACAATTTATGATTAAAACTCTACTATCTACACAATATATGTAGATATAAAATGTAAAAACTTAACTATCTTAGAAACAGTAGCTAATCAGTTGTTTTAATTGTCATATTTGAATTCAGAACATCAAAATACATAATAAATAGCACATTTTATCTCTGAAGCAGACAACTTCTCAAAAATTGTAGACCAGTGTTACAGGCAGTTAGCCTAACTTCAGTATCAGGCAAATTGGTTAAAACTACATTAAAAAATTCAATTATCAGACAATACATGAACACGATAGGTTGGGGAAGAGTCAACACAGCTTTTGTGAAATCATGCCTCACCAGTATATTTGAATTCTTTGAGGGTGTCAAAAAACATGGAGAGGTGTGATCCAGTGGAGGTAATATACTTGGACTTTCAGAAAGCCTTTGACAACGTCCCTCACTAAAGGCTCTTAAACAAAGTAAGGAGTTATGGGATAAGAGGGAAAGTCCTTTGATGGATCAGTAACTGATTAAAAGATAGGAAACAAAGGGTAGGAATTAATGGTCACTTTTCATTGTGGAGAGAGGTAAATATTGGGGTCCCCTAAGGATCTGTAGCGGGACCAGTGCTGTTCAAAATATTCATAAGTGACCTGGAAAAAGGGGCAAACAATGAGGTGGCAAAGTTTGTAGACAATACAAAATTATTTAAGATAGTTAAGTCCAAAGCAGACTATGAAGAATTACAAAGGGATCTCATAAAACTGGGTGACTAGGCAAGAAAATGGCAGATGAAATTCATTGTCCATAAATGCAAAGTGATGCATATTGGAAAACATAATCCCAACTATATATACAAAAAAATAAGATCTAAGTTAGCAGTTACCACTCAAGAAAGAGATCATTGTGGAGTTATCACGGATAGTTCTCTGAAAACATCTGCTCAATGTGCAGCAGCAGTCAAAAAGAGCTAACAGAATCTAAGATATCAGTAGGAAAAGGATAGATAATAAAACAGAAAATATCATAATGTCACTATATATATCCATGGTATGTCCACACCTTGAATTCTGCATGCAATTCTGGTTGCCCCATCTCAAAAAGATATATTAGAATTGGAAAAAATATAGAGAAGGACAACAAAAATGATTAAGGGTATGCAACAGCTTTCATATGAGGAGAGATTAAAAAGACTGGGACTGTTCACATAGAAAAGTAATGGCTAAGACGGGGTATGATAGAGGTCTATAAAATCACAAATGGTGTGGAGAAAGTGAATAAGGAAGTCTTATTATCCCTTCACATAACACAAGAACCAGGGGTTGTCCAATGAAATTAATAGGCAGCAGCTTTAAAACAAACATAAGGAAATACTTGTTCACACAATGCACAGTCAACCTGTGGAACTCATTGTCAGGTTGTTGTTAAGATCAAAAGTATGAATGGTTTCAGAAGATAATAAGATAAGTTAATGGAGTATAGATCCATGAATGATGGTCAGGGATGCAACCTCATGCTCTGGGTGTCTCAAAACCTCTGACTGACAGAAGCTGGGACTGGAAGACAGGAGATGGATCATTCAATACATTGCCTATAAGTTCATTCCCTCTGAAGCAATTGTTGGAAGACAGGACACTGACTTAGGTGGACTGTTGGTCAGACTCACTATGGCCACCCTAGACCAAACAATAGCCTGGTGATTAGGCACTCACTTGGGCAGGAGGAGTCTAGATATGACCTGAAACAACATTGTTCAAATTTCTTTGATTTGCCAAAAAATCCAGAAAATGTTTTGGTTCAACCTGAAACATTTTTTTTAATTATTTTGTTTTATTGGGGGAAGGGGCAGGAGGCTCTTCATAGTTATTTGATTTCTGTGGGAGCTAGGCACCACACTAGGTGCCTAGCTGCATCTTTAGGTGCCTAAACATCTGTATATATTTGCCTCTAAGAGACTGAGATGTCTAGGTCCCATTTTCAAAAGTGATTTGATCTCTTAGGAGCTTAAATATCACTGAGAATCAATGGGCTTAGCAATGCTAAGCCAAGTAACTCTAAATATCTCTAAAAATCTGGACTTCAGACAAGAAGTGACAAAAGTCATGAATCATGATAGCAAGCTTCACCTCCAGGAGGAAAGATCCCAGCAGAGGCAGATGGGGGGAAGCAGTTCTGATCACTTTTACTTTTTGTTTTATCTAGTAGCAATGGGAAATTAATCAGACGGAGGTTTGGTTATGGCTGAGCACCCCCTGTTAGGGAAACTGGAATAAGAAATGTTAAATGAAAAAGTTTCCAGGACATAAGTTATTCTGGCTTTCTGTGAGAAGAAAGTGGAAAATTTATCTAACATGCTGAGTGGACTCAAGTTCTGGATGCTAATGTGTGATAACCAGAAAGTGAAACTGATTAGTAACAAAATGTAAACAAATGTGATATTGACTTCTATTTTCATCATCTGTACAGAGTGAGAGGGAAAAAAAGCTAACAAAAAGCAAAAATGGTGGGAAAGCATTTAAGTTCTAAAACTTCTTTCCATTTGTATCATCCACAGTGTTATTAACAAGGCAAGATTATTTTATTCTATTTAGTTAGTTAGTTAGTTTGTAAAATATATGGGGCTTGATTTCAGAGGTGCCAAGCACAGTCATTTAAGACTGATTAGAAAGGGAGCTTCAGATGATCAGTACCTCTGAAATTCATCACTGTGAATTTTAACCTGATAATGGTCCATAATTTATTATTAATAGGGGCATTTTAGATACTTCATAAGCAGTAAAAATTGGGCCTGTTGTTGCTAGATATCACACCTTCCCTTCTGGAGTAAGATTGTGGTGAGATTACTGTCACAATATTTAGATGCCTGTGATTTCCTTAATTCTTGTCTTACTGGATGTAGACCTGGCTTTGGCATTGAAACTACATTGGTTATGTTGGTTGATGATCAGGCAATGTAGCAGAATTATGTGTTCTTGCTGGTATTATTAGTTCTGTCCCCTGCCTTTGATCACAAAATGACATTGACTTGTCTACAGGCCCTGGCAGGAGTGGACAGAGCTGCTTTTTGTTGGCGTTGTTCTTTTCTCTTGAAGAGATTTCACTGGTAGCTGTTCCTCTTTCCATACAGCTCTCACATGTCAGGGGCATCATTCTGTCACCTCTCCTGTGCGATGTGTTTATGGGGCTGTTATGAGGATTAATAAGGGGACACGGAGTCTAGTGATTTTAGTATGCTGATGGCACCCAGCTTTGTGTCTCTCATATAACTCATATAGTTTCATTCAATGCCTCAGTCAGCGTCTAGTTGTGGTATGGAGCTGGCTCAAGCTCAAACCAGCAATACTGAGATGGTTATGAGTGGTTGGGTGAGGAGATAGAAGAAATAACATCAGTTCCTTTAATTGAGGAAGTGGTTCTGTCATTGGGGGTTGTAATTTAGATGTGATTCTGTCCCTCCAGCTATTGTTGGATGATCATAATACAGAAGTAAACTTGTCAGTTTTCTGCTGTCTGTATCTAGCCAGGAGTTTGCAGCCTCCTATGTCATATGTGGATCTTGCTACTAGAATCAAACTCTTGTCAGCTCATGATTAGATTATTGCAATGTGCTCTACATTGGATCACTTATTATAATCAGGGCAACTGAAATAGTGCAGGAAGCAGCAATTCATTTATTGAGTGTGGCATCTCGCTGGGTGTATGTACCATTAGTATTCTGGGATCTGCACTGGGTGCATATTGGTCTCCAAATGGAGTTTAAGTAGTTGGTTATGACTTGGAAAGCATTAAATAACCTAGCAAGTGCCTACTGGGAGAGTACACTTCTCTTCCTGTGACACATTGTCCCAGCTGTGGACACTGGAGATGCTCAAACTAAATCCCCTTTCAAAGATGGAGCTGCTGGGAGTCCACATGGGAGTTCCAGGACTCACCAGTGCCACCACCATCTTGATCCAAAATAGCCCATATTTGGGGAACCTCTAGAAATTCTGAAAGAGCCATCCGTTTGACAGGGTTCTGGGAGAGGGTTGGGTGAGAAGGAGCCTTTTGTTGTTTTTTGGCTAACTGCTCAAGTAAAGTTGGTCCTCTGTGAATGTTTGTTTTTTAATGCTGCTGAGAGTATTATATTGATAATTGAATTGACAGGGTGCCCAGATCATTTGGATAGGTTTGTTTTTATTTTTAAATATAAAAAGATAAAATAAATAAAACAACTTACAATTTAAACTCCCGAACCTTCTAAAGGATCTTCCCACTTGGACCATCAGGTCTGAATGGAGTCCCATCCATTTTACTAAGGCTCTATGCAGGCAGATTCATTAGAAGGATCAGGCTCTAGATAGTCAATATTTAGGGAAAGGATAAGAAAAAAGATGCAAGAAAATGTGAGGTAACTGAGTGGTGAACTTCAGCATGAGTCATGTTACTTTAAAGATTTTATTTTTAAACATCCTGTAGATCTTAAATTTGTGGAGTAAGGGTTTTTTATTCCTTTGTTCCTTTTATATGTATTATATTTTATTGGCCACACCTCCCAACTATTTCTTTAATATTGACGTTCTCCTTCTTCCACATTCTGGTTCGCACTTTCCATAAACACCATTATTCTGTGAAACACAAATACCACTAAATATCCACAAAAATCAGCAGTTGCATCAAATAACTTGAAGTTGGTGTCATAGGAAATGGATAATTGGACCTACAACCTGGACTGGTGAGGTATAAATCTTTCATGCCAAGAGTAGAGTACGCTGAAATGTTTTAGAACTTGGCCTAGTTGTAGAGTGTCATTGAAGTTCTGCTCAGGATAAACTGCTACTTCAATTTGGACACGTGCCTCAATCCAGTAATCGCATTGTTAATTCCTACATTGTTCGAGTTTATCAGCAGTCCATCAAATTGATAAGTCTGTGCCAAGCTGAACAAGTTTTATTGAAAACATCTGACATAATGGGGAGAGAGAAGAGTCCATTTGTACTGTATCATGCAATAAAAATGCATTAAGTGCAAAATTGTATCCTTTGATAAGAGTAAGAAGAATAATTCTGTCCCAAATGGAAATAGAACCATATTTTTTCTTTTAAAGGATGAAATCTGTAAGAAGATTAATATATGCTTGCAAACGTCTTAGTAGAAATCTGTGTTCTTTTAACAAAGTGCAACACAATTAATATTCTATTTAAAATAGGATGATAGTAAATGTTATATCAACAATATCTGAATACATGTGAACAAATCAATTGTTATAATTAAATATTGGAGGCTGTTATACCATGGTTTTATAAGGATTATATTTAAAGAGGACTTCTTGGATAAAAAGGGGAGAACTAGAAAAAAGAATCTGCTGGCCCCATAAGCCACCGTATAGCCTGACAGATATCTGATCTGTATCTGCTCCTATTAATGTCTAGAAACAGAATTCTTGATTTCAGGCATATGTTCTACTAACATTCTTCTACAAAATGAGGTATCAAACTGCTACTATATGAGATATAAAGAAGTTGAGGCTGTTCCAGCATAAGCCTGATAGTCACATCCCTTGCAACTTTGACTAGAATTGTTCTTCAGGCTTCATTTTTTGAGCTTACTCTCAAACTACAGTAGAGCTCTTTATAATTTAAAACAAGGAAGTAATCCCATTGTTTATAGTCATAGGATTTTAAAATTACACTTTCTTGATGTTTTGACCAATTTGTGTCTCTGTTACTTAAAAGTATTGTTTTATTATATTTTATATATGTATATGCATAAAATATAGAGGTTTTACATTTTTTAATACAAAATAATGTTATTTGCATGCATTGACATGGATTTAGCTTTCATAACAGATGCCAGTGCATAAAATATATTTTTTGACAAATCTGTCATGTCAAGTATTAACATACTAGAGAAAATCTAGCCAAGTAGCAAAATGATTCTATTAACATTTTTAAACATCAGTACTAGTTCTTTGTCCCTGCTGCTTCATTCTCCATCACAGACATTAATGGCTAACATTTTAGCTGTCAAAATTCTGGCAGAGTGGGGAGTTAAATGATGCAAGAAGCCTCTTCTTATAAGCTTTTGCCTCCAGTACAGAGGCTGGGCACATTGAGAGTCCTTGTGTTCAGAAAGTCCAAAGCTCAGGGTGCACGGTGCTTTGCAAGTTTGGGCACTAAGAAATCAAACCCAGTCAATTCAATGTCTGAATGTTTTGTCTGTTCAATAGTTTGTTGCTGAGTCAGTATTCTTATCTGTGATGGTCCATATTGTCAGCAATTTCTAGTTACGAAATAATTCTTTTTTTTTCCAGTGTGACAATGCAAAAGGACTTAAAGCCTTCTATGATGCAATAAAATATGGACCTAATCATCTGATGGTTTTTGGTGGAGTATGTGCAACAGTCACTTCTATCATTGCTGAATCCCTAAAAGGATGGAATTTGGTTCAGGTAAGTCATGACATATAATATATTTGACTAGTGACTGTCTTCAAATTCTTTAAAGAAATTTTTGGAAAATTAATAACTGTCAAAAGTTTTGACTAATGCTTTGCAAAATGTTAAATGTGAATAACTATACAATAAATTTGAAGGTCAATGAGGTTATATATAAAAAGGACAATAATTTCAAATACTAATTTGAAACTTTAACTTAACACTTCCAGTGATTGGCATGTTGAGGCTTCAAAAATATATTAAAGCTGTTCAGAACATTTGTGATTAGAAATTAAAAGTATTTGGTTTACCTGGTTTGCCTTGGCAGATAGTTATGTACATTTTATGTGATATATGCCTGAAATTGTAAGATTAATGAAATACAGTATAGAGAGATAATTCAAGGAACTTGATGTGCTAATCCAGTGCCTGATCTAAAGCCCATAAAGTGAATAGAAAGACTCCCTTTCATAGAATCATAGAATCATAGAATATCAGGGTTGGAAGGGACCTCAGGAGGTCATCTAGTCCATCCCCCTGCTCAAAGCAGGACCAATCCCCAACTAAATCACCCCAGCCACGGCTTTGTCAAGCCTGACCTTAAAAACCTCTAAGGACGGAGATTCCACAACCTCCCTAGGTAACCCATTCCAGTGCTTCACCACCCTCCTAGTGAAAAAGTTTTTCCTAATATCCAATCTAAACCTCCCCCACTGCAACTTGAGACCATTACTCCTTGTTCTGTCATCTGCCACCACTGAGAACAGTCTAGATCCATCCTCTTTGGAACCCCTTTTCAGGTAATTGAAAGCAGCTATCAAATCCCCCCTCATTCTTCTCTTCTGCAGACTAATCAATCCCAGTTCCCTCAGCCTCTCCTCATAAGTCATGTGCTCCAGCCCTTTAATCATTTTGTTGCCCTTCACTGGACTCTTTCCCATTTTTCCACATCCTTCTTGTAGTGTGGGGCCCAAAACTGGACACAGTACTCCAGATAAGGCCTCACCAATACCGAACAGAGGGGAATGATCATGTCCCTCGATCTGCTGGCAATGCCCCTACTTATACAGCCTAAAATGCCATTAGCCTTCTTGGCAACAAGGGCACACTGTTGACTCATAGCCAGCTTCTCATCCATTGTAACCCCTAGGTCCTTTTCTGCAGAATGGTCTCTAGTCTGTATCAGTACATGGGATTCTTCCATCCTAAGTGCAGGACTCTGCACTTGTCCTTGTTGAATCTCATTAGATTTCTTTTAGCCCAATCCTCAAATTTGTCTAGGTCCCTCTGTATCCTATTCCTGCCCTCCAGCGTATCTACCACTCCTCCCAGTTTAGTGTCATCTGCAAACTTGCTGAGGGTGCAGGCAGTCCACGCCATCCTCCAGATCATTAATGACTTCAGTAGGCTTTGACTTTGACATCAGTAGGCTGTGAATCAACATATCCTGAGGGCTTCACTCATTTTTTTTCTTAATCATTATTCAAGCAAACTCACTCTGACTTCAAAAGAAATTGAAATGAATAATGTTTTAGTAAAAACTAAATAAGGACCTCCGTATTTGGCCCGTACATCACATCTATTCCCAGCTGTTCCCTTCTCTATCATTCTCAAAGGTCCCACTGTGTGGGAATTTCCCCCAGCCTGCAGAATCATAGAATTTATTAATACCGATCTTTAAAACAGTCATCCAGATAGGACCAATAAAGAGCAGCATGAGATGCCTGAAGCATGATATGCCTCAAGGCCTAATGAGGAAATCCTTGTCTTCTGGCTCAGAATCTCCAGATTTACAGTGGACCATACAAACTAGCCACCCAACCTGGGGATGTCATTTGGGATCCTCCCTGGCCTATCCCTCAAACGTGAATGATTTGGAACTGGCTGCGGGAAGGCTTCTGAGCTCTACATACTGTGTATATGACCAGTGTATAACCAATAAGCTAGCAGTGATCGGAAAAGCACAAAGAGGTCATTTTTAAGTTTGGTTTGGAAGTGGATAAATGACTGAATAGATGGGTAGGTTTATTTGATGGATAAAATATGCTTTTCATACTGTCCCAAGGGAAGTGTACAAAAATTGCATGTTATAAATGTATAACAATTACTTAAGTTCTGTAAGTATTGTTTTTTTACACAGGACCCTTACCTAATTTAGTGCACAGGATGGAGACACAAGGGGGCAGAATTAATGTAGTGAAGGGGACATGCTGGAGTAGTGGGGGGTGAAGGTGCAGAGAAGGGAGACTTAGCTGGCTAGCTAAGGTAGTTCACTAGTGAAGGGATAACACTCATTTCATATTAATCAGTGTGAGGCAGCACTATGAAGCTTCAAGGGCAAACTTTACCCCAACTAAATGCACTCAACTGGTGGCCTCTGGTATCCTCTCTGTTTCTTCCCGGTAACTCTTCAGAGTTGAGAGTTGTTATTTCACTTGAGTTGTCCTACCAGTATTTGTCAAGAATTTTATCCCTCCCCACAAGTCATTCAGTTTCCCTTTAAATGTCCCCTAAACACTTTCATTTTCTCTGTATTTTAAGAGTGACTCTTTGCAGAGGATTTTCTGATACTTTTTTTTATGAAGGATCTTTCATAGAAACCCCAAAAAAGTATTGCTGTCAAGAGAAGATTTTATTTTTATTCCTGCACTATACTTTGGCTGGAGTTTTATTATTCTAAGCTTAGGTAGCTTGTAAGATGTGGAAAAGATCTCTTCCACCATAAAAATATCAAGGTATCCTGGGGGAAGAGGGCGTAGCAGTGGAAAATGTGATATTTTCATTGACTAAATGATGAAAGAACATAAATGAGAGCAGGGTTGGGGATTTCATGAAGTGTAATGGGTGGTGCAGCAGTAATGAATACAACTTTAGATATGGCTTGCAAAAAAGTAATAATGTTTGCTAGACTATACTGCCATACAGTAGGTATTATTTGTGAATTAGTCTGATGGGTACATAAGCACAAATCCTTCTGTTCACAAGGTTGAAATTTATTTAATTAATATCCTTGATTTAAAACTTATCAGTAGCAACAATTATGCACATCTTGGCAAATGAAGCAATAAATAGCATACAGCATCCCTGAAGACTCAAAACTACCATCCCCCAAAAACTTCAGAGGTTCAACCTAAAGGTGTGACAATGGACACTTATACGGAATCATAGAAAGTAATGTAGATGATGTAATAGTAGAAATTTAGATGAAGCCAAGAAGAGGAATAGGAGGGAAAACAATTTCTATAGATATAACTATTGGCAGTAGGCAGACCTGGCATTACACTGCAAGGAAAATAATCTAAATTTGGCTCCCTAACCCCCATCACTCTTTTCCTGTGAAAACCACAGAGGCAGCATATTTAGCCCACAGTATATACTGATTTGATTTACACTGACCCCCTCTGGCTGGCTGAAGAGATGGCTTTTCTCCATAAAAGAGATGCTTCAGTGCAGGGCACTCCTGAAGGAGTGGGTTGAGTAGAGAAGAAGAAAATAGAGAGCAGAGGAGCAGAGTAGTTGCTTAAACATCCTTCCATTTGTTATCAAAGATAGGGATAGCTTTCCTGCTCACAGCTTGATATTTTCCCCAAAGCTTTCTAGACCAAGTGAAAAATACTTGTGCCACCATGCTTGCAAAGCTGTCCCTCTCTTCCCCTCTCCCAAAACATCCCCCTGCAATATAAGGGAATAAAATAGTCACATGATGTTTATTATTTATTGAGTTCTCTAAGGTGCCACAAGTCCTCCTGTTCTTCTTTTTGCGGATACAGACTAACACGGCTGCTACTCTGAAACTTAGCATTATTAATGAACTTTCTAAATAATGAATTTAACAAAATGGATTGTACCCTGCCTTCCGTGAATTTATTATTCATTCTTTCAACATCCTGACTTTTTCACTCCACTCTTTCTTTCTTATTTTAGGTCACATTTTTCACACCGTTTTGAAATTGTTGTTGCGTTTTTTCTTCTTAAGAAGGCAGACTTTAGCAAAGTCAGGGAGTTGGTAGGTAAAATCCCTTGGGAAGCAATTCTAAGGGGAAAAACAGTTCAAGAGAGTTGGCAGAAACATTAAGGGCACAAGAGCAAACAATCCCACTGCCTAGGAAAGATAGGAAGTATGGCAAGAGACCATTCTGGCTTAACCAGGAGATCTTCAATGATCTGAAACTCAAAAAAGAGTCCTACAAAAAGTGGAAACTAGGTCAAATTGCTCTCTTTAACCTCTCAGGATAGGACCAAAAGCAATGGGCGTCAATTGCAGCAAGGACGGTTTAGGTTGGACATTAGGAAAAAATTCCTAACCGTCGCGGTGTTTAAGCACTGGAATAAATTGCCTAGGGAAGTTGTGAAATCTCTGTCACTGGAGATTTTTAAAAGCAAGTGAGACAAATATCTGTCAGGGATGGTCTAGATAATACATAGTCCTGCCTTGAGTTTGGGGGCCTGGACTACAAGACACTCAAGGTCCCTTCCAGTCCTACGATTCTCTGATTCTCCCTCCCTCTGTCCCTTTATGTGCTTTCCTTTCTTACTATTCATTATGTTCTGTTCTTCTTTTCCCCTTACTTGCTGGCTCATCTCCTTCCCCAACCCATGATCTCTCTTTCTCTCTCTTACTATCTTTTTAAAAATTATCCCCACAAACATCCAGTGACATATCCATTTTAGATAGTGCCTTTTACAAACCTCAAAATATGCTGCAGAATTACAAACTACATAATAATAATTTCACCCACCACCAAAATGCAGCCACATCTTTGTAGAACACTGCAAAAGGCATATATTTCATAGATAAATTGAGAGGAAAACAACAATAAAAATACATTGGAAAATATTATGTTGCAGTTGCATTTTATCCATTATTTAAAAGGACTTGAATTTTTGCACAATGACTGAAAATTCTAGTGTGCTCATTCCTCACCACTTAAAAAGATAACAACTTCCTGGGCTTCTGCCTCACAACTCATGTGGGTTTACAAATGGCCTGCAACAACTGAAATGGGAGGGAAGACTGCTAAAGCCCTGGTAGATAAAGTCTCAGGATGACTGACTTTTTGTCTTAAAGCTATTTAATCATTCATATGCTGTAGCTGTGCAGAAGAAAGGTTTTTTGCCTCTTCCATAGCATCTGCCAAAACTTGATCAGCAGATTTATTTCTGGTCCTGTATTGGTTGGCGAATGGTCTGATTTGAATACCTCCTGTTACAACTATATTGCTGATACTCTGATACTTAACTATATTGCTGGTTATTTTGTGGAGAAAATCACCCAGATTCAGACTGAGATTTCTGCATTTGTGGAAACAGTGTGTTGTCTAGAGGAGACAAATACTACATTATCTCTATTTGAGTTTCAGCCAGTGATGCTCTCTAAGTGGTCGGGTGAACTTCATCATGCAATCTGTGCTCTGGACACATGTTCTTCCTGACTGGTAAAGGTCATGAGTTTTTATTTTCCTTTGTGCTCATGATGTTTGAAAAGGTTTGCAGTCATCCAATTCACAGTGTTTGGATGCCTGAGATTTCCTTAGCCTTTATCAATCTAGGTAATGACTTAGATATGGCACAGAAACTGCTCTTGTGGCAATGATCTTCTAATGATGGATGAAGAGAAAATATTCCTATTAGTAGTATGAGCTCTATTAGTTGCATTTGATACATTGGTCATGAAATGTTAAAGATATATCCAAGTGCCTTCATTCTTATCTCTCTTAGAGGATTAAGAGGGTAATTCTTCTCTACACTGGACAGCTTTTTCATTTATATATGATTGCAACCTTTTCTTTTCACTGTAGACTTTGCAACATGATTCATGTCTTCTCAATTACTTTAGAAACCACCTTGAAATGGATCATTTCACTCTTAATTTTTTTGGCCCTAAATGTAGGACTGTGATATGCAGAATCCCCATAGTGCAAGCCACTGAAGTCAATATATATTGATCTATGTGTAAGCTTGTCTGCAAACAGGGCTGACTCTAGGCACCAGCGTTCCAAGCATGTGCTTGGGGCGACACTTCTCAAGGGGCGGCATTCCAGCCCTTTGGGGGCAGCTCTTTTCAAGGGGCTGCACTCCGGGTTTTTTTGTTTGGTTGGTTTTTTTTGCTTCGGCGGCAGCACTCTGGGGTTTTTTTGGTTTTTTTTGCTTGGGATGGCAAAAATCCTGGAGCCAGCCCTGCCTGCAAAATAGTAATTATTAGACACTGAACATAATACTGATTTTACTGTTATGTTTGAGTTTTATTTTGCAAAGAACTCAGCTTTTTGGTAAAAATAAGTTTGTCAGAATAACTTTTGTTCAAAATTATTATTCTGCAAAACAATTTGTCAACCACGGTTTAAACAAATAAATGTGGTGTCAGGTTATTTGGATAGATAACCCTGGTTCCAGCTGCTTTGTACAACAGAGGCAGCACAAAACAGCTGAAAACTTTCCCAATACAAACTGCTGAGGTTTCTCCTTTTATAGGGCCCTATGAAATCTGCCCCTGCTGTATAGGGGTGTGGGAGGAAGAGGAGTGGGTGTGATGAAGGAGAGTCAGAGTGCTGAATACTCTAGCCAATCCCTTGTCTTCTCTAAACTATGTCAGACTGTTTTAGTCCCCAGTGTTCCCAGCATTGGAGGAGCTAAAACGTGACTTGTTTTCTCTCTGTTACCCCAACGTCTTATTTGTTCCCTTCATGAGCTCTGCCCAACATTATTTACTTACATCATGAATAACTCACTTGCAGTCTCTGGAGTTATACCACTGTAAAGCCAGTGTAGGTGAGAAGAAAATCAAGCTCAGTACATCAGGATAGGTATAAGACAAACTGACCCTTACATGTGCAGGGAAATTTCTATTTCTGCCTATACTCCAGTTGTTCTAATTACAATATCATTATTGTGTCTGGAACTTGAAAAAGACTCACTTATTTCTACAGTTACAAAGGCAACTCACATTAATTTAGGGTAGCAACTATCATGATCAAACTCTTAGACCTGAAAAGTTATTAATTGGATATCCACCCTTAAAATTCTTAAGTTTAGAGAGATGAGTTTACTTGGGCAAGTCACTTCACCTCTCTGTGGTTGTTTTTTTCCCCCTTTCTTTCTTTCTTTCTTTCTTTCTTTTTTCCCAGGGGGAGGGATAGCTCAGTGGTTTGAGCATTGGCCTGCTAAAGCCAGGGTTGTGAGTTCAATCTTTGAGGAAACCAGTTAGGAATCTGGGGCAAAAATCTGTCTGGGGATTGGCCCTGCTTTAAGCAGGGGGTTGGAGTAGATGACCTCCTGAGGTCCCTTCCAACCCTGATATTCTATGATCATACACAATAAAATCAATACATACAATACAGTAAAATGAAGAACATTTCAAAGAATGGTAAAATTAGGTTATAAGACTATGTTATCTAGCAGACAAAGGTATAACACGATCCAATGGCTGGAAATTGAAGCTGAGAGTGAGAGTAATTAACGGTCGTGGTGGATTCTCCATCACTAATAATTTTTAACTCAAGACTGGATATTTTTTCCAAAAGATATGCTCTAGGAATGATATTGGGGAAGTTCTACAGTCTGTGTTATAGAGGTGTTCAGACTAGACGATTACATTGTCTTTTCTGGCCTTGGAATCTATGCATCTATGAAAAAAGTTGAAGGTCTTTTTTCAACAATAAAAGCACAGACCCTGATTCACCGCTGCATTACTCCCGATTTACCCCAGTATAAACTACAAATACACAAGCATTAACATCAGGGAGAATCAGACCATTATGTTTAAATTAGCTAGAATAATATTTATTCTAGGCCCACTGTGTTTAAATTAGATAGAATAATGTTATCCCAAGACTCCAGGATGAGGTACAGTAAACATTATACATCCTACCCAGAGTATAAAGTGAAACATTTAGCCGAAGGGAGCTTTTCTTTCCTTCCATCTTCTGCTCATATGTAGAAAACTAATTTAGTTTAACAAGATGAGCTGGCTTAATCTGACTTCCTATCAGTTGAAGACTGGCTTCTATCCAGTATTAATTTTATTTAAATATGATTATCTATTCCGTTTAATCTCAACCAACTTGTATCTATGTTGTTGAAACAAACAATAAGCTAGCATCACCAATACAGCTTTTGTCTTTGATCTAATGTCAGCAAGTCCAATTCATTATAAATGGAGTAAGAGGCTTATTTCAATCACTTCTTAAAATAAAACACGATACAGTCATAAATTGGGTCAAAACTATCAAACGCTAATGCTGAATCTGTGATCTATATAATCAAAAACAGAAAACATGCCCTATAGAAGAATGCTTAATTAACTCATTTGTCCAAAACATTCATTCCTTTCTATTTAGTCTTTGATCAATATGGGGACTGAATGGAAGAATGAGGTCCAGATACCAGACGAATGATCTCCTGCAACTTAGTGACAGAAGAATAAAAAAAGCTTCAGTTCAGTTCAAAGGCTACTTATAAGCATATTACCAAATAAATCCTTTTGTTTCCATTCAGATCCTCTTAGAAGCTGAGAATGTAAGATTTAAACTTTGGGCTACAGTCACACATTAACGGGGTTATTTTTCACATTACTCAGTCTAGCAAATTACATACTAACATATTAATGGACACAGTTTTTCATTTATCATGGTCCTGATTAAAACAGTATCAGGAATGTGACCAAAATAATTAACACATTTTTCGCTGAGTTAAGTGGACTCTATCATGTGGTGTGCATCTTCAACTTGGCATATGGCAAAGCATTAGTGAAATACCTGGGTACTTGCATATATTTTCTAAAAATATACAATATGAAGATTTCCAGAATGCCTAACACGATATCAACTTTCCATTTTTTATATGCTCTTTGAACCTAATTTCAAAACTTGGTTAAAAATATTCCAACATCCTAATTCAAATTTTTGACTAAGAATTTGGCTCAATAATTTGTTTGTTTAATTCCCAGTCAGGTCTCAGGGCTTTATTTGCCCTTTGTGGGTTTTTCCCCTCAGCTCTGTTGTCTCCTCCAGAGGCATTTGCAGTGGCTGATGTCCCTTAGTGAGAGAGAGAATGAGGCTAAGAAAGCCAAAGGCAAAGGGAAAGATCTATGTTCCCTGTTCCATCCCCCTTGCTGAGTTTTTCATTGGGGAGCTTGCGGGCAGAGTGCAGTTCTCCCCCACACACAAAGCAGTCTTGGCATGGTTGCCTTTATACTGCTACTGCGGGCAGTAATGGACCTAGGCATGATTGGAGGAGCCAGTTTTGCTGTACTTAGACTATCTATGATCAAGTCACCTCTTAAACTTCCCTTGGATAAACTAAATAGATTAAACTTGATAAGATGGATGATGTGATATCTTTTATTAGAACAATTTCTGTTGGTAGAAGAGACAAACTTTGGAGCTCCCCAGAGCTCTTCTTCAAGTCTGGAAAAGGTAACCAGAGTGTCACAGCTAAAAACAAGGTGGGACAAATGTGTTAATTAATCCATCCTGCCAAGCATCCTGTGCAAATTTGAACATGGGACAGATTGTTAAGCATAAGAGGTTAAGATGTTGCAAGAAACCACTTAAAATTAAATGGAAAATTAATATCTCTGCAGTAATAGGATAAATGAGGGTTAATAGGCTACCAATTGTTTTAATGAGTTATAAAACCAGTGTCTCTGTTTAGACCATGATTTTTAGTGTCTAGCAGTCTTATGAATTTAGATTCCCAGGCATGTCTTTTGAAGGTGTTGTGCAAGTTTTCTTTGAGGACAAGGACAGATAAGTCAGATAGAGAGTGATTGCTTTGTGAAAAGTGTTCACCCACAGGTGACAGAATATGCTTTGAATACCACAAAACATGCTCTGAAGAGAAAGTCTTGGACACATGTTAACACACTTAAAACTGCCTTAACCAAACAAGGACACTCCATCACAGAAATAGATTGTATCATGAAACAGATCACCTAAATACCCTGAGAGAACCTTCAATACAGAAAAAAACCCTCCACTGACCACATACCCCTGGTTGTTACCTACCACCCCACACCAGAACCCATATGGGATATCATCAAACAATTAGAACCCATACTTGATGGGGACCAAATCCTGAAAGAAATTTTTCCCAACCCCCCTTTTCTGGCCTTCAAATAACACCTCAAACTTTCCAATGTCATTATTAGAAACAACCTCCCCCCCAGACTAGGACACACCAATTCAAAATGGCACCAGACCTTGCCAGAACAACAGATACAAAACCTGCAGAAATAACTCCACTGCTATGATGATCAATACTCCCATAACACACCTTTCAAGATCCATGGGTCTTACACATGCCTATCACAACATGTCATACCTCATCCAGTGCATCAAATGCCACAGCAATAATTATCTAGGTGAAACCAATCACTACACCCTTGAATGAATACACACAGAAAAGTGATAAAAGACAAAAACACCACATCACCTGTTGGTGAACAATTTCCACAAAACAATCACTTCAAATCTGCCCTCTCAGCCCTCATCCTCAAAGGAAACCTGCACAACAACTTCAAAAGAAGAATTGGAACTTAAATTCATAACTCTGCTAGACACTAAAAATCATGGACTGAACAGAGACATGGCTTATTACTACAATCTGTAATTTACTAACCCTTCTTTGTACTATGACTGCAGAGGTGTTAATTGCCCACTTCCTTTTAAGTGGTTTCTTGCAACATCTTAACCTCTTATGCTTAAAAATCTGCCCCACCTTGTATTTAGCTGTGAGACACTGGTTACCTTTTCCAGACCTGAAGAAGAGCTCTGTGAAGCTTGAAAGCTTGTTTCTTCCTCCAGCAGAAATTGGTCCAATAAAAGTTATCACCTCATCCACCTTGTTTCTCTCTTATCCTGGGATCAGTACGGCTACACAAACTCTGCAACAAACAAAATTAGATTAAGCTTGTTTAGCCTCTCTCTATAAGACAGATTTCCAGACCTTGCATCGTTCTTCTAGCACTTTTCTCAGCTATTTCCAGTTTTTCAATTTCCTTTTTCAAATGTGTTTAGCAGCATGGTCTGCCCCTTTAAAGGCCAGAGGCCTGAAGCAAGCCAGCCCTGTCCATTAGTCAGATGTAGATGAGGAGGGGACAAGTATGCCCTATAACAGGGGTCGGCAACGTTTGGCACGTAGCTCGCCAGGGTAAGCACCCTGGCGGGCCGGGCCAGTTTATTTACCTGCTGATGCGGCAGGTTCGGCCGATCGCGGTTCGCCATCCCGGGCCAACGGGGGCGGTGGGAAGCCGCAGCCAGCACATCCCTCGCCCGCACCGCTTTCTGCCACCCCCATTGGCCCAGGACGGCGAACCACGGCCAGCAGGGGCCACGATCGGCTGAACCTGCTGCGTCAGCAGGTAAATAAACTGGCCAGGCCCGCCAGGGTGCTTACCCTGGCGAGACGCGTGCCAAATGTTGCCGACTCCTGCCCTATAAAGACCCAGGCTTTCATTCAGGAGGGGGAAGCAGGAGCAGCAGAGAGATCCTGGGAATGGAGACAATGGGAACCTGCTGGGGGAAAAGGGCCTCCAGGAAGAAAGCCCTGGGAAGTGGTGCTCAGGTAAACAAGCAAGGAAGAGCTCTGCAGAGCAGATGCAAAGAATATGCAGAAGTGGTGCCCAGGAAGGGTGCCAAATTTATGTTTTCTTATGTTTCATAAGAACATGGCGAGACCATTGCTGAAGGTCAGCAGGGAAGAGGAGTTTTGGTGGTGGCCAAAGATTCTGTTTATGATTTCTAGTCTGTTGGACATTATCAGGTGTGGACAATGAAGAGTTGTTTGTTTTTTAATACGTGCGCACAAACAATGGTGTTGTAAAGGGGAGTTTGTGAAGCCATTATTCAAGAGCCTGAGGAGGGGAAAACAGAGGCTGAGCACCACAACATTGAATTTTGCTGCCAGGAGGCACTATGAGACACTGTTCATGACTGTGTGGAAACCAGACTTGACGTGGTATTGAAGTAGTGGTCTCACTAATGCATACAGAGGCAATAGCCTTTCCTTTCTTCTACTCTATATTCTCCTGATCCAAGGATTGTGTTTGCCCTGTAAGACCACATCACACTGGGAGCTCATGTTCAGTTGGTTATCTACCATCACTCCTAAATCCCTTTCAGAGTCTCTGCTTTCCAAAATATAGATTCCCATTCTGTAAGTGTGACCTACATTCTTGTCAGCAAAACTTGTGCTTTCATCAAAAACCAATACCAAATTTGTTTGACAAAATCTTCTATAAAACCACAATGATTGCTATTAATTATACTGTCATCATTTACTTGACTACATTCCATATTGGCCTTTTTGTGATTTTGCCCAGGATTGATATCAGGCTGACAGGTTACCTTGGTCATCTCATTTACCCTTTTTGAATGCTGGTACAACATTAGCCTTTTCCCAGTCCTCTGGAACTTCCCCAATATTCTAAGATTTGTAAGATGTCAACTTCAATGGCCTAGAGAACTCCACAGGCAGTACATCTACTGTCAGAAGAACCTCTATTTTACCTTCTGCTGTGCACTGACGATATTTGGCTGATAACAAATGTGTTAATTAATTCATCCTGCCAAACATCCTGTGCAAATTTGAACACCCATCATATTCAGCTTGATACATTACCTCCACAAATTCCAAATCTGCTCTTCCCACTATTTACAGAGAGAAGTTATCTAGAAAAGAAGATCTTATTACTAGGGTGTTGAATAGGTCTGAATTTAGTTTAGAAACCAAAATCCAGCATCAATTTCTATTTAGCTAAGGAGAAGGCTGCTGGGAAGTTGTGTAAAGTCCCAAAGTTAAAGAGAAAAGGCTTTTGTACCTGTCCTTTCACAGTGTGGTTTGTGAAGAGGGTACAAAATGACTTTTCTCCCATGCCTGCTCAGGTGAGGAAAGCTGAGACTCTGGAGAACAATTGAGGGTTCTGGCTTTGTCCTCTGTGTCTCCCCTTATGGGCATAACTTACACTTTGAGAAATATTGCCCTCCACAATATGGTGGAAATAGCTCCTGTGACAGACTGACAATATCTTGTAATAAACTGGACAAACCTGATGGAAGTAATATAAAGTTTATTGAATTAAGTTAAACTTTATTGAATTAGGTTTAATATCCTTGGGATTACAAATGCAATTGTATTACAAATGCAATTGTGTATGTGTTATTGTGGCAATGTATATACTTTCTCTAATGGGGGGGGATACTAATGTAACTCCTCCCTGATCAGCCTTTTCAAGCCACCCCACTGGAGAGGTTCAGATATACTAATTCAAACTGAATTTTCCAGGAACCAACAGGATCTTTTAGGTAAATAGCCTGGTTTTAAGCTGCCTCAGGGCCTTCTTCCTTATCCAACAAACACACAGGACCCCAGTCCATAGAGGGCCCCAATCCTTTGAGAAGGGTTGGAGGTCCTGAGCCTACTGAGGCCCTAAGACTTGTGCTAGTTCTGATCTTAGGATGTTATGAACTTATAACCACAGAAGAGACCCCTTTGTGTGGTTTTGAAGGATTCACCTGCCAGAGTCCATGTTGAAGTTGGAATGTCTCTGGTAAGCTTATTAGCATGTGTATCCGTTCTTCTGTTACTTCGAATGTTTTCTCTGCAGTGCTCTTGCCTTAAGAATAAAATAGGCTTGCACAGAAAGATCTATGTGGTGTCTATAACTGTGGGAAGTCACACTGTTAATTGTCTCTGAAGAGAAAGCAATCAGGTGTGCTTGGGCACCTTGCCTCTGCTAGGAATAATATAGTGAAGGCAGTGCAGCCTGGACATACCCTGGTCAGGAGGGACCCTGGGGAGCTGGAAGTCTGAGAGTGGATACCCTTGTTGGACCACTGTGGGGAAATACAGGTGCAGTTGCCCTGAACTGTGACAGACCCTTGGCCCCTAACATCTCCACAGGTCTGGCTAGTTACTTGGAATACATTTGAGATTATGGGCCAATTTAGAGTTATGATTAAAATACTGTGGACTAAATACTGCCCTGATTTAAACACTATGCAATCATATTGATTTCCATGAGGTTCTGAATCCTTCTTCTGTTGTCAAACATCACTTGGGGCACAATGAAGGGTTCACCATCCCTGTCTATTCTGGGATGCTCTTACCAAGTCCTTTGTGTTGTTAAATCACATTTCCACTCTGTTCTGTTTGGGATTATTTTGGGTGGCTCTTTTCATGTTCCTCCTGCTGCCCAAGGCATGTCTATTATGGCAGATGCTCTGGCTTCATTCTTAGCACATCTACCAGATATTTCCATCTTCTTTTCTGGATAACTTTGGAAATAAGGAGTTGTCTAACTCTGTGCTGAATCTCCGTATTAATTACAAATTAATTCCTTTTAATACCTAATGTTTTCCTGAAGCATTTTCTTTTGAAGGCATTTAGATGTCTGTCTGTCTGTCTGTCTACTTTTGGAGGATTCCCATCATCAGCATCCTTATATTAAGGCAGAAATAACATTTGAGTTGAAAATTCATAATTTGGTCTTAAATGTAGATTGTTTTTGATCACCAAATCTTGTTTAAGATGTTAAATGCCAGTTTGTTACATAATTTCCTTCTGGCTATCACTATGGTCTTGCACATTACTGCCAAGATATGTGTATTGACTCACCTTTTGTATTCCTTTACCTATATTCATGGTAATGTTTGAGTTAGGAGCTGCTGGGATTTTCATTAGACTTGTTTTTAATTAACTAAATATTAAACTCATCTTTTGCATGCTGGACTGCTGTTTGGTCTCTGCTTGCATGTTGGTTGAGCTGTCACTTAGGAGAGCTATGTTCTCAGCAAAACCAAGCTATTCGAGTCTACTGTGGCTAAGCCATGAGATTCCTGTGTTGTATCAGTCTACACTTTTTCTCGTGATTAAGTCAATGGCAGTGCCAAAAAGGAGAGGTATGAGATTTCACCTTGATTTAAAGCTTGGCTGATGTTAATTATTGTTGTTAGCATGCTATAATGTTTCAAGATGTTCCAGAGTGAAGCACAATGAAGGCTGACAAATACTTTCGTGAAATTTGTGAAGTTTATGATATGTGCTCTTTGCCATTCGATGCTCTTCAATGATTATTCTTAGGGTGAAAAATTTTGTCAATACATGATCTTCTAAGTTGAAATGCAGCCTGCTCTTCCCTTATTTTGGCCTTATCTGCTTCCTTTATTTTGCTTAAAATACTGTGGAAGACTTTGCCTATCATTAAATGGAGTATAATACCTTGCCAGTTATTGCAGCTGCTTAGGTCACTTATTTGATATTTTGAGTATGTCATTTTCCCATTGTTCTTGAAGTTTTTCCTTGTCCCATACTTTATTGAAAGTTCAGTGACTTTATTGGTGGTCCCATCATCACAAGCTTTTAACATTTCCCTTGTGACTTGGTCTTCTACTGTAGCTATCCCAGATTTTAACTCTGTTACCGCACCTTTCATTTCTTAGTTTGTGATGTCAGATGTTAGAATATCTAGTTTAGAATGGTGAGAATCATTAATTTTTTGGTTTGCTAGCCAAACCAAATAAGAAATATATCATTTTGGGTTGACCACATTAGAAAAACATTATAATTTTTCAGAAAAGTGAAAAAGTTGGAAAAAATTGTTTTGGGTTGAACAAAATGTTTTCTTTTTTTTCATTTTGGGTTTTTTTTAAACCCTTTTAAAAAAATAAAATTAACGTAAAATTTAAAATAAAAAATCATCTTGATTTTTTTTTCAACCAAAACAATTCAGCAAATTCTACACAAATTCACAAAGTGTTTTTGGTTGACCCAAATCTGCATTTTTTCATCCCCCCAAAATTGTTTAATCCAAAAACATTTGCTCAGCTCTAGTCATTTAATTTCTTCATCAAAGTCGGTTTCTTCTGGTGCTGCTCCGTGTAGCACCTCTTGAGAGTTCTCTGCCCATTGTGCTCTTTATTCTTGTTTTGTTGTTAAAGACTTTCCTTGACAGGCCCTCTGGCTGGTGTAAATTTCTCAGTTAGGAACTTGCTGAGATGACAAAGTGTTTTACTATCATCTCTTTCAGGAGATGCTTCAACTTCTTTGGCAATCTTATCCATGTCCTAGCCTCTGTTTGCCAGAAGCTGGAAATGGGCGACAGGGGATGGATCACTTGATAATTACCTGTTCTGTTCATTCCCTCTGGGGCACGTGGCATTGGCCACTGTCAGAGGACAGAATACTGGGCTAGATGGACCTTTGGTCTGACCCATTATGGCCATTCTTATGTTCTTAGGCATTTCCTTGCTCTGTTCTCGAGCTGCTTTTTACTGCTTTATCCTTGTTTCATACAGATTTTTTTTTGCTGTTTCTTTTTCTGGAGGTGTAATGTTTGCTTTGGCTTGTTTCCTTTCTTTGACACAGCTCCACTTATCCTCATTAATCCAGACTTTAGATTTGCTTGTCAGGAAACCAACTACAGTTATGGTGGCATCTATGATAGTGTAGGGTTACCATATTTCCTCATTAAAAAAAGAAGACACTCCACGGGGCCCTGGCCCCGCCCCTTCCCTGCCCCGCCCCAACTCTGCCCCTTCCCCACCCCAACTCCACCCCCTCCCCTGAATGCCCCGCATTCCCCCTCCTACCTCCCAGTCACGAAACAGCTGCCCGAGCACTACCGGCTTCATGGTTTGTGGGCAGTCCCCAGACCTTCAGACCCTGCGCCCCCTCCTGGGCTCCGACTGCGCTTGGGAAGCGCCTGGCCAGGGGCGCAGGGTCTGGAGGTCTGGGGGCTGCCCGGCAAATCGTGAAGCCGGTAGCGCTCGGGCAGCTTGGCTCTTCAGCTACACAGAGCTGAGGTGTCTAGGGGGAGCAGCAGCAGCCGCTGTGGGGGAATCCGCCTGCAGCTCGCAGCCTGCGGGAGCTACAAGGTATGCAGGGGACTGGGGCAGGGATGCCGGCAAAGCTATTTTCCTGGACACGTTCGGCTTTTTGGCAATTCCCCCCGGACAGGATTTGAGGACCAAAAAGCCGGACACGTCTGGGAAAAAACAGACGTATGGTAACCCTACCTAACTGCCCCCCAGGACTCCACCCCCTACCTAAGCCTCCCTGCTCCTTGTCCCCTGACTGCCCCCTCCTGAGACCTTCCCCTCCATCCTAACTGGCCCCCTAGGACCCTACCCCCTACCTGTCCCCTGACTGCCCCAACTCTTATCCACCCCCACACCCCCAGACAGACACCAGGGACTCCCACGTCCCATCCAACCACTCCCCACCTCCTGACAGCGCCCCCTCCAGAACTCCCGACCAATCTAAACCCCTCTGCTCCCTGTCCCCTGACTGTCCCTCCTGGGACCCCTGCTCCTAACTGCCCTCCAGAACCCCACCCCCTACCTAAGACTCCCTGTTCCTTGTCCCCTAACTGCCCCCTCCTGAGACCCCCCACCTTAACTGCCCCCCTAGGACCCTACCCCCTACCTGTACCCTGACTGCCCAAAACCTTACACCCCCAACCCCTAGACAGCCCCCCCGAACTCCCAACCCATCCAACCCTGCTTCCTGTCTCTTGACTTCTCCCTCCAGAACCTCTCTGCCTCTTCTCCGACCCCTTTACTGTGCCGCTCAGAACAGCGTGTCGGGCTCCACACACAGCCTGACACGCTGCCGCGCTCCCCCACGGAGCGCATAGCCCGGTTTCCACCCTCGCAGAGTGCTGCTGAGCGGCGTGCTGGACAGGGGGAGGAGCTCCAGACTGCCAAAGGCCCGAATGTCCGGCGACCTGCGAATGCAGGGAGGGAGGGAGGGAGGGAGTGATCTCAGCTGCAGGGGAGAGGAGGGGGAAGCGGAGGAGGGGCTCTCTCTGGCAGCCGGAGCCCAGTGCAAGTGGCACCATCCGGCCGGCTGCCCTGTCAGCCACGCGCGCTTTGCATGGGGTGGGGGGAGTCCGGACATTTACAAATTCCCCCCAGACGCTATTTTTAACTCAGAAAAGCCGGACATGTCTGGGGGAATCCGGACGATTGGTAACCCTATGATACTGTCATGCAGAAAGGAGCATGGCATGTCAATATTAACTTTTGTGATGGATCTGTTTTTCAGTTCAATTTGATATTGCTGCTGTAAGATCTTGCTTATTAGCCTTTTGTTGTCCATTTTCTTGGTGGTTTTTGCAATTTTGTTTTTCTTCAGTTTGATTTTCACCACACATAAATTATGGTCATGCCTAATGTCAGTTCCTCATACCCTAAAGAGTTTATTTAAATTTCCTTCCAATACATACCTGGCCAGTCTAGTTCCTGGTGACTCCATGTGGGGACTTCCAATATACTTTATGGATATTTTTGTATGAGAATAGTGTTCCAACAATGATGACCACTGATTCAGGCACAGTTCCACCAGTCTTTCACTAATCTGATTTTGGGAACTGAGGCCATAGATGCTAAGTGCTTTCTCAACTCCATTGTTGTCATCCCAAACCTTGCCTTTAGTTCCCCATTACAAAGCAGATGTGACACTTGGGAATATGTTCAGTCCGAATTTGTAGGCAATGATAGAACTTTATCTTAGATCACATCATTGTGCACAGAAATAAACCACAGTGCCATACAGAAGAGTAAGAAAGGGCTGGGATGGTCCTCGGGTTACTTTAGGGGCAAGCACTTATTTTACATTAATTCCATGTGGCTCAAGTTACTCTGTCTTGAGCACAGACCCAGCACAGGAGCCTTCTTTCCCAGCCCAAAGCAGCATATGGCCTTCCTCAAGACAGGATAGCCTCATGCACAGTTTGTGTAGCCCTTAACTTGAATCAGAATTTGACTATTTTTCTACCACATTATTTCCAAACTTATATTTTTCTTAACCAAGAAGAGTGTCTGAAATGTAGTTATCTGTGTATTATCTTAATTTCCAGCCATGATTCAAATCAGAGAGAATTGATTTTCTAAATTTTGGTATCATTCCTTTTTTTTTTTTTTTTGAGTCTACAGTAGCTTGAAGTTTCCAGACTATACTAAGCAATCACACATTCCAATGTTCCATTTTCAAGTCTCAAAGTCACAGGAAGTGAAAGTATTCATTATCATGAATTGAGTCGATGTCCTCCCTAAGCTATTCTGCCAATTAAACTATGTTATCCAATATGCAGCATATCATGTGCACTATTTAATAGGCTTAATGGAATAGGTAGTATAACTATTATAGACTTCATGTATACTTCACTGAGGTTAGGAAGTATTGTACAAGTGTGGTGCTAACTGTTTATATTCAAATTAATGTGAGAGTACACTATATATCAAGGAGATGGGTTAAATCATGTGGATTTGCCTCCTAAAACTGAAACTGGAACTGACAAATCATTCTTGAAAGACTCAATAGCTATGATATAACTATTTATTTTAGAGAACAAGAAATATTTACCGAAATACCACAATATCCAAACCTGAATCTTGGGGGTGGGGTGTGTGTGTGAAGTCTCCAAACACACACTTTGAAGGGGGGAGTGGATTAAAAAGCATCCAACAAACCTTATACTTTGGAAACAGAACATGAAGAATACCTTTGCTGTAACCATTTAGAAATCAAGAGTGCATTTGAAAAGCAGAGATTGAGCCAGTCTGCAAAGTCCAAATAGAAATCTAGATACAGATTTTGACCCACATACCTCATCTCTACCATTTGGATCCAGTGTTCTGGTTTGCACCAATCTCTAGATATTTCAATGGCTCTGGCAAGAGTTTATTTTATTTTTTAAACAAAAGAAAGCATTGAACAGTTTGTTCTCCTATTTTAATAGTCTCTTGTTTAATTTTATTTAAACCACCAACCTGTAGACTTGTTTAGATGAACAGATTCTGATCTGAAGACCCTGAATCTATTGAGAAAAGAAGAATGACTTACCCAGTAATAAAGAAGGGGGAGGGTTAATGTCTAGTTATTACTTTATTATTTTATATTCATTGGATTAGAAGAAAGTGAAAGGTGGGAGATCCAAGGGTAGTGCTTGTTTCCAGTGTTCAAGACTTCTAAGCCATTTGGGTCATTCAGTAGGTATGATATTTCAAAATTTCAAATAATTTCACTATAAGTATTATTTTGTGGCATTAGTTGCTACTCAGTTAAATCAGAATTCTGGCTGGCACTCCTGTACACCGTATTGCATAATGCATTTGGCTCTGGTTGAAAGCTTTCTCCTGCAGTTTGTTGCCCTCCAGGTTTTCTCCTTTGCCTTAACTGTATCATTCCACTCTGTTCATGCCACAAAGTAAAATATACCTGCTTATTGATATTTTTCACTTTGTAATCCTCTGCTATGAAACATAAAGGTGTGGATCAGAGGCACAGATAGCTTAGCTGCAAAGTTACAGAAACATCCTGTGCATTCTTTGTGGAAATGAGACTGGAAATTAACTTACAGCAATACCTCTGCAGAGGAAGCTCATCTATGAACTTGCATTAAAAAAGATGCCATTTTAAGTGGCAAGTTCCCTGTCACTTTCTCAAGTATCCTGTTTCTCAATCATTAAAATTCAGTAGTGTTGGAGGTGCCAGTGCTAATAGTGCTCAGTGACTTCATCATTCATGTGGATGACAAATCCTTAAAGTTGGCCGTGTTGCAAACTCCCATGAATTTGTCATAAGCAATGCAATTTTGGCTTGTGCTGTAGGAGTTCATGTGAAAGTGTGATAATCTCCTGCCTTCATATTATTTTGGATTGGGGGTAGGGGACGAGAGAGAGAAATCTCTATACTTGTGGAGAAAATACATTAAGGTGTAACCAGGAGATCATGAATTCTAGCTTCAGTTCTTCCAGTGACTGCAGTTAACATTTCTGTGGTCTTCACAAGCCTTATTATGAACCAAGACATCTAACTGCTACTTTTGGGGAAGTAGCCATTATTCAGTCATTTTACAGAAAGGACAACTGAGATCTTGCAGAAGGTCACATCAGGCAGAGCTCATAATAGAGCCCAACTCTTCTCCACTGAGCCACAGTGTCTTTCAGAAGGAGCATGACAGATGTTTGTGTGACCCACACTAATTTGATGTGGCTCTGTCACCTTCCAGTGGTGAGAGCATATAAAGAAGTTTATGACTCTGCTACTAGCACCATGATAACAGACCTGGTTCTCTAGCTAAAGATTTATGCTCTTACATCCAGAGTTTCTGTGTTCAACCACTTCAGATAATCCCTGCAGGGGTGATATTACACTTGGCTAGACTATCTGTAATCCCTAGCCAACACTCTGCTCCCTGTGCAAGGAATAGAAACCAGGAACTCTGATATCTATCATTACACTGCTCTCTCACAAATCGTTGTGTAATCTCCTAGCAATGTTTGTCATGTGTCTTCATCCATGGGCTGGCCCATGTAGAAGACAACATGCTTTCCACTCCTCATTCTGCCCCCTGCCCCTGACCCGCAATAACTCATGTCTGTGCTATGGCTCTCAAGATTGTGGGTTCCAGGTCTGCAGCTGAACTAGGGGAAAGAAATATAATATTTGTAAAATAAAAAGACCCCGGAGTAGTTGCTGGAATTATTGTATGTAGCAAAAAATAATATTTAGAAGTGAATTTGAATGTTGTGTTATGTTTGTTTTATTGTTGCACTTCTAGTGTTTGTGTTAACAAACCCCTTTAAGAACTGGATGGGTCACTTTATTGTAGAATGTGTTTTAACTGAAAGTAGTGTGTTGGAGTTCTTGCCTGCATATTCAGAGAATGGAAAAGCTTTGCCTTTATAAGTTTCAAAAAGTCAGAATTTGATTTAATAAACTTACCTTTCCAGAGAACAAGCCTCATTCTCAAACATGTAATGTAGTGCTTATGGAGGACTGGATGTCTCAGCTCATTGCTAACAGGGCCGGCTCCAGCATTTCTGCCGCCCCAAGCAAGAAAAAAAAAAAAAGCCGCGATCGCGATCGGTGGCGGCAATTGGAAAAAAAAAAAAGCCACTATCGGCGGTCGCAGTTCAGCGGTAGGTTCTTCGCTCCTAGAGGGAGTGAGGGACCTGCCGCCCCCAAATTGCCGCAGGTGCCGCCCCTCTCCCTTGGCCGCCCCAAGCACCTGCTTGTTAAGCTGGTACCTGGAGCCGGCCCTGATTGCTAATGAGCTGTAGAGCCTTGCCACCACAGGCCACAAGTTAGCCCAGTAGAGAGTCCAATATAATGGATGTTTGGTAGCCCTTATACGTGAGGAGTTTAGTGAGTTCCACTTCCAACTCCCACCTCACAAACCAACCACCAGACTTTGCACTAGACTATAAGCTCTTTGGGAGAGGAACAGTCTCTTACTATGTGTTTGTGAAGGGTCTAGCAAAATGGGGCCCCACATTTGGTTCGGTCTTGTAGTGAGAGCTCCTGCAAAAAGGTTCAAAATGTTATTACTCCCTGTACATTTGCAAGAGTTGGAAACCCTATAATTATCACACTCACAATATATGTGTACACAGTTCAAAAATCAAAAGATAACCCAAAATTGTGAGATTAACCCCCCCAAAAAAATCACTACAGAAGTTTTTGGGTTATTTGCCTCATGATATGTGCTTTTAAGGTTGGCAATGCTGAATTGGCTCAAGATTTGATAGCCACTATGGGATGTCCCAAGTGGTGCTAGCTCTATGTACATAGTTGACCACACTTTGGAGTTTGTGGTTGAAAACTGAAAGGGGTGGGGGGTTACAAACTGGGCCTTTAGCATGGACTAACACATTTCATATGTTTTGAGTTTGCTCACTTATCCTGTTGGAGTTAGGGACCTGTTTTGATAGTCCACGCTGGAACATTTTTTCCCCACAACCTGCCTTTGTGGAGCCATCTTCTTCCTGTCTAGAGAAGGTCAGTTAGGGAGGGCAGGATGCCAGCTTCTTGTAAAGAAGTTGTGGTGCATACTCTGCTCAAGAAACCAACACACACCATTGATGGCCTGGGTAACTATTGACAATATCACATCTTCCAGTTTTTGGTTTATATCATAGAGAAGATTTTGGTGAAACATCTCTGGCTCAGATCTTGACTTTTGTCAATCAATCTGGTTCCTGGATATGGAAATGAAACTGCACTGGTTGTGCTGGTAGATAATCTCTTAGCTGTGGATGAAATTAAGGTGTCCATGCTGATACGATTGATCTGTCAGCAGCCTTTGTTACTGTTAATCATGAGGTGGTGTTAACTCACCTGAAGATTGCACCAGGAATGGATGGTGCTGTTCTTGGATGGCTCCATCATTTCATTGCTAAATGTTCACATAAAGTGGTATGGGGGTATTACTCTTCTTTCCCTAGGGCACTATCATGAAGAGTTCTGCCACGATTCATCTTATTTTCCCTCCTGTTCAATGGATGGAGGAAAGTCTTCCTGTTATGCATTGTGAGGACCAGCCCACAGAGGGAGACACAACACATTCCCACTTGTTTGTGCAACTATTTGTGAAATAGCATTGGAATGCTAGGTATCAAAATTCCTAACTCAGAGAGTTAGGTCGTATCTATTGATCTGAGACATCAGCACTGAGCCTGTTCTTTGTTCTGTTTTTTTATCAGCAATGACTGAATCTGGGACCTCTGGATCTAAAAGCACAAGCCTTTGCTCCTCGAACTAAAAGAGTAGGTCCATTAATGTAGCAGCAGTAGCAGTTATAAACCTCTACATATGGTACTAGAGATGGGAAAAGAGCCACATTATTAGTCTGCGTTACAACAGCATATAATTTGACCCCTTTCTTCTGAAAGCCAGTATGGCAAAGTGAATGACATTTGAGTAGGTCATATTTTAGACTGTGTTCTGTTCTCAGCTATGCCTGAGGTGACTTTGGGAAACCTCCCAGTTATCTTATCTATAAAATGGGTGAGTGATAGCTGCCTCATTAAGGTATGGCTATGAAATCTTGGTGGTTAAAGGTTGTAAAGTGGGCAGAAATATTAACAGCAGCCAGAGGAAGGGCTAGAACTAGAACACCTTGTCTGTTGGCATGCAGCTCAGGGTCCTTTTCTTAACATACTAGATTCTTATAGATACAAGCTTTCGAGCTACAACAAAGTATCTTGGTCTAATAAAATATATATTACCTCACCTACCATCTCTCTCTTTCTCATATCCTGGGATTAACATGGCTACTATAACACTGCAAACACGTTTTATCACAAGTCTTACAGTATTTTTTTTTAACCGAAAGCCCATGCTTCAGGAGTAATGGGATTGTGTGTGATTCTCAGCTTTCATTTATCAAACCTCCGCCACCCAAAAGTGAGATTTTTAGCCCTCAGTTGCTCAGAAAAGCTGCAAAATGTTAATCCTAATTCTTATTTTTAAAACTTTTACTTGTAATGGTGATTTCCACACTGCCTTTAAACAACAATTAGGCATGTTCAGTAATTGACTACCAACATCTATTCTTTTTTTTTCTCTGGATACTTTCTCTGGGACCACTGTTCTGTGCGTGTATGCAGGAATACAGATGATTCTAACAAATCCTTTTGTCATCCTTCCACTCCTGCTTTCCCTTTTTTTGGCCTGATAAAGAATAAAATGCTGCAAGATAAGAGTCAGTGCAGTACATGAACACAGAAGAGAGCAAAGAATTTTAAGGTGTTATGTGAGCATAAAACTAGGTATAATAAAATAAAATTGAGCAAAGGAAAAATGTGATTTAATATCTTGCAATATTTATAATCCTGAAGTTTTATAAGGGCTATAGAATTGTGCCTTGAGAGAAGATATGGAGGCCCCATCACTTGTAATTTATTATTAGTTATTATTTGTAGTATTGTAGCATCTGGGAGCCCCAGTCACTGACCATGATCTCATTGTGGTAGGCTGTGTATAAACAATGAACAAAAAGACAGTATTTGACCCAAAGAATTTATACTCTAAACCTAGATTGGGCGGGGGGTGGGGGGGAGGAAGTCCACGAGAGAATATACTTTACAGAATAGTTCTTCAGTTTGGGAGTGTACACTATTTGCCCTAATACTGTAGGTCTTTTCCAGCTCAAATTTCTGATTATATGAAAATGTCTTAAATAAATAAATGAAATCCACAGTAATGCAAAATAGAAGGTGCGTTCAGAAGTCTAACAAACAAGACATTTTAAAATATATTTAGCTTTTTAGTATGCATACCTTTTTGCAGCTTAGAGGCTAAGTGACTAGTTGCTCTCACACACAGAACTAATTCTGCAAAACCAAAGAGCTTGGAGCTGGCTTGAGAGGTCACCAGCTTCCTGCTCTCGGATCCTGAATCTTTCTTTTTAAAAGCAAACAGTTCTTATTGGTCTAAGAGCTTCACCTTTATTCTCAGGCAGCTCGCCATATATACCAGCAGACATACATACAACAGAAAGCCAAACTAGCTATAAAGCATTGACATCAGTTGTGGGTGTTCAGCACCTTTCTCACATCCCTAAGGGCTGTTGCCTTATGTTTTAATAATATTTTTAACCTTTAATGCTCGCCAAAGTTGATTTGATGTATATCATTGCTAGCAGTTCTAAGATACAGCCTAGGTTAAAATACTTTTTTTTTTAAGCAGACTACGTTTAATTATTTAACCTGTATTTTCAACAGAAAGCACTACAATTTATGTAGTAGATTTTTATTTTAATCTTGTTTAATTCAATGTATGTTTGTAGTTTCTGTAGTTACCTATTCCCCCTTCAGGCTTTGAAGGCTAATGTACCATTAGCAGAAAAACAGGAAACTGTAATCTCAAAGTTAAATTCAGCAGCTGTGAGTGTGAGAAAAAAAAATTGTGTATTAATGTCCATTTAAAAATACATCATATGAACTGGAGCTCTAAAATTGCCTAACCATGTTACATTCAGGACACTAAAAAAATTGCATTTCTGATAGTAGAACTCAAAAAAGTCTATAAATTGTTGACAATAGCAAGGGAATTAGAATTCACAGTATTTGATTCATTTACCTCAGGATGATAGCAGCAACTTTTTTGTGTGTGTGTTTAAATAATCTCTGATGTATTTTATACTAGTGGCATATATCATGGAAATGCCAACAGCTCCTATCACCTCCCTCTTTACAAAAAAAGGGGAACTTTTATAATGATCCTACAAAATGCACCCACACACTTGTTTGAAACTAATATTCATGTAATACCCAATACATGGATTGTTTGTAATAGGTGGCTTTATTTTCATCTATCTCCTTTGTTATGGGTTGCGATAAGGGTCATGGAATTTGTTGCTCTTAGAGTTACATGGGCCCATAATCTGCCACCTTTATTCATGTTACTCCTCAAATAGTCCCAGTGCTCTGATAGTGATGTGTGCAGCTAGGGTGACCAGACATCCCGATATTATTGGGACTGAATTGATATTAGGAGCTTTATCTTATATAAGCAACTATACCCTCTCCCTGAAAAAAAATGTCCCTATTTTCACACTTGCTATCTGGTCACCCTATGTGTGGTAGTGGCTGGCTCAGTATAAACAGATTTCAAGGGATATTTTATTCTGGAGGGGAAAAAAATGAAGATGATAGAAAAAGGAGCAGCTGTGAAACTCTGCTCAAAACACTATGATGTGCATTTTACCACTAGTTCAGTATTACCAATCTCACACATTCAACAATCAATTCAGCCTACAAAAAATCATGATTAAAAAAATCTAACAAGCCTACACTTAATTTTTAATCATCTGATTTCTAAGCTTTTGGAAGGAAGCTGGCTTCTTAAACTTATGTATGCTCACTTCAGGATCAAAATTCAACTGTAAATACAGACAAATGTGGACCTCTGGTGGCTGTGCAAAGGTGGATTCTATTTACCGTCTCCTAAATCTTGCCAATGGAGAGCTGCCATTATAATTTCTCTGCATCCACCTCCAGTCTCAGATTACTATTATTCATGTTCAGAACTCTTTCCCCTCTTGACTGTCCTCTCCACTTTCCCCTCCCCCACCACTATGGTCAGGATCTCCTTTATATTTTTTTAAGTGAGCAAACAAATTACAGTCCAGAACTCCCGCCAAATGGATATTGATGTAGTCCTGTTTGTTGTTTGGTCTGGAAAAGCGGGAGCCGAGGCAGCAGGGATCAAGTGAATGTCATCTGTAACAGCTATTCAGAATGATTCCTGTATTTGCTGCTCTCTGCCATCTCCATTTACTGCCTGCAGTCCATGGGCTGCAAAGACTCCAGGAACTGGAGGCTACAGGAAGCAGGTGCAGACAGCCACTGTACATGGCAGCCAAGGTCAAAAGCACAGCTCCCTGCTCTGCCTGAAATATGTCTTGAAGAGTTGTAAAGCTCCTGACCCTTCCTCTGATCTCAGAGTGAGTGAAGGTCCTTGCAGCTCCACTCTCAGTATGGTGTAGAAATAAAGATCCCCGCTCAGCCTGATGGTGAGTGACAGTCCTGGATCTTCCATCTCCCTAGTTCTAGGAGAGGAAATGAGGATCCCAGCACTTCCAAGCCTGGGAAAGAAGTGAAGATCCCAGTGTCCAACCTGATGTCTGAGGGGAGTAAGACTGATTCTTCCCCCACTCCACATCACAGATCATCCCTGAGCCCCCAACTCCCATTGTAAGTGAAAGGTACTAGTTAAGTTAGTGTGGGACTGGCAGGAGAAAGAGGAAGAGCATAGAGAGTTTGTGTGAGAATGTGCATAGAGAGAATGAATTACACAAATACTGTGGATAGAGAGGAAAAGTGAAACAGAAAGAAATGAGAAGAGAGAAAGGTGAAATTAGAAAAGAGATTGAGGTCTGAGAGGAATGAAAGAGACAAGAAAAAGAGTGTTGTAAGGGAAGTACAGTGCTGGTGGAATTGTGGCTGCCCCATTTGCTTTTCTACACCTACGAATGATTCTCAGATAGAGAAAATAGGTTCTACTGGTCCTATGCTCAGCACTTTAAGGAATTGAACAAACTGCTTTACAGCTTACAAACATTTCTCCAAGAGTAGCTGCTTATACATTGAGATTAACAGAATTTGAAACACTATCTGCAATGATAACACCTGGTGACTTCCAATAACATCACAGGTAGTATACTAAGAAAACAGCTCTTGGGCCTCATTCTCCATTACCAAACAATCTCAACTCAACTCAGATAGTTTTGCAGAAGAATGGAAGAGTTACAATTTGTAGGAGAAAACCATGAAAAATGACCTGTTTTCATAGCAGAAAGCTTTTCCTAGCTAATAGAAAAAGTTATATTTTAAACTGGAAAAAAATTAGAAGGAAGTTATTCATCTGGAAAGCACATGAAGTGCAGTCCCACTGGATATTAACAATTCATAGAACACTGGATAAAATAATTGTAAGAGAATCAGACAACCCTAATAGACTGTTTTGTTGTATTTTTTTTTTTTTTTTTTTTTGCTTAGATCTTTTAATAGACTTTCTGGATTACCTACCAAAAAATCCACAGACTTGATGAAATCTGAGTGAAAAATTGGGTAAGCACTAGGGAGATGCAGAATAAATGTTTCTTTCCTCCCTGAATAGCTAAAATATTGGCCTTTTTCAGGAAGCAAAATTTTTCCAAATTTTAAATGGAAAACATGTTCATTCAAATCCTAAGCCTCTGGGATATTAGAAAGAGATCTCCAAATCTCACACTGACATTCCAACCAATGTGTGTGTTATAGTTTTTTGTTTTGTTTTATAATTTAAGATCAGAGTTGAAGGCAGACAAAAGCATTATTGACCCAGGTTCTAGCTCCTAGTCACATAAAGAGATCAGAATCACTGTATTTTTTTAAAGTAAGTTTCTAGCCCTCCCGGTAGCGGTAACAAAGTTTGAAAACATGCCCTGAGTGTAACAGCGATGGAACAGATGAAGTAACAACTTTCTGATCTTTTAGCAACAGCTCAGAGAGAACTAGCCAATGCATTTCATGAGGTGTTAACTACACCCAGGCCCTCTCAGAGGTCCAGAGAGGCCCAGGCCATTTCCAGCTTTTGAGGCCCCTAGCCATAATAAAAATAAAAAATGACGACACATGGTCTAATCTTGTGCCATCAGAACTGATATATTTTTATTAATATTTATGAATATTTTTAACTCTTTAATATGACAATCTATATCAGTTAACAAAAAAATTGTCTTTTACCAAATCACATCTCTTATTTGCTGAAATTTGCAGCTCTAAACTGAGAGTGTGCGCCACATTTTGGTCCGATAAGGATGCGCATAAAAACAAATTGCAAAACTTATCAAACACCAAAAAATTTGTGCTTGAGGCCCAGGCCAAATGGCCCCCCCGATTGGCCCTGACTATACCTGGAAGCTTGAGGAAGGGGGGCTGCCCCAGGAGAGGATTGTCTTCTAAGCATATGTGTAACCCAGGTGCCTCATAGGGAGATATCTCTTTAAGAGACCCATTGTCGGGAGGTAGGAGTGAGTTGTGTCTGAGTCATTGTTGCTAGGCACATTAAGCACTCCACATTCAGAAGCTTCTGGAATTGGGTGTGGCTTTGCAGAAGGCCATGTGTCCTGTGTGAGTTGGGAGAAGCTGAGCCCAGGAGCAGAAAGCAGGCTGTTTTTTCCCTAACTCTGAAACATTTTGCTGCAGGGTTTTCTTTAAATCTATACACTTAGCTGACTGGTTGGTTAATCAGTTAGCTGACTGGCTAGCAGTGATTTCAGCAAAGGAAATGTCTGCATGGATTCCAACTGACGATATTGTTTTAGACTCAGCAGACTGTATAGATTTGGTGATCAAAGACTCTAACTGAGACTTAGGTGAACAAAACCTAAGCTTTTGGGAACTTTCAGTTTCTTCTCACTGTATTTCTGTGGGGACTAAATTGTTCAGATTTTAATTTGTTTTCTTTATGTATAACTGTGAAGGTAATGTCAGTGGATTATAAAATAGCCATGTCATGCTGTAAAAATTACGTTATTATTTGTTTCTTTATCTTAAGATTTTATACAGTTATTTAATTAAATTCATTTTTTAGCTCCTTTTGCGACTTGAATGTGGGAAGGTTGACCCTGTGCAATCCTTGCTGAAAACCCATAGAGACTGTACTCTGGGTCTCCAACTACTTTCTATGGGAGGTTTTTTTTTTTTAAGGCACTGGAGACAGGAAACGAAGTGAACTTTATCCCACCCAATGGTTACATATGTACAACATGCCCCAGGTGGCACGTGAGCAGGATTCATCACTGAATTTGGTCCACTGACTGGATCCTTAGTTTCCCCAGCCTGGGCCGAGTACTGATGGAGTGTGATGTGAATGTGGCAGGATGATTAAAGTGTAGCTAGCCTGGCCCACCCACCCAAGCAGACTCACTCAGTAGATGCTGGAGCAAGTACTGAGGGGGCCTCTGCTGTTTCCCCTGTGAGGCAATAGAGAGATCACAAGATGTTGTTTCCTTTGGGAGAAGAGGGTCCCGTGGCCAATGCAACTCCAACTAATGGATGGTGCTAAGACATGGGTTGTGGGGGTAGAACCATGGAGTCATGTGGTCACAGGTGCATTGGCCTAGGACCTTGGATTGCCTTAATCTGCCAGTGACTAAACTCACTTAATTCTGGTCTCTGGCAGAAGTTGGAAACAATTTTAAATACTCTCATTTAGGGCTTGTCTACACTTACAGTGCTGCTGTGCTTAGTGAAGACATATTTGCTGATGGGACAGCTTCTCCCATTGGTGTAGGTACTCCACCTCCCCAGCAGCAGTAGCTATGTCAATGAGAGAAGCCCTCTTGTTGATATAGCACTGTATACACTGGGAGTTCGGTCAGTATAACTGCGTCGGTCAGGAGCATGGATTTTCCACACCCCTGAGTGACAGTTATACTGACATAAATTTGTCATGTAGACCAAGGCTTAGATTTTAATACCAGAAGAGACCATCATGATCACCTGGTCTGATGTGTTGTCTAACACAGACCAAACTATTTCCCTCATGAATTCCTGCACCAATCCCAAAAACTTCTGGTTGTGCAGGAGCATCTCTTTTAAAAAGATGTCCAATTTTGATTGAAAGATTTCAACTCCTAGTGAATCCACCATATCCCTACATCAGTTGTTGCAATGATTAATTACCCTCACTGTTAAATTTGCACTCCATTTCTAATCTGAATTTACTTAGCTTCAATTTCCAGCCATTTGATATTGTTATGCCTTTGTCTACTGGATTAAAGACAGCCCTTCCATCAGAAATCTTCTTTTCATGTAGGTACTTATAGACTGTGAATTTGGTGCTCTCAGGGGCAAAAGAAAAATCTTAGCCCAATGTATGTCAATTGTGAAATCTCCAGCGTCATACTCCTTTTAAAAAATTATCAAAATAAAAACCAAGTACGGCTTTGCAATGAACTCCTTTACAGTTCCTGGAGGATGAAAGGGACAAAGAAAGAGAACTACTCTGTCCCTCTGTGTAGCTGTCTGCCTTGAGATCATGGTTAGAGTGGGAGAGAGTAACAGAGATTTAGGCAAGAAACTAGATTGAAAACAGCTCAAAACAGCAGTTTCTGCACTCATCACTGCTTACAGGCAGATACCACGTGGCTTTTTGTAAGTCACAGCTTGGCAGCTGGCTGCTGTTAGCTTAGGTTTTTAGCTTTCAATATAATGAAAAAAATTAAGCTATTAAAGTCCTGATTCAGCACAGCACTTAAGCATATACATGCACGTGCTTCGTTGAATTGAGGCCTAAAGTAGCCAACCACAGTGACACCAACAGAAATGTATTGTAACTATGCCTTGGTCTTGGACTATCGGTGTAGCTGGCTCACTTAGGCCATGTCTAAACTTACAAGCTTACAGCTGCACTGCTGTAAGAGTGCTCATGTAGCCACTCTGCCAATAGGAGAGAGCTCTCCCATCGACATAATAAAACCAGCTCAGTAAGTGGCAGTAGTAGCTATGTCAGTGGGAAAGTGTCTCCCGCCAACATAGCACCGTGCACACTGTAGCAAGGGGAGACTCACTGGTGCGGCACCTCCTGCTGGGGGTCCTGGGAATTAGGACAATTCCAGCTCAGAGCACCCTCTGCTGGCCAGTGGTTCACCTGCTTCAGGCCCCCCCCTCACCCTCATGTCCCTCCCAGACCCCAGTGCCCCATACCTCACCACAGTACCCCCACTCTGGGTTTCCTCTCCCAGGAAACCCCCAACCCTCTATCCCCACCTTGCCTCAGTGGTTACTGTCAGTCATTATCTAGCCCCCACTCACTGGGGCAAACTGCAGTCTGTAATGGCCACTCATCATTGGCAAGGGTGGGTCAGACCAGCTGCCTCTACCTAACCCCGAGCTACAGCCTCTACAACTCTAGTACCTGTTTTGGCCTTTAGCAAGGCCCACAGCCTGAAGATTTGCCAGGCTGGAGCTCCCCAGCCCTACTCCATTCCCTGAGCTCCCAAGTCTCTCTCCCTCCCCAGCTATAGAGAGATTGACTCAGTTCCTGACTCACAGCCCTTTTATAGGGCCAGCTGTGGCCTGATTGGGGTGTGGCCCCTGCTGTGGCTGCTTTCCCAATCAGCCTACCCTTTCTCCTTGTTTTTCAGGAGTGGGCTAACTGGCCCGCTACACACACAAGCACTTATGCTGGTAACACTTATGTCACTCAGGGGTGTGATTTTTTTCCCCCCCCACACCCCTGAGCAACAAAAGTTTTGCTGACGTAAGTGCTAGTGTAGACAAGGCCTTAGTCAGAACCATCTAGATTGCTTAGTATACTGGACACAAATAATGTGATTCCCTCCCGCCCCCCCTTTTTTTTTAATATATGGCCAAATTAAAGTTTATACATCTAGGAACTGAGACTGGTCTAGTTCAACCACAAGTTATTGGGCTTGATGCAGGAACGAGTGAGTGAAGTTCTATGGTCTGCAGGAGGACAGATGCATAGATGATTATAATGGTTTCTTTTGGCCTCTAACTCTATGAATATTTAGTAATATGTGTTTTAACGTTTATCTGCTAGAGTGAACTCATGGGTAAACATGGCACTTTGGCATAAAACAGGTTCTTTTTGTCCCTGTAACTGCAGTAACTCTTGCAGGGTGGGAGACTGCATTATTCCTTGTGCTTTCAGTTAATGACTTTTTAAAAAAAAATATCTAAATGATTATCCACTATACTTCTCTCACACACAGCTATATCATTTACATGAAGAAGAAAATTAACCCTCTAGGTCAGGTTGTCAAATTGTCAAATTGTTGATAGTTGGGTGCTTCACAGTAGTGAATTATTTATTTTCTTTGTGTCAATGTCCCACGTCAACTTTGTTGAGTACTGGCAGGGGGTAGCTACTGTAGTAGTATCACTGTACAGTAATTTTTTTTTTCTGACTGGAGATTCACAGAAGAACAGCATCCCCCTTTCATCAGTGTCTGTCTGTTAAAAATAAAACAGAGTAAAAGGAGGTAAATGCAGTTTCCTAGGAAATGTACTAGAAAAGATCAAAACTAAAATCCATGTAGATTCATTTTTAGACTCTGCTCAATGAGTTATTCTTGTAGCCGTAAGTGCAAATAGATTCAACATTCTGGAATTTGACATTGGTTTACCACCTACTGTATACATAATTACACTGTTTTATTGTTCTTGATCATCTTCTGCAAGCTAATTGTTGTACCAGCTGTAGGCAAATACATTTAAACAAACCCAAATAAAACTTATAACTGACTAAATTATTGTTTAATGTTTGTGCATGTCTTTGTTTTGACATTAGTTTTGAATTATTTAATTAAACAAAATAAGATTCAAGTGTCTTGCTAATAGATACTCACTATCTTCTTTAACCCTCCCCCTAAGGAAATCCCCCCCCCCCAAAAAATTGAAACTTAAGAGTTTTGTTTTTATATATCAGGCACTTCAGGTTTAATGTCCTGTAGCATGGATTTCCCAATGATATTCATTATCTTCCTTACCTGTTTTACCCTTCATTCTGGGAGGTTCTGTGTATTTGCTTTTTTTGAGGAGAACAAAGCAACATACAGTTAAACATGTATATTGCATATTTACTTTGTTGGTTTTTAAAATGGGTTTTGAGGAATAAAATGTAACCAAAAAGTCATTTTGATGATCAGGTAGAGTGTATTTGAGTGACATTTTACTGTAAATTACCATTTCATCAAAGGATGCACTAAAAAAAGCTTTTCAGGAAATTCCACATACATCTATAGGATATTTTAAAAACCTTTCATTGTTTCTTTATTGCAACAATTGACTGTGATGACAGTTTCTTATGGATTATTAATCTACTCTGCCTTTCTTGAGGTACTGTATAGAGATATAGCTCTGTGGCTCTTACTTCTTAAACATCTTTCTCGGAGAGCAGCTTGAAATATTTCCTATTTGAATTCATTCCCCCCCACCACCACCCTTCAATGTTGCCTCATAAGGGTCTTATTCAGCTCCCATGGAATTGAATGGCAAAACTCTCATTGACTTCAAGCGGGTAGGACTGAGCCCTAAATGTATAAGAACCTATTTATGAGAAGATCCTAATCAAAAAAGGAAATTATATTTGGCAGTTTAAAGCATACAGTGTTTCCTTTACAGTGAATTCAGGAAAGTAAATTATGCTTGTGATTACCTTTTACTTTAAAAGTGCTCAGCCAGTTCTGAAAGAGCTCACTTTATGTGCCTAGTAGGTTTAGTGTATTTTTTTTTTTTTTTTTTTTAAGATTAAGTGAGTATAAAGGTTACCTATGAAGAAGACTTGGATTTAAATAACTGAGCTCATTTAAATAAAATTGTGCTAATGTAAAAAAAATACAAAAGGTTTATTATCAGGGAGATAAAGTAATGCTGATAGCCTTTGCCTAAGCCAAAGGCTGGAATTTAAACATATTAGTTTTCTAAAAAATATCAAGCAAAGATACACTGTATTGCTAGATTTCAAAGTAGCAGCCGTGTTAGTCTGTAGCCGCAAAAAGAAAAGGAGTACTTGTGGCACCTTAGAGACTAACAAATTTATTTCAGCATAAGCTTTTGTGGGCTACAGCTCACTTCTTCAGATGCACAGAGTGAAACACACAGACAGAAGATATTTATACATACAGAGAACATGAAAAGGTGGAAGTACGCATACCAATTGTAAGAGGCCAATCAATTGAGATGAGCTATCAGTAGCAGCAGAAGAAAAAACTTTGAAGTGATAATCGAGATAACCCATAGAAGGTGTGAGGAGAACTTAACATGGGGGAAATAATTCAATTAGTGTAATGACCCAACCATTCCCAGTCTCTGTTTAGACCTAAGTTAATTGTGTCTAATCTGCATATTAATTCGAGCTCAGCAGTCTCTCTTCGGAGTCTGTTTCTGAAGTTTTTTTGTTGCAAAACTTGACACCTTCAAGTCTGTCACTGAGTGATTAGAGAGGTTGAAGTGTTCTCCCACTGGTTTTTTAATGTTATGATTCCTGTTGTCAGATTTGTGTCCATTTATTCTTTTGCGTAGAGACTGTCCAGTTTGGCCAATGTACATGGCAGAGGGGCATTGCTGGCATATATCACGTTGGTAGATGTGCAGGTGAACGAGCCCCTGATGGTGTGGCTGATGTGGTTAGGTCCTATGATGGTGTCACTTGAATAGATATGTGGACAGAGCTGGCATCGGGCTTTGTTGCAAGGATAGGTTCCTGGGTTAGAGTTTTTGTTGTCTGGTGTGCGGTTGCTGGTTGCTCACAGATCTTGGGAGACAGACCAGTCCTCGCTTACAGACAGCCCCCCAACCTTAAGCAAACACTCACCAGCAACCGTATTTCAGATGTAAAGTTTCCATTTCTTATATCAAAAGCTGATATCCCTTGGATAGTCAACCCTTTCTTTTCTTATGCGCAAGATGAGCCTCTGCCTTTGCTGTCATTCATTCTGATAAGCTGCAAGACTTTCAAGTCAGGAATATTTTTAACTGGAACTCAGACAAGGAATGTTCCATTTATCCTCACTTCTTGTAAATATTTGGTTAGTGTCATGAGGCCAGTACACCCCATCACCCTGGGGGTGGGGCAAGGGCATGATAGCTCCACAGTGAAGCCAAGAGGGTTATGCCAAGACTCAGGGTTACGTAACCCAGTGGCCAGAGTCAATAAGGCTCCCCTTGTCTGCAGGGGAGCGCAGCCCAATGACCAGAGTCAATATAACCACCCTCAAATGCAGGGTAGTGTGGCCATGGGGGTGGCAGTCCCAATAGGGGGACCCAGGCCCACCCTACTCCACCGGGCCCTGACCCAGAGCCCTAACAGCAACAGAGCAGTCCACCTCTGGGTCAGCAGGGAATCTCACTGAAACATACTGACCTTATGAGATTGGAAGGTGCCACTTCCCCACCGGGTCACTTCCTACGACAGTGGTCCATAGGGTATCAGGGCTTCCAGGCTCCTTGACATAGGACGCTCCCTGGGGTTCCGAAGGCAGCAGGACCTTTGTCCGGGTCTCAGGCTCTTCAGCTCCCATAGGTAAGGTCTGTAATGGCTCCTGGGCTAGAGCCTCTACTAAGCATCCCTCCTCCTTGGCAGTCAGCCCAGACTGAGCTATGCTGCTCCCTTTTATACTGCAGCAGCCGTTGGAGCATGCGCAGCACGGTTGAGGGGGCATGGCTTCTGCTGCTAAGAGCGCTGCAGTAACCCCTTCCACTCCAGTGTGGGACCCATCCACCTGGTCACAGTTAGCATTTCTGAAGGCTATGCTTTTTAATTTTCACTTCTGGATCATCCTTGTCACTTTTCTGTTCTTATATTTTGCCCATCACTCAGTGAGTGAGGATATAGGGATTTAAAATATGGCAAACCCAATATGAACCTCATAAAACACAGCATAATTGAAGAATGATTGTTACTCAATCATTCTGAAATACTTAACTATAGATAGCTGGTTGATTTATTAGTTAGCTTTGTCCCTTTTTATTATGCACTGAACAGTTGTCTGTGGAATTAGCTATATATTGAGTTCTGTTGTGATTTGTAAATTCATTTTTACATTGACAACAGCATAATTAGCATTTATCATTTAGATTACTATAACAATCAGGACCTCATTGTGCTAGGCACTGTACAATGAAGAAAAAGGTAGTCTCAGCCCCAAGGAGTTATTTAAATCTAAGTACTATTTTCACAATATAGGTATTAATTACCATTTTCTAGTCTGTACTGCATGTCTTCTCATTGCTTTCAGCATGTAACTGATAGGTTAAGCTTTATTCAGTTGCCTTTGGATGGGATTATCAGTATTTGTTTTTGATTGCTTATGATCCTCTGGAGATCCCTTCTGGGGCAACAAAAGCTCAAACTACTTTCCAAACTCTCTCAACAACCCAGCCCTTCCTCTGGGCTCTGTCTTAAATCTCCTTTCTCAGCAACTCCAAAGTCTTCCCCTCAGCTCCTGTATTGAGCCCTGGCCCATGAGGCTGAGTTTTCCTGAGCTGTCTGTTCTCCTATGGGCTCAAGCCGCTTCACAGGAGTCCCTCTGTTCCACAGGTACAACATATGTAAGTAACTGACTCTTAATCCTTTCTATCCCAGGATGGGGTTTCACCGCATCACAGGCCCATTGTGTCCCTATTGATGAAGCTGCCATATTATCTGCATTTTTGCATGACAAGGACTTTTGCTTTTTGCTCACATAATGAAAGTTATATGAATGAGATTAGGAGTTTCACAGGCTTAATCATCCTAACTTCCGATCTCTATAAGTTTATATACTATTTAAGACTTGCCGAAGAATAGTAACAACCATCTCCCCTATATTGTGAAAGTTCAAAAATTCTTCCACGGCTGCAGTCAGCCTCATGATGGATTAAAGATTCATGCCCCAGTTTTTGAGTAACACCCAGGGGAACTCCCTGTGAGAGTCTTTCTACATTAGAATTCAACTACCATAAGTTGAATTTTTCACTGATTAAAAGGAAGACATTGATCAAATCATAACACACATTTTATACAATAAGAGCCGGTAAAGAAAGGCACTAAACTTACATAAGCAAAGGAAGGTGGTTTTGAAGGCATTTAACAGATTACAGGCTGATAACATGACTTCCATAGTCTTAGTGGAAAACCTAGCAACCAACTATCAATACCATGGTGAAATGACAAACAGACAAAAATCAAAAACATGATTCAGTGAAGCTTAATATCTTTCCATATTTAGCCAATATGACTGCCCAAATCAAAGTGATGTGGAGCCCAGAACTGGAAGAAGGGGCTGAAATGTGGCAATCAGAATGTTTTCTTGATTAGGTTCCTTTTCTTCTACCATTTAAGTTTGAAGAACCAGATTCCTATGTTTCTGAAGGAGGTTTATCAGAATGGTGGAGGATAGCTTAGTGTGCCAGATTAGGGTCTTAAAAGATATAACTTTACTAAATTCTCAAATAAAATGTATTACAGGCATGCTGGTAAGGAAGCTAGTTTTTATTTCCTGGCCCATGTTACATAATCTTTGTCTGGGTAATGAAGGTCAATCCTGCTGTCACAGAACAGGGGTCAGTATCCACACCCTCCTGTGACTGTTGCATCTTCCCTTTAACTGTTTTTGTTTTTAAATCAAATGAAAATAAGTCTCAGTATCAGCCCCAAATAACCACAATCTAATCTGTCAATTAGTCTCTGAACCTAAATGACTTTCTGATCACATGGCCACTTCTTGTTCTCAGAAGATTTCCTTCTACAGTGTCTTGTTAAACTGATGAAGTGAATGCTCCACCTAGACCTTGTATCTGTTGCTGGTGTGCATTTGAGGTTTTTCCCCCTCATTGAATAGGAGGGCATGTATTATTACCCCTGTCTGTATAAGAGTACTGTTGTGGCATTCTGGAAGTCCTCAAGAAACATAGTCAGTGTATTCCTTGGTTTTGTTTAGATGTACTTTGTTCCTCCTATAGAGCTGAACCTCAGGGCTAGGTATGACATATTGTATTAGTGCAGTTTGTTCCCTTGGCAGGTTGCCAACCACTTTGTTTAACATGTATTCTCTCACATTTGGAAAGGGAGGTTCTGACCGAGGAGAGCCTCTCAATGTCAACTGTCAGAGGGAACACCATACCGTAACTCTGATCAGGCATGGCACACTCATTGCCCCAATTCACTATTGTTGTAATCTGTGTCTAAAAGGTGTCATGTAAGGTATTATATGCAAACTGATAACATGCTAGTCATTAATATTATTGTGTGATGTACATATGGGCAATGTATAAAGAATTATATGTGTGAGGTGGAAATACGTTCCTCAAAGGCATTATTCTAGATAAAGGAAAGTTGTTTTGCAGGCTTGACTGTATCTCCAACGTAACTTAAGCATGGTGCAATCTAAGACAATGAAAAGCATATTTACATACAAGGTAAACAAAGTGTTGGGTGAGCAAGTGGGGGGGAGATGATCACTTACTCTCGATGGCAGACAGAAGCTGTACCCCCGGGAAGCCTTCTTGCCTTTTGAAACAGGGTCAATGAATGTTGGGAAGATATAAGCAGAGGCAAAAAGCCATTTTGGGATCCATCACTGAGAGGGTATTAAGCTATAGCACCCTTCGAGCCTATGAAAGTTGGATCCCCTAGTCTGGAGGGCTAGGGCTGCTGCTAACTTGATGTAAGTAAGGAAGCTGTTTAGGCAAAGATTGTACCTTGCTAGAATCAAATTTTATTCACTAGAAAGTGTGTTTTGTTGTTTTATTTGTAATCTTGCCTATCTCTTTCACCCTTATTTTAAAGCACTTAAACCTATGTTTTTTTGTTAATAAATTTATTCTTATTTTATTACTAAGCCATCTCAGTGCTGTGTATTAAACTCAAGTGTGAGTCTTCAGCCAAACTAACAAGCTGCTGAGTGTGCTGTCTCTTGGAGGCAACAAGCTTGATGACTTCTGTGAAGGTCCAGTGAGAGGGACTGGACACGGCAGGGGACATGGTTGGGCTCAGGACTGGAAGGGCTGTTGGTGTCCCCCTGCAAGGAGTAACCAGGCTGGTGGAAGTCAGGACGAGGCCCTTGTGCTGTGAACAGGCTGCTGGTGTCAGGGCTCTGAGCCAAAGTATCATAGCACAGAAGCACCCAGAGTTATAAGTCAGGTGTGACACAACTCCTTACTGGTCTGGGTGAAGTCCCAGAGCTTCACAGCAGTATGTGGTATTCTTGTGGTACTTTTTCTGTTCTAGTTTTCTGGCATACAGCTCCTAAGCAATTACTTCAGGGCAAACTTGTTTGGTTCAAGAAATTAGTTAGATATTGACACCAATGTTTTTAATCTTCCTCCAATTAGTCTCTGAACTAGTTATCCTAAGAAAGAATTGTGAAACGTATTGTGATATTCTAACAGTGCTTTATCTGGTGTCCATGGTTCCTTTGCATTTTCTTTCCTATATCGATTGTAGATTTTAAACTTCAATATACTATCTTTGATGGGATCATTTATTTTGGGCTCTGCTCTTACACTTTTCTAAACCCAGTTGGGCATTGCAGATTATCTTTAGCATTTCTGACTTAATGCTGTATTGTACTATGACATGACATCCCTTGTACAGAATCCCATCATATATCGCAATTTCATCTCTGTATTTCCAAGAGGGTTTTGTACTTGGAGGTGGCTGGGTTTTTTCAGCTGGGCAGTCATTTAGAATTACTCACTGTTGTAAACTTTTGGGTCATTTTGGGTCACAGTTCCTTCAGACTCCGCTTCATACAGCTCCTTGTTTTCACTATTGATAGGTGTCCTGGAAAGTATGTCCACTATAAGAAGTTCTTTACTGAGCCTGTATGTCACATTTAATAAGTATTTTTGCAATTTCATGCTCTTTTCTGAAGTCTAGGCAGTGCTTTGCCCAGTGTCTTCTGATGGCTAATGATTTTTCTATTTCAACCAATTTATGACTATGAATACACTCAAACAAATACAGTTGCCAATATTTCTTTTTTGGTCTGAGAATACTACGGTTGTGTTCTAGTCACCGCTTTGCAAAGTATGTCACTGGATAATCATCTTGAAAAAAGGCAAGATATTAGGTTCTTTGCTAATCTCAGAATAATTCAATACACAGAAACCTGGGACAATTTATTTAAATTCACCAAAGTGTTTCTTTTGCCAATCATCCCAGTACCATTCTGCACTGTCCACAAGGAACATTCTTTGTGGAGCACTGAATTGTGATAAATTAAGGATGAATTTGCTTATCTATGTTAACATGTCCATGAATCTCTGTAAGAATACCTTTGTGCTGAGGTCCTTCCATTTGTAGAATTGCTTCTGCTTTTTTGGTGTCCTGTCAAAATTCATTCTCGCTGAGGCAGCATCCTGCATAACTTGCTACTCTCATTTAACCTAATATGAAATTTGTTTCTGGAAGATTTAAGGTTCTTTGCTTTGATAAATTGCAAAACCTACATCATCTTCAGATATGTTTTGCTCATTTTAGGCTGAAAGCCTGCAAGGTGCTGAGAACTCTGGCCCTGATCTAGCAAACACTTAAGCATGTACAATTATTATTATTATTTACATTACAATGGCATCTAGACGTCCCACCTGAAATCAGGGCTCCATTGTGTTAGGCACTGTACAAACACATTGTAAGAAACAGTCCCTGCCCTGAAGAGTTTACAGTCTAATAAAGGAGTGTGATAGACTGTGCTCATGGGGATCATCACCTAGTGGTCAGGGTTTAGGCCTTTCAGCAGGCATATGGTGGTTTTGTTAGGGGAGCCCAGGTCCTTCCATTCCACGAGGCTCTGGCCCAGATCTCTGTGAGGGCTTCCAAAGGGTCTCACACCTAGGGGCATTTCAAGGTTGCACTTTCTGAGTCACTTCCTACCACCCCACTATTGTCCCTCCAGCCAAGTCAGTTCCCTTCGTGGGTATCCATAAACAAAACACAGGGAATCAACAAAAATAAACTGGGTTCATAGGCATGAGGGGGAAATGCCTCCCTCTCTGGGTATAAGCAGGCCCTCCCTTCCCTCAAGGAGGGACCTTCAGGTAGTTGCTGAGGGAGAGATCCTGTGTTCCCTCACCCCTTTCCTGAGGAGCAGCAAGCTAAAGATTTGTTCTCTTCCTGGTCTGCCCACAAGTGAGCTGTTCTACTCCATTTTAACTCTTCCTCCTGTCTATGCAGCTCTTGCAGGTGTAGTGGGATGTGGCTGGCTGAGCCCTTAGCAGGTACTTAATCCCTTACTGCTGAGGGTGGGGTTTGTATACCCCATCACAAGGAGACAGCCAAATGGAGGCCTCATCTGTTCTCAAGGGATAGTACTCAGCTTTGATGGTTTTATTGAAATCCTTTTGTTAAATCAAATAAGTTAAGGGTTTGTCTAGATCCAGTGACCAAACTGTTAATCCAGTTATTGTTGTGTGTGTGCACTCCATAACATTTAATTTCACCATCTGGTCAAGTTCAGTTTGTCTCTTATTTCTCAGTACTAATGGAATTTTGTGGTGCGTGTGTTTTCAATGATATAATTCACCACAGAGATCCCAGTATATCATTAATGCACCTCACCAAATTCTATGCATCCTTGTCTATAGAAAATGACTGTTTAGTCATCTGCATTTACAGATTTAGCTTCAACTCAAACAAATATGGGACTTCCTATTCCACTGAGTCAAACTCTGAATGGTATTTATGCTTTTAAAGGCGGGCTAGTTTAGCTTTGCCACATGGGTTCACTTTGTTCATTGAGCAGTCACTAATTATTTTATAGGTTACTTATTATATTGCACTCAGCTCCAGAAACTGATTTGTAACTACGTTTCTGTTCAGTTATTTCCCATGTCACAAACCAATCTGTTAGAGAATCTTTTTTCTAAATATATTAAGAGACCCACAAAACACTGTTTGGGTACGATCAACATTAGAGCTTTACTTGTCAGTTGTATGTTCATTAATTTATTTTGCTTTTGTATTTCTTTGCAATTTGTGCTTAGACACACACACACTTGCAAAATGGTTGCTTTTATTATAAGTATGACATTACACAATTGGTGCTTGACGCATCTGTATTTTATTGCAATGGCCTGCACGTTCATTGAAAACAAACCTGACTTTTGCCATTTGCTTTTACGTGCAGTCTGTCCTCATACCTTGGTATGAAGAGGAAATTCAGTTCTTGCCTGCTTGTTAACACTTCAGTTAGAGAAGCTGTTTTCATTTGAATTATGAACCTCCACTGTTCTTTGCAAAGTCAAGTCTACTTTAAAAAAATCTTGCTTTGTTCTGATTTATTTATATAAATAAATTCTGTCTCCAGTTAGTCCACATTCACATGATTTAGCTTTATTACATAGGTCTATAATGTATTTCAATGGTCTCACATTGCAGCTTGTTTGCGTAAAGAAAAGTGAGCCTTTCCCAAGTAATGTTCTTATGAGTATCATAGTATAATTGGAATTTCTAACTGATTTTCTATTTTCTGTTGATTTTCAGTAGAAATAATTGGAAAAACTTTGACGGAATTATATTCTATTGCAATATGCAGTTCCATTGAAACATCAAATTACTTCAAAATTGGGTTGGTTTCTCAAGAATTTCATTTTGGAAGAACCCTAGAAGAAAAAGTTTTGACCAATATCAAAATATACCATTTCAACATTTTTGGAACAAAATGTGTCAATTTTTCATTTTGAAATGGATTTTAATTTCAAATTTCTATTTTGTATCATATTATATATTATAATACAAAATAAAGTCAAAATGGAAATAAAACATTTCAATTCCAACAAAACAAGGTGTATCCATCAATCCAAAATGATTGTTTAAAATTATTATTTCTCTGTATAATTTTAAATTTTTCAGTTTTGTCTCCGATTTGGAATGAAGCCAGATTTTGAAATCTCAATGTTCTTTGTGAAATAAACTTCCCTTCTCTGCACAGCTCTAGTTTTCAGCCCCATGCCTGCTCCCACAGGAATCTACTGGAGATCAGGAATGCCTCTGAGCCATGCACAGCAATGTGCAGGATTTTACTTTCTCCAATGCCACTAGTTTTCAGAAAAAATGGAGAGCACGGCAAATATCTTTTTTCAGACAGTTTCTTTCTAAACCGAGGGATTCAAGGGGCTTCAGTTGCTGTATTTTTGTGAATGATTCTCTTTATTTTGAAAACCATGTAATTAGTGTGTGACACACAGGAGTACTGATAAAAAATGATATGACTTCTTGGCCCCTGTTTCATCTAGGTCTGGCTGACAAAGGGCAATACTCCTGCCGCTTGATAGGTAATTAGTGACTGACTATTTATATTGCTTATTGTTACAAAAGTTAGCCTTACAAAAAAAAAGGGGGGGGATGCAATCCATGAAGGTGATGCCGTTTGTATTTCTAAAATGTAATTTGTCTTAGAAAAGCATATCAGGTAATTGGCATCCTCCATGAAGGTCTTATTGACTATGGAGGGAAATTCGGAACTAGAAATGGCCACATTGGGTTGGATCATTGGTTCCTTTGGTGTAAAGGATACTATCATTCTACATTTCTGGGATCCACAGGTAGTGTCTGCAATTCACAAAATTCACTAAAACTTTAATCTTCTCCAGTGCAAGAAGGCTTTCATTTAACCATTACATCCACAACATAATGTATGAGACAAAATTCAGTGTCTTACTCAGAGAATGTCCAAGCTCTGTCTCCACACCCCTCTAGCTTACATACTGTTACATACCTGCAGAGTCCCAGGATGCCACATTTGTCCCTTTGCTTATTTATGTATTTTTACATACAGTTATTATAAATCCAATAGGTGTTTTCACAGCTCTTACATTTCATTGTTTAAAAATCTAGTATGGATGCATTATATTCTCTAGAGCAGGGGTTCTCAGGATAATTTTTTTGGTGGCCTGAGAGTGTGGCCACTAACTCTTGCTGGTGGTCGCTCTCAAACTTTTTCCTAAAATACTTAATTAGCTTTAGGAAAAAACAAATAAATATGCACATTTAAATGTCAAAATCATTGTAATTTATTTATTGCTAGCTAGCAAGTGTGCTGTGAAAAGTGATACTTTTATGTTTGTTAATATCCCTTTTCACTGCAGACTTAGTAGCTAGCAGTAAACAAACATACAAGAGACTTACTCAGCCCCAGCAAGCCTGGGGACAAATTAAGCCCTGGATGGGGGGGTCGGGGTAGGCAGGAAGGGCCAGGGGCGATGGAATTGGGGGGGGCTGAGGGAGGCAGTGGGGGGGCCAGAGCCTGAAGACCCACAGCCAGAGCCCGAAGCCCCGTGTCTGAGGGATGGGGACAGAGCCTGAAGCCACATGGCCAGAGCCTCGTGCCCTGTGCCATGCAGTGGGAGCCAGAAACCCTGTGGCCAGAGCCTGCTGCCCCGCCACCCAGGGATGAAGCCCAAAGCCTGAGTCCCCCCACCCCTGGGAAGGTGGGGAACTCACTGGTTGCCTGCTCCTCCAGCATTGTGCCCAGCTGTCTCCGGGGAGGTGGGTTGGGCCTAACCCCTGCTTGCAGCACCAGCAGCCAACACTAAGGCGGTGCATCCAGGAACAACAGGGAAAGGGAGGGGCTGCTGCTTCCCTCCTCCCCCCAGAATCACAGCCCAGGAGGCTGTGGCAACAACAAAAGCCCCTGGTGGCTGTATACAGCCACAGTGGCCACATTTGGGAAATTCATAGCCATACCTTCACTGATGAGTCTCTTTGTGATGGTGGAACAGACACTGCTTTGTCTAACTTCTGCAAGATTCTTATCTTCTTTCAAAGAAAGTTCCCAAGTGCTTCTTGCTTTTCTGTATTTTTAAGATAATTTTTCTTGAGAACTCATTAATTGGAAATTCTGCCTTTTCATAGTTGTCAGATGACTGTCTTTCTCCTTGTGTCAAACTTGAATTGACTTTAACAGAGTATTACTGATGAACATCTCATCTTGGTTTGTCCTTGCTCACATAGTGATGCTGGCCTTGCATGGCTCACAAGTCTTTGCCTGCAGCTCTTCGCACTAGAGCTTGTAGCTCTCTAGTTCAATCTTCAGCACCATGTTTACTTGCCGCAGCTAGACCAGCTGGTTCTTCAGCTCCTTCCAGTGCAACAAGCCAGTAGATCCCTCTGGAGTCCATCCATGGAAAAAATAGTATGTGATCGTGTAACTAAAGCATATAATGAATATAATATATAATATAATGCATATTGTGACAGGTTGGATCACAGAAACCTCCTTGGGAGCTGCCACCCGATGTGCAAAGACTACCCCTGCTTCTGTTTTCCCTGCCAGCTCAGGACTCCAGCACCCTGTCTTGCTGAGCCAGACACTCCCGTCTGGCTCCAGCACAGATCCAGGGTCTGAATCACTTGTCCCAAACCTGCAAGTTTCCTGAAAACAGCTTACAGAAGTGCGCTTGTCTTTAGCACTCAGATGCTCAATTCCCAATGGGGTCTAAACCCAAATAAATCCATTTTACCCTGCATAAAACTTATGCAGGGCAAACTCAAATTGTTCGCCCTCTATAACACTGAGAGAGATATGCACAGTTGTTTGCTCCTCCAGGTATTAATACATACTCTGAGTGAATTACTAAATAGAAAGTGATTTTATTAAATACAGACAGTAGGATTTAAGTGGTTCAAAGTAGTAACAGACAAAACAAAGTAAGTCACCAAGCAAAATAAAATAAAATGCGCAAATCTATGCCTAATCAAACTGAATACAGATAAAACTTACTGAAGCATCTCTGAGGGTGAGATTTTCTCAGACTGGACACCTTCCAGGCCTGGGCACAATTCTTTCCCCTGGTACAGCTCTTGTTGCAGCTCAGGTGGTAGCTAGGGGATTCTTCATGATGGCTCCTCTCCCTCTGTTCTCTTCCCCCCTTTATATATCTTTTGCATAAGGCGGGAACTCTTTGTCCCTCTGGGTTTCCACCCCCCCTCACTGGAAAAGCACCAGGTTAAAGATGGATTCCAGTTCAGGTGACATGATCACATGTCACTGCAAGACTTTATTACTCACTTGCCAGCACACACATATACAGGAAGACTCACAGGTAAATACAGCCATCTGCAGACAATGGGAGTCATCAAGATTCCAAACCATCATTAATGGTCCACACTTTACACAATTACAATAGGCCCTCAGAGTTACATTTTATATTTCTAGTTTTAGATACAAGAGTGGTACATTTATACAAATCAGATGATCATACTCAGTAGATTATGAGCTTTGTAATGATACCTTACAAGAGACCTTTTGCATGAAGCATATCCCAGTTACATTACATTCACTTATTACCGTATTTTCTCTAAAACTATCTCAGTTACATTATATTGACTTATTATCAAGTTTTTGTAAAACCATATAGACTGCACAACGTCACACATATGTACAAGGAGGCAAAATTAAGGTTGCCAGTACTAAGATTGTCTGCATTTCCTAACTTTTGAATATTGACTTTTCAACCTTAATACTCTTTTAATGTACTTTTTTGGGGGGGAGGGCGGTGTAATTTCTATGGCTTTAAAAAAACCACTCAAGCTGAAAAAACAGAATTTCCATTGTGTCGAACCATATCAACTCTCATGAGGTTCATCAGCGGGACATTTAGATCTATAACACTGACATCTCATTCAGGGACGGCTCTAGGTTTTTTGCTGCCCCAAGTAAAAAAATGTTTGGCTGCCCCCCTCCCCCGTGCTCTTCCCCTCACTCCCCTGCAACTGCACCCTCCTGCTGCCTTAGCCCTGGGTCACTGGTAACTCGCTCCCAGGGCAGGTCATTCAGCAGGAATTTTGGATGTGCACAGAACACAGACAAGATTGGTTCCCATATGGTTACAGAACTGCAGTAAAGTGGAACAATTTTCAGCTTGTGTGACTGGAGGATATCTGGATGCATATTATAAGACTATCCTACATAAACGAGGAAAAGTTGAGGTGCCTTTATTATTCTTTGTTTCTATGGGGAATGCACTATCACAGTCTTCCTTTTAAACAAATTAAACTAAAACTTAAAAAAAAAAAAAAAAAGCAATGGCTGTTGAAAATAGCAATTCCAGTCCTAATAACCACTGGGAAGCATTTCTTGCTCAATTTATTCTACTTTTTCTACAGCAAGTTACAGTGGATCAGTATATTTGATTTGTGGGAAATGAAGTAACAGCTGCCCAAATTGAGCTTGAGCACTCCTGAATTTTGAAGGTTTTCAAATCTGGAAGGCAGGTGCTAGATTCCCTTTCTGAATATTAGCTATATCTGGAGAGGAAAAGTCAATTTCTGCTTCCATGGCTCAGAAGTGGAAATCCTCTTAAGTGTCTGGTACTGTATCTAAAGCTGCCCAGGTCCAGAGCCTCCCCTCCCTTACTTTTCATTTTAAATTCTAGTGGGATCCACATACCTCCCTTGCTAGGCTTCAGATAGAGATAGCACTGTCCATTTAGTCCCCTCAATTCCTTCTTTGGGGGAGAGCCCAGGGCTGGGGTGGCAGGAGGTGCGGGTGGGGGAGAGCCCAGGGCTGGGGCAGCAGGAGGGTGCAGGTGGGGGGCCAGAGCTGGGGCGGCAGGAGTTGCGGGGGGGGGGGAGAGCCCAGGGCTGGGGCAGCAGGGGAGTGCAGGTGGGGGCCAGAGCTGGGGCGGCAGGGGATGCGAGGTGGGGGAGGAAGAGCCCAGGGCTAGGGCAGCAGGGGAGTGCAGGTGGGAGCCAGAGCTGGGGCAGCAGGGGTGTGAGCTGGGGGGAGCCCAGGGCGGGGGCGGGCGGCAAAAAACCTAGAGCTGGCTCTGTTCCTACCATTCACAGCAAGCTGCAGATTTCAGTTCCATACTCCTTTCCCACACCCTTTCCTGTTGCTACTGACCAAGGGAATGCTGGGAAATGTAGTTCTTTCCCTGCTCCAGGGCTGGCTCCATAGGCAGGGAGCTAACCAAGGAAATACAACTCCCAGGGTTCCCTGTTGGTTCTCAGCTCCCATGCTGGATGCTTGCGCCCCTTGTAAATCTGCCGCCCCAAGCAACTGCTTGCTTTGCTGGTGTCTAGAGCCGGCCCTGATCTCACTTGAACTAAGAGAGTAACCAAAAGCAGTAGTAAATTATAATCCTGTATGTGGACCAGCCCCTAGAGAGAGATGTGGATTTCTGAGCTGGTTGCTCACAGCAGAAGAATGCTGTATTCTGTTCCAGTTTTTGAAGGCAGTGTACTCTAATGGTGACAGACCCTTCTGCCCCTTCATTCCTGCATCAAGCCCGTAACATGTGGTAGAGCTAAAGCAGTGGTTCTCAACCAGGGTACATAGCAGTCTCCCAGGGGGTACATCACTCATGTAGATATTTACCTAGTTTTACAACAAGCTACATAAAAAGCACTATTAAAGTCAGTACAAACTAAAAGTTCATACAGACAATGATTTTATACTGCTCTATATACTATACATTGATTTGTCTTGTGTACCCCAAGTTTCACCTGACATAAAAGCTACTTGCATACGAAATCAAACATAAAAATACAAAAGTGTCACAGCAAACTATTACTGAAAAATTGCTTACTTTCTCATGTTTATCATATAATTATAAAATAAATCAATTGGAATATAAATACTGTACTTACATTTCAGAGTCCTGACAGGGGTGCAGTAGTCTGGGAAGGTTGAGAGCACCAGAGCTAAAGCATCTCTTTTGAAAAAAAACATCCAATCTTGATTTAAGACTTCAAGTGACAGAGAATCCAACACATCCTGTATAAAGTTGTTGCAGTAGTAATTACATTCACTGTTAAAAATGTGTGCCTTATTTCTAAAATGAATTTGCCAAGCCACTGGATTTTTTTAATGTTTTTGTCTGGTAGATTAAAGAATGCTCTACTATCCGAAGTCACTTTCTCACCAAGGTACTTCTAGGCCAGCGTCAAGTCACCTCTTCCCCCTCTCTTGGATAAAATAAGTAGATTGAGTTTCGATAGACTCCACAAATCCAGTAACAAAAGGAAAAAAAATTGATACACAAATTAATCACACGGTAAAATTTTGAAAAGCATCTAAATGACTTACAGGCTCACTTTCTTCTCTAAAACAATGTGACTGCACAAGAGCTGGCAATTAAACAAGACTATGGCAATGTTTTCAAAAATGCCTAAGTGGCTTCCAAATCTAAATTCCATTGAAAGTCCATGAGACTTAGGCACTTTTGAAAATAATCTTAGCATAATGCCAAGGATTGGCTGTCTTTACAAGTGAGATTTACAGTTCCAAAGAATGAGATTCAAGGCCAAAAAGTGAGACTTTCCAGGTGGTGTGTTAAGTCACTGCTTAAAACAGGGACTCTCATCTTTGGTCCTTGGCAATAGTCCAGGTTTTTAATCCAATCAGCATGCAACAATTTGTTTTAAAATTAGGGTTACCATATTTTAAGTATCCAAAAAGAGGACACTCCACGGGCGCCGGTCCCACCCCAACTCTGCCCCGGCCCTGGCCCCGCCCCCGCCCCAACTCCGCCCCCTCCCCTGGACGCTTCACCCCCTGCCCCTCCCCCTCCCCTGCTTCCCGCGAACATTTGATTCGCGGGAAGCCTGAAGCAGCAGGCAAGCTGGGGCGAGGGGGGGCGCGAGGAGGCGTGGCTCTGGCCCCGGCGTCTCCTGCCCGGCTTGGCTTGGGCCCTGCACTGCCGGCCCCGAGCACCACCGGCCCCCGACCCCGGCCCAGCCCCCGGCCGAGAACCGCCCGGCCCCGCACCGCCGGCCCCCGGCCGAGCACCCCCGGCCCGGCCCTGGCCCAGCACCCCTGGCTGAACACCCCTGGCCGGCCCCAGCCCGGCCCCCGGCCGAACACAGCCGGCCCCGGGCACCGCACCGCCGGCTCCGGCCCCGGCCGAGCACCCCGGCCCCCGGCTCCGCACCGCCGGCTCCAGCCCGACCCCTGGTCGGCTCCAGCCCACCCCCGGCTGAACACCGCCGGCTCCGGGCCCAACACCACCGGCTCCAGCCCCGGCCCCTGGCCGAGCGCACCGCCGCCCCCGGCCGAGCACCACTGGGCCCGGGCCCCGGCCCCGCACCGCTGGCTCTGGCCCCGCACCGCCGACCCTGGCCCTGCACCGCCGACCCTGGCCCCGCACCGCCGAGCACTGCCAGCCCCAGCGGCTCCGGCCCCCGGCCGAGCACCGCCGGTCCCTCTCTCCCTATTTTCCCGGACATGTCCGGCTTTTTGGGATTTCCTCCTGGATGGGGATTTGAGACCCCAAAAGCCGGACATGTCTGGGAAAATCCGGACGTATGGTAACCCTATTTAAAATGTACAGTTCTTAATATTGCATATGAAACACGTTAATGTCCCAATTCATACTAAAGTCTAGGGCAGACGAGAATTCTTGCACAATTGAAATCAGTGGATTTTAATAAAAACAATTATTTGCTGGTTAGAACAAAAACCTGCATGGCTGGAGATCCCTGAAGACATGAATTTGTCCAGTCTGCTCATTTGTGGGTGAACTCATATTTTTTGACCATCAAGTAGTCACACACACAAATGCCCCTGCCCCTGCATATCCTCCCCTCTCCTCTCCTGCACATATAGAATGTGGGTCTATAGTTTCCATGATTACCACAGTACATAAGTTTGGAAAGCAAGCTCTAAGCCCCATGCCTGTGGCACCTGATGTATTGTTGTCTGTTATAGCGCCTAAGTAAAAGTATTTAAAATCTTACTCAAAATGAGTGAGATGAGGTTAGGAATGTGTGTGAGAGTGAGATAGCATGCTAATGAATGAGTCTCACACCCAATGAATGAGACTTGACATGTTTGTCTTAGTCATAGTCTTAGTTAATCACCAGCTCGTATCCAGCCACATAGTCTTATGGGAGAGAGCAAACATATATGTACATAGACATTTAAAGGTCCAGCTATAATTGCAGTATCTGTGTTAAAGGAAGCACAGGGGCTGCTACCAGATACTCATTCCTGGGAACAATTAGTTGGGGTGGGGTGTAAGTGGAGCCATTGCTCCAGATCCCTTATCTGCTAGCTAGCAGACTTGATAGGCTATGCTGGGGGAACCATGCAGCACTCCTCAAAAGGATAAAACAGACTGTGCTTTCCCCAGTGCAAATGGGAAGCTGTTTGAGGCAGAATGCATCAAAGGCTGATTTTCTCTCCAGGATTCCTCCTGGGGGAACTACTTCTTTTCTATTGGCTGTGGCTAAATGCCACAGTCTTGTCCCTAGTATATACACAGAATTTCTTAAAGTTTACATTTAAAAAGTAACTTCAAAACACCCAAGCAATAATAATTAAAAATATTTGTAACTGCTCCCGTTCTCTGGTCATACGCTGTCACATGTAAAATCTAAGACTAAAAGCCAACATTTTAAATTCGCTATCCTAAAGTGGATTTAGGTACCTAGCTTTAGGCAACCACATTTTGAAAATGTTGACCTAAATTCAGCCCTCAGATGTGTGACATGCACAGATGCACTACATGAAAATTTTATGCCCATTATTTTCATATGGTTTGCAAAGCAACAAAATACCGGTATTTCACATACAAACAGAAAACAAAGGGTATTTTCCATTACCAAATATATAAGAGCAAAAATGAACAAAATGATTTAAAGTTTACAGCATAGCTACGATAAATGTCTGATTTACCTAGTAAGAGGAAACAACAAACTGTACCAGTGTGTCCTCAATTTTCTCTCTCTCTCTTTTTTCAAATGGAATTAATAAGCACTGAATGTTGAAAAACCGAAGAGCACAGTTCACATGAGTCTCTGTAGCCCTCTTGGAGGTTAGGTGTTGGATACCTGACTAGAGTTGTGTGAATAGCTCATTGTTGACTCACTGGCCAAACAAAAAAAAATTACTTTCAGGTCAAATGAAGCATTTCATTCAACTCATAACAAAATGTTTAATATCATTTTTGACTTTTTTTACCCTTTAAATTTTTAAAAAAATGAAACAAATAAATTTCAAAACAAAAAGTCATTTAGATTCAAAAATTCGAAACATTTGTTTTTTTCAGATTATTTTTTCCCAACTGAAGCAATTTGGCAAATTTGACACAAATTTGCAAAATGTTTTGGTCAACATTAATCTGCATTCTTCAGCAAAACAGAATTTAAGTCGAAAAAATGTAACCCAGCTCTATTCTTCACTATTCAGCATCCTGACTTGTATAAGAAATAGGCCTCCTCTCTTCTGTAATTTACGGGGTTTCTTGAAAAGAAAAGTTATTACAATTTGTTTTTTAATTACATACCCCAGTCTGTTTCTTATTGTTAACCATCCAAGGAATTAATTTAATAGAGATTGGGGAGGAAGAGCTGTTTTGTTATTTAAAACATCCCCCTGGCCAGTCTACGATTGTCCCCTTAGCTACAGGTATTTTGTGTTTTGTCCAGTTTATTAACCTATCTTATCCTATATTGTAAACACATACTGAAAAACCAATATGCCATAAATGTACTATTTCTTCACAATGCAATATCTGTAGACTATACAGTTCCTAAAATGTTTGCAAACTGTTGACAGCACTGTCTTTTATCTCTTCTGTTTTTAAGAGTTCATTTATGAGGAACTCTTTGTCACATCTGTCTGCAGTGGAGTATAAATATTGATGGTGGAAGCCAGATGCAATAGGCATCTTCTCATCTTATTAAATCATTCATGGACACTACACTAGTTTTAGTCTCTTTACTCTGTCAGTGACTTGATGTGTGTAAAAATAGAAATGGAGCTTTTGATTTCAGTGAGTTGCTAGACTTGTAGGTGATGCAAATCAAGAGCTCTTTTTAATACCTAAATCATAAAGTCCTATCTTAATTTTACACTGGTTGGTTTTGAACTAATTATTTTAGTTTGCAAGTGTTTACTCTTTGTTTTCTGATTTGTTTTCAAAATAACTTTTCTTTAACCCACTATGATTTTATATGAAGGATTAAATATTTTATTGACCCATTGATAGGAACTATAATATTTTTGGTCTCTGTACTGTAAATAAATATATCTGAATTAGAGAGGATCTGAAATAAAAATTATAATCAGTTAAAAAAAATCTATGAACTGCTTATAAAAAACTGCTATTTTGCAACCTAGTGAAAAAACTGATTTAGAAATAATATCATCTTGATACCTATCTGTAAGAACCTGTAAAGAATAAAGAAACAAGAGTTTTTCCATGCCCAGTTTTGGTACAAAAAAGTGGCCTAAAATTAATATTAGGAAAGTTCAGAATATCAATTAGCAATAAGCACTAATAAAGAATAATAGAATATTTTACCAAAATAATTAGCCTTTAGCAACCATAAGCACAATGAGACTAAATAGAAAAGTAGTGGAAATTTAGTACAAATACAGGTGGTTTCAGAGTTGTGCTGAATCATAAAAATTGAGATAAAGAAAAGGAATGCTGTGTAGTTAAGATACACAGATCCACTGAACTAAAGAAACAGTGCAAAAAAATTCAATTGAATTAGAATTGGCTGTCGAAATAATCCTATTTATGATTAAAGATGTTGCTGTTTACCTAGCAAAGAGGAAAGAAACAACTGAAACTGCTATGATAGAGGTTGTAATGGATGCAGATTACAAGGAGATGATTCTGATTTCAGCCAGTGAGGGGTTGGAGAAGGAGACTTTGAAGCTAATAAACAGGAGTGAGATCTCCCCTAGAATAGATTGGTGGTTAGGGCACTCAGCTGGGCTGTAGAAGAACTGGGTTCAGGTCCCTGCTCCAAATCAGGCAGAGCCTTCATGTGAATTTGGAAATATAAAGCAAGAGAAGCAACATAAAGGCTAAAAAATCAGAAGGTCAATAGAAAGAACCCATTAAAAAAAAAAAACAACAACAACAACAACGAATCTCATGATTTGTGACCAATGATGCTTTTGGGGGCCTGACCTATGATTTTTGAACACCTGGCAATACTGTATTAGCAATAAATGAAGTGGCTGGCAGGTAAAGTTGGAGGAAAGATCTTTATTAAGTCTGTTGAGTGGCCAGTGTTATATGCTGGTACTCTAGAGTTTGGAGACCTAGCAATATGGATTTGGCTTGTATCCCTGAACCCTCTTTCTTCAGTTCCACTTATCATACTACACTCTGCTAAGAAGCAGTGAGCGCCAGTAGTTTTCTTAGTGTACTGATAATTTGAAAATGGCCTGTGCAAACTGATTTTCCAGGATGGTGTTCCAGAAACTAATCCCCAAATATCTTCTCCTGTTCTTGTTTCTAAAAAGGATGAAATGGACTAAGGCTGGCACTGAGGAATATATTGATGTTTGTTTCGTGTCAGTTCCTTTTATGTTTGAGGTATGAGTAAGCAAAATAATTAAGAATTTTCAGACTGAGCTTCCACTGGATTTTGAGGGGACTATAACTCCAGAACACTATTTGCTATGCATGAAGCTTGGTAGAAAAAAAAAAAAATGTACCTCTCGCCAAGAGGTACCTTGCCAACGCTCAGCCTGGGAGAACATTTTAGTGAATTTTTTAGTTGGAGGATATGAAATATAGGGTTTAGACTGGGAATTGGGTTGCATCCTTCCCTACTGAGGAGCTGCTCCATACTAATGATTTGTCTGCAGAGGTAAGAGAGAAATATTTTGGGGCTAATAAACATTGACAGTACAAAAATAAAAACAGAAAACATTAACTTGAATATTGAATGTTGAGAGCATCTTTCACAGTAGAGGAAATGTTAATACTTAAACTATTTGTAAATTGCTTAATCTTTTTTGTCATTTGACAGTAACATTTTTCAATAGTTCCCCCTCATTTGAAATTCTGTAAAGCATTAATAGTGTAACTTAAATCTTCGGGAAAAGGCATAAAGTCATAAATCTGTCTATTTGTTGTCTATAGGCCTGATCCAAAGTCCATTTAAGTAATGGAAAGACTCCAATTGACTTCAATGGGACAATAAATGCAAAAGTAGTTCCATGTTACACAGTGCTCTTAAAATTAAATTTGGTAACGTTGTGGTTGTGTTGTGGTTGTAAACTAAGTGCATCGCTATATTCTGGAAACTTCCTTCGTTCAGCATTGTTTGTTCTACATTAAGAGGCTGTATTTTACATTTTTCATACTATGCCAGGTATATTGATGTCTATCTTGTATGACAAATTATTGTATTCCATTCATTTGGCTTGTAATGTTTGCTAAGTATGTACAGTGGATGTTTGCTAATGACGCCTGTAATCTAACTTGTTTTTATTCCAGGGGAATGGCAGACAGGAAGGCTCCCACAAGCAATATAAAAATGTTTACATTTAATGAATTCTGCACATTTGAAGTGATCAGCTGTATAAATACACAGCAGAGGAATTGATCTTTGTTTGCATATGTGCATTTAGAGAACTATCGACTTTTTTTTTTTAACTCCTAATTGATTCAGACACTTTTGATAAATTGGGCTTTAATACCTCTGCACAGATAACTGATGAGTTTCAATATTATTCTGTGCTTTAATCGGGTTCACTGAGTTTCCTGAAGTTCTGTTTAATATCTATTAACTGTAACTATGGTCAATTAGAGTTGAGCAAAAAAATCAAAATTTATTATAAAGTTGTCCACATTAGAATTGATTTATGTTGTAATATGGGCTTTCCTTAAGTGGATAAAATAAAATATCCCTTATTTAGCCAGCAGACTTTGTAAAAAGCCACTTTAAGATAGTGTAACATCACAAAAAGGCCCAGACTAAGTCCTGTGTGGAACATAGATATGACATTACCACACTGTTCACAAAATTTCCTCATAACGTAATTAAGTAGTAGCCTGGCCAATGAGCCACATGGTTAGATATGAGTAGCTCAGAAGTTCTGATCCTGGCTCCGCCATCAAAGGGATGCAGGGAGTGCCCAAGGTCCCAGCTGCTGGTAAAAAGTCTGGGGATCACTGCTTTACAGTTTCTTTAGCTGGCTTTCAGCACCCCCACTACAAAAAGTGTTCCATGCTATTGCCTTACTGCCCAACCTTTGGGCATGCCATTTCACCTGCCTGCCACCGTCTCTATATCTCTAAAATGGGGTTGATAATGCCTGTTATACTTCACACAGTTGTCAATAACTCTGTAAATGTTTAGTACTTTGAACATCGTAAAGTGCAATGTAAGTGCTAGATATAGGTACATAATAGGTACCCAGCCACTTATTGTGGAAGTGAGAAATAAAGGGAAGGAGAATCTTAATTAGAGGGCTGCTTAGGCCTAATTTCTAGGCCTGAACCAGACTCCAGACCACCTGACCTGAACCCAAAAGGATGGAGTTGTTTTTCCAACCTGATCGTTATCCCCCGGCACCTGAGTCAGCGCTGCTGCCTTCTGCGCGTGGGGTTGGTATGATGTTGGCTACTGCCCTACTCCTGCTGTCTGCTTCTCCTCTACTGTGCTGTGTTTTAGAGATACTGTGACTCCTTGGTGCACTCATTCTGCAGCACGACTCTGACTGTCTCCTGCTTTGCCTACTACGTCTGACTGCACATGACCTTGTCATGACAGAGTCCCTTCAGGTTAGGTTGCAGGGCTCTAGTCTTAATGATATTTGAAAGAATGCTACAAGACTTAGCACTTAATGGTTGTTCACTTCCCCCTCATTTCCCTATCCATTAGACTTCTCTCCCTCCCCAACTTCTTTACTTAGCAGGTGAGTGGACATCTTTCAAGTCTTGCATTAATTTAAGATGCTATATTGGAAGTTTCTATACATGATTCTTAACTGAAAGTAAAACATGAAAGTTGCCTAATCAGCCCTGAAGCAATATTGCACACAACAGCCAGCCTGAAGGAAAAATATGACATTTCCCTATACTCTACAATGGTTCACTAGCAACTTAAACTTCAGTATAAAATAATGTGTTCTGGCCATCATGTTCAACATCAATTGCAAGGTATATGGGCTGTTTTCAAGTGAAGCTTATATTTAAAATACTGCATTGACAGATTTGTAGCATCTCTCAACCCCTCTATCAGCGACCCCCATAGACTTGTTTGTAATTCTCTACATTGTACGAAAATCATGAGCCGGGGTTCAAGTGCAAGTTTTCAAATTGGAGTTGGGGAGGAGCACAGAGGGATTTCTTTTCCACTCTGGCTTTCTAGTATTGTACTCAGATGGGGCCAGGGATGATTAATCTGGAAAGACACTTTGTTTGACAGATCATCTGTGTGATAGTGGTTTGAAACTACCACCGAGGATCCTAGGAATATGGTTGACACAGCCACTTTGCAGGAGTGGGTGAGGTTCTACGGCCTGCAGTATGCAGGTCAGAGTAAATGATTATGATGGTCCCTTCTGACCTTAAAGTCTATGAGTGGAAATGAAAGGAAAGTTTACACACAATCAACTATTTGTCACCTCCTCAACTCAGGTGCACAATTTACTTATTCAGACTAAATTATGTCTGAGTACTATTGACTCTCATGAGCTTTGTTGCCAACTCTTAGACAGTTATACAAGGACAACATACTTTATCATCTAACTAAGCAAGGACAATAGATAACAGTGATAATTTTCTCCAAATCAGCATATTCTACATAAACTGTAAAGATAGAAGAATATTAGGGTTAGAAGAGATCTCAGGAGGTCATCTAATCCAATCCCCTCCTCAAAGCAGGACCAATCCCCAACTAAATCATCCCAGCCAGGGCTTTGTCAAGCCTGACCTTAAAAACCTAAGGATGGAGATTCCACCACCTCCCTAGGTAACCCATTCCAGTGCTTCACCACCCTCCTAGTGAAATAGTTTTTCCTAATATCCAACCTAGACCTCCCCCACTGCAACTTGAGACCATTGCTCCTTGTTCTGTCATCTACCACCACCGAGAACAGCCAAGCTCCATCATCTTTGGAACTTCCCCTCAGGTGGTTGAAGGCTGCTATCAAATCCCCCCTCACTCTTCTCTTCTGCAGACTGAACAAGCCCAGTTTCCTCAGCCTCTCCTCATAAGTAATGTGCTCCAGCCCCCTAATCATTTTCATTGCCCTCTGTGGTCTCTCTTCAATTTGTTCACATCCTTTCTGTAGTGGGGGGCCCAAAACTGGATGCAATACTCCCGATGTGGCCTCACCAGTGCTGAACAGAGGGGAATAATCACTTCCCTCGATCTGCTGGAAATACTCCTACTAATGCAGCCCAATATGCCTTTAGTCTTGTTGGCAACAAGGGCACACTGCTGACTCATATCCAGCTTCTCGTCCACTGTAATCCCCAGGTCTTTTTCTGCAGAACTGCCACTTAGCCAGTCGGTCCCCAGCCTTTAGCACTGTATGGGATTCTTCTGTCCTAAGTGCAGGACTCTGCACTTATCCTTGTTGAACCTCATCAGATTTCTTTTGGCCCAATCCTCCAATTTGTTTAGGATTGGGCCCTATCCCTACCCTCCAGCATATCTACCTCCCCTCAGCTTAGTGTCATCTGCAAACTTGCTGAGAATGTAATCCATCCCATCATCCAGAACATTAATGAAGATGTTGAACAAAACGGGACCCAGGACTGATCCCTGGGGCACATCGCTTGATACTGGCTGCCAACTAGACATCGAGCCATTGATCACTACCCACTGAGCTGGATGATCTAGCCAGCTTTCTATCCACCTTATAGTCCATTCATCCAATCCATACTACTTTAACTTGTTGGCAAGAATACTGTGGGAGACCATATCAAAAGCTTTGCTAAAGTCAAGGTATATCACTTTCCCCATATCCACAGAGCCAGTTATCTCATCATAAAAGGCAATCAGGTTGGTCAGGCATGACTTGCCCTTGTGAATCCATGTTAACTGTTCCTGATCACCTTCCTCTCCTCCAAGTGCTTCAAAATGGATTCCTTGAAGACATGCTCCATGATTTTTCCAGGAACTGTGGTGAGGCTGACTGGTCTGTAGTTCCCCAAATTCTCCTTCTTCCCTTTTTTAAAGATGGGCACTACATTAGCCTTTTTCCAGTCATCTGGGACCTCCCCCGATCGCCATGAGTTTTCAAAGATAATGGCCAATGGCTCTGCAATCACATCTGCCAACTCCCTCAGCACCCTCGGAGGCATTAGATCCAACCACATGGACTTGTGCATGTGCAGCTTTTCTAAATTGTCCTTAACCTGTTCTTTCACCTCCTCCCATACTGTGTTGGCCAGGACAGCAGTGTTGGAGCTGACCTTGTCTGTGAAGACCATGGCAAAAAAAGCACAGAGTACTTCAGCTTTTTCCACATCATCTGTCACTAGGTTGCCTCCCCACATTTTCCCTGACCTTCTTGTTGCTAACATGCCTATAGAAACCCTTTTTGTTACCCTTCACATCCCTTGCTAACTGCAACTCCAATTGTGCTTTGGCCTTCCTGATTACATCCCTCCATGCTCAAGCAATATCTTTGTACTCCTCTCTAGTCAGCTGTCCAAGTTTCCACTACTTGTAAGCTTCCTTTTTGTGTTTAAGCTCACCAAAGATTTCTCTGTTAAGCCAGGCTGGTTGCCTGCCATATTTGCTCTCTTTCTGCACATCGGGATGATTTGTTCCTGGTCCCTCAGTAAGGCTTCTTTAAAATACAGCCAGCTTTCCTGGATTCCTTTCCCCCTCATATTTGCCTCCCAGGGGATCATGCCCATCAATTCCCTGAGGGAGTCAAAGTCTGCTTAATCAATATAAAATTATTTTATATGCAGCATATACTGTGTTATATGAAATATAAAGTTAAATCAATCAGTGGTTCACGTTTATTTTCTGACTCTAATTTGTCATTGGGATAGGTAGCAAAAAATCAGAGTAATATTAAAAAACAAAAATAAAAAACACTAACATGACAACCCATTTCTGATACGTTGTAATTAAAAGGGAGCTACTGTCACAGCTGTTTTCACATTTGCAGTTTCAACTCTGAAGACATCATTTGAAAGCCATGTGTAACATTAAATATGAATGTTAGTAACAACTGAGAAAGTAAAAGGTGTTTCAAGTGTAATTAGTGCATTTTCTTAACTAATCATTGCACAGCTGTGAGGTGCAGACTGACTATTTTCCCATAGTCAATTATAAGGAGATATAAGTGTCAGTGCAATACTAAGCAATTAAAGAGTGAACTTAAATCAATATAATTGAAATAGCAGTTACAAAAACAGCCTAATTTCTCAAGACCCTGTATAACGAAACTTATCAGTTTGGGTGGCTCAAAGGGAGTTATTTAGGCCTGTATAACAGTTTTGTAAAAGGAATGTAAGTGGCCACAAAGGTAGGGTTACCATATCTCATAAATAAAAAAAGAGGACCCTCCACGGGTCCGGGCCCCGCCCATTTCCCCACCCCTAGCCCCGCCCCAACTCCGCCCCTTCCCCACCCTAACTCCGCCCTCTCCTCCCTCCCACTCCCAGCCAGGGGGAAAGGGCTGCCCCAGCGCTACCGGCTTCAGGGTTTGCCGGGCAGCCCCCAGACCCTGTGCCCCCAGCCGGCGCTTCCCCAGCGCAGCTGGAGCCCGGGCGGGGAAGCGCCCAGCCGGGGGCGCAGGGTCTGGAGGCTGCCCGGCAAACCGTGAAGCCGGTAGCGCTTGGGCTTCGGGCAGCCCCTATGCCTCGGGACCCTGCGCCCCCAGCCGGGCACTTCCCCTCCTGGGCTCCGGCGACGCAGGGTCCGGAGGCACGGGGGCTGCCCGAAGCTGGTAGTGCTCGGGCAGCCTGGCTCTTAAACAGAGCCGAAGAGTCGGGGAGGAGCAGAGCCGCCGCGGCTGGAGGCTCTGCTCCTCTTCGGCTCTGTTTAAGAGCCGGGCTGCCCGAGCGCTACCGGCTTCACGGTTTGCTTCACCAGTTAACTGCCCTGGCTGCACCTGAAGGAGGAACCAGGTATCAAGGACTAATTAGCGGTGAGGCTCAGCTGCATAGGCCCAGGAGGGGCCTGTATTAAGCCCAGGAGCTGAGAGCAGAAATGAGCTGTAGGGAAGTAGCCTGCAGTCACTCTGTGGGTGAAGGGAGGTATATTTGGGATCAAGGAATGTCATCTACAGTTACTCCCTGGGAGGAGGGAGTTTGGACTGGCAAACCCAGAGAAAGGGAAGCCAGAAACATCGGAAACACTCAGGGGAAAAGCAGCAAGGTGTAGGATAGTGCAGACCTTGGCTGCTGATCAGAGGGTCCCTGAGCTGGAACCTGATGTAGCGCAAGGGTCTGAGTTCCCCTACCAACCACTGGGGAAGTGGTACAGATCAGGCAGTGGAGAGTGGACTGCCTGGGACAAGCAACAGAGGGTCCTGTGGCACCTTTGAGACTAACAGAAGTACTGGGAGCATAAGCTTTCGTGGGTAAGAACCTCACTTCTTCAGATGCAAGGCCTGGGACAGTTTGCCCTGGAAGACTTTGATACCCTGGAAAAGGAAGATCATAGTGACCTGGCTGGAGGGCCAAGTCACAAAGAGGAAGCTGCAGCTCTTGGACTGAGATGGGATGCAAAGTGAGAGAGGATGATGGGTAGAGAGAGAAACTGTCAGAGGAGAGTGCAGCATCTGGAAGGCCCTAATTCTCAGAGTGGCCAGGAGGAGGCACTCTTAGCTGTGAATGGACCCTGTGACAGAGTAATTTTAAGGATAGCTTTTATTTAAAGGTAATGGACTCAGAGTGGATAAGCAGTTTATATTACAATTTCTATAAGTACCACATTACTTATTTCAATATCAAAATGTAAAAATATTGTTGCCCCTTTTTGACCTGAAAGTTTGGCGCCCATGGACCCTGGGTCCCAAAACAGGTTTCCCATCTTCCCCTTGCTGAAAAGCTTCCACAGGATATAGCTCTTATAATTGTTTCTGCCCTCACAGACAGGACTGACTATTCATTCACTGCAAACTCATTGCCTACAAACATCTCTTAAAGGGGATTTCCACAAACTGAATTTGTAAGACTCCTTTCATAGCATCGATTACACAGTTATTAACCATACTCCCATTGTTGTTTAACTGCCCAGATCTAAACAAAAACTGTAGGGCTGTTCTTTGTACCTCCACCAAGCTTTGCCCCTTCAGCTTTATGTGTCCCCCATTTCTTGAACTGTGAGAGAAGCTTTCAGTAGTTACCTGCAACAGTCTATCTTTGCCTGCCTTAAATTTATAAGGGTCTTTTTTTTTTTTGGCCGTTTTTGCCACAGTTCCAGCATTTAACTGAACTGTTTCCTTTAATTTTTACATTATTGCCAATTCCCCTTGTTTTACAAATAAAATTTATCAGTTTTTCTCAGTGTTCAATAAAGTCATGAACCAGATTAGAATCCCTTCTTGCATCATACATATTAGACACAGCTGTACTTATAGGGGTCAGGGAGATCAGTTTCTATTTTCTCACTAGTGACTGCTGCTGCTTTCTAGTATACTGCTGCAAGATTCAAGATCCATGGCGAATTGCACAGCTCTTCATAGTGTCTTTGACCTCCTTTTGCTGATCTGGATCTGCAAGTGCAAGTTCAGCTGATCATCTGTAAAGTGGTCCATCGCCAGTCTATGCTAGAATGCCTTGGTGGTATATGGGTATGCAAGAACACAAGTCTCCACATATCCTCTGCCAGTTCAGGTGGGGTTTCTTCTTAGCTATGCCCTGGCTAGCTCCAAACCACATGTCAAGAGCTTGTATCAGGCCTGGGTAACTCAGTCTCTTTTCTGTGGGTAAATTTTTCAGCATCATCAGAGCTGGGCTACCCAAGTCAGCTACTAGTAGCTTTCCTTTTTGTCTCTCCTCTCAGCCATTCATGTGAGCTATAATATTGAATTGAGACAAATAAATCTCCTAGGGAGATTTTCCTTCAGAGATCGTGGGCTTTTGCATCATTTGAGCTGGGTCAACCCAACCTCTTCTCTCTGGGCCTCTGAGTTAAAAACAGAGCAGAAAAAAGTGTTCTAAATGTCTAGTCTGACTCAGGTACTCAGGCTGGCTCAATTCCTATTTCAGTTGATTGCATTCCACTGTGGCCAGGGACTCTTTGATTTCCTTCTGTTGATGAGCATTTATCTCTATATAAGTCCTTACTACTTGTCTACTCAGGTGGCAAGTTCCAGATTAGCGTAGACCAAGCAAGCTTTAGCCAGTGTGGGGGAAAATCTCTAATCTATTGTAGTCAGATTGCTGGTCACCTCATCAATCCATTTTACCATTCCAGCCTGTATGTGCTTATGTGCTGCAGCTGAGTTTCCCAATCTGTCCAGGTAGGTTGTAGTTGCTGTTCCAAGATGAGTCTCATTTCAGCCTGCAAGTCCTATCTGACCCCTTTCTGGGAAACCTCCAGCTCTTGTTAAGGATCTTGTTTTGTTTTAAACCCTTTTGTGAAGTCTGTTTCAGATCTTGTTTTAAATCCCACTGGCCATTTTTATTTCTGCAAGTATTTTCATTATTCACTGCATCTTGATTCAACAGGAATATTAACTCACAATCTCTCTCCTTGGAAACCGGATCCCACTACTGACATCAGTCCTCCTTGATCCAAGCAGCTAGTCAAAGTTTGGGGGCCTGTGGGTGTTCCAGCTGGGAGTAAAAATTGGTGGTAGTCAGGCATTTATTTGATGCAATTTTGTTTATTTACAAAGGACATACAAAGTCCTGTGTCTAAACGCAGAAGGAATCATATAGCAGAAAGCAGCTTCTTTTGCTTCTAAAATCAAGAAGACTCGTTTCAGCCTGCAGCCCTGGCCCAAAAAATCTCTCCTCAGGTTTCTTCTAGGATCAGCCACATGATGATGCGTTAGCTGCTCCTGAAGGCGTCTCTCTCATCCCATCTGATTTCATCTGATCTCAGTTTCTGTCTGATGACTCTTTCCACATACACAGACCAATAACCAAAACAGTACTCAGTCAAAAGCTTCTGGATGGATTCATGGATGCCTTTTGTCTTAGGTGGGGCTTATGGTTACAGTACATTAATTGAAGGGCAAGTTAATACCTACCAAAATCAGTGGGGTTTTAAATCAACCCACAAGGTTTCATGCAGCACAAAACAATGTTATATTAAGTGTTTGAAGACTTAAATGATAATGCACATCAGCTGATTCTCCCACTTGATTATGGGTGCAGATATCTATGAGCTGAGAAGCTAATTCAGTCAGTGGGAGGCTTAGGTTGTGCAAAGAATACAGGATCAGGGCCTAAAAGTAAAATAATAGACTAACTTGCCTTCTATGGCCTTCCTGGGTTCCTCTTTATATGAATTGAATATGGGTGGGTAAATATTTCAAGGACAGTTTTTGAAAAAAATTGATAGTTTGTTATCAAGCTTCTCTGTAGCTTGTCTTGTCTGTATATCAAGCTGCTTTGTATTAAAAGGTTTTAGAATTTATCTTAAATCTATTAAAAAGAACTATCCATGGTCTAGGCACCTGTGCAAATATTAATGCATCCTAAAGAATAAGTATCCTTAACAACCAACCATTACCACCAAGACTGCTTTACAGTCTAGACTCTAGACTATGCAACAACCTGGAGGCTACTATATTCAACAATGAAAACCCCAGCATAAATACTCCACAACCAGCCACTTTGAGCTTCTCTACTCAACTCTCACAGAAGACCTTTTGGAAGAAAAGATTAATCTGAAGCATGCACAAAAAGTTACCTAACCTGGACTTTGGGTAAACAAAATGGGAAATCCAGCATATAAGATTCCTCACAGAAAAACCTTTTCAGCAGACCACTCCATTTTAGTGTTAATTCAGCATCTTTGCTGATTGTAACTGCCAATATGTCACTCAGAGCTTTTCAGGTGGTGAGGTTCCATACCATTTATGGATTTATAGAGCAAAACCAAGACCTTAGTTCCTCTCATAACAATGGTGTAATGTTCCCTCTGCATGAAACGCCACTCTTAGGCCTTGTCTACACTACGAGAGTAGTTCGATTTTACTTAAATCGAATATTTGGAATCGATATTGCAAAGTCGAACGTGTGTGTCCACACTAAGGACAGTAATTCGACTTTGTGAGTCCACACTAACGGGGAAAGCGTCGACATTGGAAGCGGTGCACTGAGGGCAGCTATCCCACAGTTCCCGGAGTCCCCGCCGCCCATTGGAATTCTGGGTGGAGCCGCAAATGCCTTCTGGGTAAAAAAAAAAGGGGCCAGGGTGCTTTTGGGTAACTGTCGTCATCCGTCCATCACTCCCGCCCTCCCTCCCTCCCTGAAAGCGCCGGCGGGAAATCATTTCGCGCACTTTTCAAGTCATTGACAGCGCGGACGCCACAGCACTGTGAGCATGGAGCCCACTGCAACCATCGCTGCAGTTGTGGCCGCTCTCAACGCCTCGCAGCTTATCATACAGGTTGCCCTGAGGCAGATGCAGAAAAGTCAGGCGAGGAGGCTACGTCAACGCGGTGATGACCTGAAGTCTGAGAGTAGCACAGACCTCTCAGAAAGCAGGGGACCCAGCGCCGAGGACATCACGGTGGCAATGGGTCATGTTGATGCTGTGAAACGGCGATTCTGGGCACGGGAAACAAGCACTGAGTGGTGGGACCGCATAGTGCTGCAGGTCTGGGATGAATCACAGTGGCTGCGAAACTTCCGCATGCGGAAGGGAACTTTCCTTGAACTTTGTGAGTTGCTGTCCCCTGCCCTGAAGCGCAATGACACCCGGATGCGACCAGCCCTGACTGTCCAGAAGCGAGTGGCCATAGCCCTCTGGAAGCTTGCAACGCCTGACAGCTACCGGTCAGTCGCGAGCCAGTTTGGGGTGGGCAAATCTACCGTGGGGGTTGTTGTGATGCAAGTAGCCAAGGCAATCGTTGATGTACTGCTGCCAAAGGTAGTGACCCTGGGAAACTTGGAGGCGATCATAGATGGCTTCGCAGCGATGGGATTCCCAAACTGCGGTGGGGCCATAGATGGAACTCACATCCCTATCCTGGCACCGGACCACCAGGCCAGCCAGTACATTAACAGAAAGGGCTACTTTTCCATGGTGCTGCAAGCACTGGTGGACCACAGGGGACGTTTTACCAACATCAATGTCGGATGGCCGGGCAAGGTTCATGACGCTCGTGTTTTCAGGAACTCTGGTCTGTTTAGACGGCTGCAGCAAGGTATTTACTTCCCGGACCACAAAATAACTGTTGGGGATGTGGAGATGCCTATAGTCATCCTCGGGGACCCAGCCTACCCGCTAATGCCCTGGCTCATGAAGCCCTATACAGGTGCCCTGGACACTGAAAAAGAACTCTTCAACTACCGGCTGAGCAAGTGCAGAATGGTGGTGGAGTGTGCTTTTGGACGTCTCAAGGGGAGATGGAGAAGCTTGCTGACTCGCTGTGATCTCAGCGAAACCAATATCCCCATTGTTATAGCAGCTTGCTGTGTGCTCCACAATCTCTGTGAGAGCAAGGGGGAGACCTTTATGGCGGGGTGGGAGGTTGAGGAAATTAGCCTGGCTGCTGATTACTCACAGCCAGACAGCCGGGCGATTAGAAGAGACCAGCGGGAAGCGCTGTGCATCCGGGAGGCTTTGAAAGCAAAGTTCCTGAGTGAGCAGGGTAACCTGTGACTTTCTAATTTTGTGTACAGAGAAGCCTTCACCCCACTTCCAACACACGTTTCAAAATAAAAATAGTTCTACTTTGTTAAAGCACACCGTTTTCTTTAATACTGTTTTCGCGGGAATTTTTTAAAACTGGGACGCAGACTGTGGTGCGGAGCGGGTGTAGTGTAGTCGCGCGAATGCAGCTTCTAAACTCAAGGACTGACAGGCTCCGCTGCGGTGGGATGGTTCTTTCAACGGAGCCTGTCACCCCTCCTGATACGGACTGTGTGTATGGGGGGTCTATGTGAGTTTGTGGCAGGGGTGGGACGGTTACAGATCCCCTGCTGTGTGGCTCTGTGATCCTGCCTAAGGACCGCCGCTTAAGATCTCTAACTGCCCTCCCCTGACACAAAGTCACAGAGCAACCCACCCCCCACCACATAACATGAAAAGAACCTCCCAGACTAACCAGGGTAAGTAGTCACTGCATCACTGCACTATGTATGTGCCCTGCTGCTGTGCCTGCCCCCTACTATGTACCCTGCCAAAGGTGACTGTCCTGTCCAATTACCAACCCCCTTTCCCCCCCCTCCTCCAAAAGAACATGATGGAAACAGTAGTTAACAGAAACATATTTTTTATTATCAACTACACATGGGACTGGGAAGTGAAACTTGGACGGGGGCTTGTGTCAGGCGGGAAGGAAAGAACTTGTCAAACTTTGGGGAATGAGAGCCTTCTGCTGCTCGAGCTCTCTGCAGGGGTGGAGTGAGAGTTAGCAGGGACTCTGCCGCCTCTCCTTCTGTGCACTTTGGGTGAAGGGAGTATGGGACTTGGTGGCGGGGGAGGGCGGTTAGAGATGGACTGCAGCGGGGCTCTGTCCTCCTGCCTCCGTTCCTGCAGAACATCCACAAGGCGCCGGAGCGTGTCCGTTTGCTCCCTCAGTAGTCCAAGCAGGGTTTGAGTCGCCTGCTGGTCTTCCTGACGCCACCTCTCCTCCCGATCCATGTTGGCTTGGTGCATTTGGGACAAGTTCTCCCGCCACTGGGTCTGCTGTGCTGCCTGGGCTCGGGAGCAGGCTATAAGCTCTGAGAACATGTCCTCCCGTGTCCTCTTCTTCTTATGCCTAATCCTCCCTAGCCTCTGGGAGTGTGATGACAGGCTAGGTTGTGAGACAGTCGCAGATGGAGCTGTGGGAATGGGAAAAAGGGAGTGAATTCCTCAGAAAGATAAATGTAGTTGTGAACAAAGAACATAGTCTTTCTCTGTGAACAGGACCATGCACAGCACCTATCACATGCGCACTCAGCACAAGGTCGAATTCTCGGCCTTCGCATTCAGTGTCTGGGGTTTTGCAGAGCACTTTTGAGAACCCTGTCAGGACAACGGAATTGCTCTTGCACGCAGACATGGTAAGCCGTAGATTCGTGGCAGCTTAAAACTTTAATATTAGCAATGGCCTCATTTCACATTGAAATCAATGTCGGTCCCTGCTGCCAGCAATCCGGCAAGCAGGAAGTCTGCTCCTGTCCCACACCCTCGCGGCTGTCCCCGGGAACGATCCCTTTCGGCTGACCCTCTCCCGCCTCCACCGCGTGGCTGCAAACCAGCGGTTACAGTTCTGTAAAGGAACGGTAAAGCAGTCCCAACACTAACATTCCCCTACCTCATTCAAAGCAGGTCATCATGAGCGACATCACCCTCATGAGGATCTCTGAGAGCGACAGACAGAGAATGCTCCGGGAAAGCCTTCAAAGACCAGGGCCGTATGCCGCCATGCTGTGCCAAGCAATGATTCCAGAGTACTTGCTAGTCTCGTGGCGCGGCAACGTGTCCTACTACGGAGGACCCAATAAGGCCGCTCTCCCCAAGAACCTAATGCAGCGGATTTCAAATTACCTGCAGGAGAGCTTCCTTGAGATGTCCCAGGAGGATTTCTGCTCCATCCCCGGACATATAGACCGCATCTTACTGTAGCTGCAGTAGCAGGGACTAAACAGTAGAGCGGCTTGGGCAGGACAATCATGCAAAACCGGACATTGCTAGATTTTTTTCAAATAGTTGCACTGCCCATGACTGAACCGTTAAGTTAATCAAACTAATCATGAGAAACCCATTTTTTAAATTGTTAATAATCATGTTCTGTTACAAATAAATGTTTAGATGTTTACAACACTTACTGGATGATCCTTCACCAGATTCTGTGTCCGGGGTAACGGCTGGGGAGGGTTGGTAGGGGATCTCTGTAAGGGTGATGAAGAGATCCTGGCTGTCGGGGAAATCAGCGTTGTGAGCGCTGTCGACTGCCTCGTCCTCCTCATCTCCTTCCTCATCTTCCCCGTCCGCTAACATGTCCGAGGATCCGGCCGTGGACACTATCCCATCCTCAGAGTCCACAGTCAGTGGTGGGGTAGTGGTGGCGGCCGCACCGAGGATGGAATGCAGTGCCTCGTAGAAACGGGATGTCTGGGGATGGGATCCGGAGCGTCCGTTTGCCTCTTTGGTCTTCTGGTAGCCTTGCCTCAGCTCCTTGATTTTCACGCGGCACTGCGTTACATCCCGGCTGTATCCTCTCTCTGCCATGTCTTTAGAGATCTTCTCATAGATCTTTGCATTCCGTCTTTTGGATCGCAGCTCGGAAAGCACGGACTCATCGCCCCACACAGCGATGAGATCCAAGACTTCCCGATCAGTCCATGCTGGGGCCCTCTTTCTATTCTGAGATTGCACTGCCATCAGTGCTGGAGAGCTCTGCATCGTTGCCAGTGCTGCTGAGCTCGCCACGATGTCCAGACAGGAAATGAGATTCAAACTGGCCAGACAGGAAAAGGAATTCAAATTCAAATTTTCCCGGGGCTTTTCCTGTGTGGCAGTTCAGAACATCCGAGCTCTTACTGCTGTCCAGAGCGTCAACAGAGTGGTGCACTGTGGGATAGCTCCTGGAGCTATTAGCGTCGATTTCCATCCACACCTAGCCTAATTCGACATGGCCATGTCGAATTTAGCGCTACTCCCCTCGTCGGGGAGGAGTACAGAAGTCGAATTAAAGAGACCTCTATGTCGAACTAAATACCTTCGTGGTGTGGACGGGTGCAGGGTTAATTCGATGTAACGGCGCTAACTTCGACATAAACGCCTAGTGTAGACCAGGCCTTAGTAAGTGAGCAACGCCATTCTGCGCCAATCTTAGGCCAGGTCTACACTACCACCACTGGTCAATCTAAGCTACACAATTTGAGTTATGTTAGTAGTGTAACTCAAATTGACGTAGCTTAGATCTACTTACTGCGGAATCCACACTATGCTATGTCGACGAGAGATGCTCTCCCGCCGACATTGCTTCCGCCTCTCATTGAGGTGAAGTACAGAAATCAATGGGAGAGCGCTCTTCCATTGATTGAGCATGACTTCACTAGACCCGCTAAATCGATGCTGCATCGATTGCAGCAGTGCTGATTTAGCTCTGTAGTGAAGACAAGCCCTTAAATTTCCAAATGATCTGAAAGTGTAGCTAATCTTGAGGTGACAGGCATGGATAATTTCAGCACAGGCTATGTTCAAAAGAAAAGGTCAGATTTGTGCAGGCTCAGACATTAGCTTCCCTTGAGCAGAAATGGTTAAAGAAAAATTTGTATATGAGATTAGCTAAATGAAGCATTGGAGACTGAATCAAGATTACCAGGCCATTTTTTAAAATGCCATCATAGAAACAATATGTATGGGGAGAGTTCAATCAGAGCTGCTTTGTCTGCATCTTTTATTATTTGTATCTGGACCATTCTGTAATAGTGCTGCTTGTGCTTTGTCTTCACACTTATGTGAAGGATCCTTCTTCTGTATGGCAGCAACATTCTATACTATCTGAGCCTGAGTCTCACGCAAAGTCAATAATATCAACCTTTCTCCTTTTACCCTGCATTCCCTTTCCCCTCTCCTCTCCACACTTCCTACTAACTTTATCTACTCCTCTTCCCATTTCCAGCTTGCTCTCACTCTTCCCACATGCACACATTCTCCTTGCCTCCAGTGATAGCTGCTCTAACTCTGACCCTTTCTCCCACCATAGTCTCCATCACCCGGCCATCCTCATGCCACTCTTCCTAACCTCATATCCACCCCCCTTCTCTTACTGTCTCTGGAGCACACACTCCATTCTTTAAAAAGATCAGCCATCCACAATCTATTTAGTCTTGTTCCCTCCAGTTCCTGACTCTCAGAAACCTGGAACTAGAGCTGGTCCAAGATTTTCTCACAAAACTGTTTTTTCCATCTGAAAATGTTGATTTGTTGATACAGACTTTTCACCGGAATGTATGGGTATTGACAAAACCTTCAGGTCCAGAATGGATTTTCTGATTCAAAATAGGAGTGAGGCAGACCCACTCCTGAATAGCCAGCTGATTAAGGCACTTAGTGAGGATGTTGGACACCCCGGGTCAAGTCCCAGTGCTGATTCAGGTATAGAAGGGACTTGAACCTGGGTCACTCACATTCCAACAGCATGCTTTAAGCACTGGGCTGCACGTCCCTACTGGAAGTCCTCTGACCATATTGACTTCCTTCACTATAAATTCACTTTATGCTTCATCTCTATCATCTTTCTGGTCAAGCAGCAGTACTTTCCCACTCTGACTCCCATTGATCACAATCCCAGCCATCTGGTCACTTTTTTTTTTTTTTTTTAGTCTAAGACCACCTTCCCTCCTGTCTCATCCTCCCTTTCTATGTAGAATTTTGCCAACTTCAAAGAGAAAACCCAATCAACAAAATTCAACACAGACTTCCCCCTTCTACTCCCTCCATTCTCCCATTATCCCTCACCCCTCCCTACACCATCGTATCATTCTCTGTTCCTTTTTCCCTGTCACAAACAATTTCTCCACTTTTCTTCTCAAACACCTCTCCCTTGCCTAATGATTCCATCCAACTGGTCTCTTGACCTCCCTCACCTCTGCCATCACTCTTCTCTGGTTTCTTCTGCTCACAATACAGATATGCACAGGTCTCTCCCACCATTAAAATCCCCAGCTTTACCCCACCTCTGCTTCTTCAAATCATTGCCCCATCTCCATTCTCTCATTCACTTCATTGCATGTGCTGTTTACTGTATTGTGATCAGTGGAACTGGAGTAAAAAGGCCCATGTTCCCTTGAGGGACAGTTATTGACAGGACACCAGTGGAACAGGGAACATGGGAAGTTAGGCTAGAAGCAACTTATCCACATGGACAGAGCAGTCTGGAGGGTTTAAAGTTCCACTTGTGCATCTTCACTCTTTGCAATGAAATATCTATAAGTGCTGTCTTAAATACCATTCCATACCCCCTCAATCTGGCTTCTGTCCCCCCCACCGCTCTCCACTCCAGTGAAACAGCACTCAGCAAAGTCTCCAATAACCTCCTCCTCTTGAACAAACATCAGGGCCTGTATTTCTTGAAACGCTGGGCTTACATGACCCTTTGCCCCCATCAGGATAGACCCCACTCAGACCTATAATCTTATCATAAAGTCAACTCTTGCCTTCACTCCACCAATGATGCCATCCTTGATTGCTTGAGTCTCCACTTCTCAACAAGCACCTTTGAGCTTTCTCCCCTGCTGCCCTTCACAAATGAGAGAAGCTCCCAGTCAAAATCAGTAAAGCTACCACATTTTCCTCTGTCAAGTCACTCCTCAAAACTCAGCCATAATGCATACAGCCTGATAAAGGCTAGACAGGTAGAGTGATGTCATCTCTGCTATTCAATGGTTAAGTATTGTGCACATTGCATTAGATTTGTTATTTTGCCCTGTACCCCACACACAAGCCCCAGCCCGCTTCTTTGTTTCCATCATTTCTTATGTCTTGTATTTTTAAACTGTAAGCTCCTTGCAGCAGGGACTGAGTTACAACTGGGGGCTAACCTGATTGTTCCTTTTATGTGCTACCTCAACATAAGTATTACTCATATTATTAGACAAGTGCTCCACAGAGCTAATTCCAAAAATAAACTGGGCTTGAATTAGGGCTTGGCCTATTCTCATCACACTATCCAAGTGTTCATGTATAGGGTATTCTCCCCCCACCCCACCCTCACTAAGTATGCCCAAAATCCAACAGGCACATGCTCAAGAACAGATTCTCCCCAACCCTCCACAAGAAGCAAGGAAACTCTTCATTCAGGCAAAAAACTTTTTCCAGCCTAACAAAGTTAAAATGTTAATTAAAAATTAATAGTAATTGTGACATTACCCAGGGTACAATCTGCACTGCTGAATAGCTGTATCTCCTCAATTCTCCAATCTGGGATGCCTTTTACACTGCTTACTGGTAACTAGCTCTTTCTGACCAGTTAACACACAGCCTTCAGCATAAAGCAACAAAAAGTCCTGTGGCACCTTAAGACGGCTACCCCTCTGAGCCTTCAACATGTAACTTGCTCCCACCTGCACAGTATTGAGTGCTGCTAGCTAGCCACACATGAATTACATGGCAGAAGAACACCAGCAGATTCCCTAGTCCCAGACTTCCCCCCAGAAATGTGAATCTTGTATTGCCCAGTACCTTACTGAACAGTGCAAGCTCATATAAAGTCTATCATTTCACCAGTGGAAAATGATATGCACCAGCTTTGTTATCCCAAATTACATTTCCCACACATTTTAATTCAAACACACTAGTTAGATTAAACATTAAAACAAGTTTATTAACTACAGAAAGAAAAGAGATTTTAAGTGACTACAAGTAATGAGGCATACAATTCAGGATTGGTTATAAAAGAAATAAAAAGATAAAATACAAGCTAAATGCCTAACTTAACAAGCTTAAGTTAACATAAAAGCAAAATGTTTTTCTCACCATAAGCTTACAGAAGTCTGTACTGGTCAGGAACCTTCCTTCTCCCTCCCAAGTTCAGTTCTTTAAGAGTCGTTGATCCCATGAGCTGAGATGAAGGAGGAGAGTGAGGTCAAGTGTTTTTCTCCCCTCTTTATAATTAAATTTCTTGTGCTAGAAACATTCTTGCTGAGTCACGGTGACAAACAGCTTCTTCTGCGCATGAACTTTGAACTGTCCTTTTGATGAAATATAAATTTCTTGTTCACCCCTTCCCCCTGTCAGAAAATAGTCACTTAACTGATAGCCCACTTGACTTTGGTACTTGTCTGGGGCACCCATGTGTATTTGTCTCTGAAAAACTGGTTTGGGCCTGATTTTCTAACTCTGGAACACATTACAGCAATGTTATACAGTAGAAAATTATAATTTTATGTACAAGATTGATGCATATATTATACCAAGACCATAATGTTCAGCCGATTATGAGTTTTCAAATGATACCTCACAAGGCCTACTATGTACAAAATTTATCATAGTCTTATAAAAAGGATGAATATGGGGTACAGACTGTCACAGTAATATTTTTGACTAGCTTGCAATGGCACTCTGCAATAGCTTCCAGAATGGCAAAAATAAAGACATCATAGGAAAAGGGCAATTAGTTATAATTTATAAAAAAGATTTCTGTTCTTATTGATAAATACTCATTCTAATGGGTCTAGAAATCTAGAAAATATTCATTTTAGGGTGTCAAGGGAATAACAGAGACTAATTGAAACATGATTGCATGAAATGTTATGAAGTACTTGGGTGGCATCAGAGTAATAGAAGAAAATAATTAATGTGAACCTCAGTTGACTCCTGTATGCTCTGTTTATCTTTCTAAAAATATTCCTTGATATATGCAGAGATTAGGCTCCAAGAGGATTACCAAAATAAAACAGTGCACATCATATTTTTGTAGTGATTTGCTACGGAGTATCAGAACAATATTTGTTCCATCTTATAGCTGTGGCACGTTGCTCTTGCTATTACATAGTAATAACTGGCACTTAAATGCTATCATCATTCATGTTCAAAGCACTTTGAAAATATTGGGTCAAATTTACCACTAGTGTAAGAAGGTGCAGCTCCACTGACTTCAATGACATTTCAGCCACTTACACCAGCAATGAATTTGGCCAATTATTTCTACATCACAACATTTGACCTTTTTTTAAAAAAAAAGGTTTCTTCAGCCAAACTTCAATGGAAACTGCTAGTCATGTGAATTAACCATCATGTACCTTACATATTATAGATCCATCCCAAATGATGCTTTGGAGGGTGGGGGGGTGGAAAGGGTAAGCATTATTATCCATTAATGTGGGTCCAATTCATTTTCCATTAGTGTTCAACTTCCATATCCTATTTATTTAAGGAAGTACCAAAAGGTGAATATGCTGTGAAGTTAGTGCATTTAATTTAAATGTAAACACTGACTCATCCAATAGAAAGCTGAAAGTCCTCTGTGATGGGGAGTACAAAGGGTTAAGGAACAGCTCTGGGCCCAGGTGATCCCACCCAGCCACACCTCCAAAGCCTGCACAAGCTAAAAAGGAAGCAGAGCTGTTTAGAGCCAGACAGGCAGTGGAAGGGAGCAGATGGTTGCCCTGAGTGGGAAGTGCTGCCCAGGAACTCATTGCCTGAGACCTGACGATGCAGACCTGCAAAAACCTGTAAAAGAGTGTGCAGATCAGAGACTTGATTTAAGATATTTTAATTTACTTTGTGAAGCTAAAGGAGACTGGGGTAGGAAGTGGTCCAAGGGGGCAGCTGCGTAGCACCCTAAGGTGCAAAATGGCTTGAAGTGATTTCCATTATATACAGGGTTTACAGTTCGGTTCAACGGCTCTCAGCACCCCCACTATACAAATGGTTCCAGCACCCCTGTCAACATTTGCATTTCTATGGAGCAGATCACTTGCTTGTGTTTCTTCTTTGTTGCCCAGCACTCAGTGCCATACATTAAAACTGGATGATCCATCATTTTATAGACTTTCCCTTTTTAAACTTACGGGTATGTTCCTGTTACATGCTACCATTTAGGTCACAAGTTTGTGCCAGCTGTAATGTGCTTTCATCTTCCTTAGTTAGAGTTCCATATCCCAGGCCACCATGTACTCTACTGTATCCATTCCTGTCTCTTACAACATGCCCATTTAAGTTAGTGCCACTATTTCCTCATTCCCTGGAATTTGCTGAAGAGCAGTGTCTAACATTTCCCAGAAACTTATGTTCATTCTCACCACGGTCAGACTGGGATGCATATTTGGTGACTATGTTTAGCAAGCAACATTCAAAAGCCAACTTGACCATCATTATCCTATTGTTGATTCTGTTTCCTGGCCCACTCTTTCCTTTATTTTAGTATCAAGAGCTATGCCTACTTGGTTTCTTGAGTTCGAGGCCCCACAATAAATTATTTTGTATCCTTTTTCTGTTTTGGCCTTCTTTCCTTTCCATTTTGTTTCCTGGATACATTCTATCTGTACCGTCCTCCTCAATGTCTCTGCCAGCTCTGTGTTCAGACCAGCTAGTGTGCCAACATTCCAACTTGCCAGTCTGAGCTTGGATTTCTGGGCTAGTTTCTATAACTACACATCCAAAGTTGAACTGTAGCCATTGGCTACTTTCCATAACACCTGGGTAGAGGTACTCATTTTCTAGAGTACCCTCCATTTTCTTGGTTTATTTAAGGATTTATAGTGACAGTTTATGGCAAATGTATATGGTTGGCTGCCCTTCTTTTTTCAAAGGAGCTATGGCAGTCCCAAGTAGTTGCAATCTGATTGGCTTGAATGTCTTGCCAGTGTGTCTTATTCCTTTGTGTGCCGTCCAATGGCTTATTCATCTCAACCATCTGTATTCCCATACTAAGACACAAGGGAGTGGCTTCCTAAACTCACCTTCTTAGAACATCCATGCAGCACAAGGGAGAAAGGCCCTAAATATTTAAGCATAAATAAAATTGTTATACTAAAAGAAGGGAAAGGGCAACAGTTCTTAAAGACTGTGGAACATAGCTACTGTGTTTCTTTATCATTTCAATATGGCAACTTTAAGGTTGAAAAGGCATTAAGGTTGAAAAGGCAATGCCAGAGACCAGGTGGGTGAATTAATATCTTTTGTTGCACCAACTTCTGTTGGTGAGAAAGACAAGCTGTCAAGCTTACACAGAGCTCTTCTTCCCAGATCTGTCTTAGCTTGAAAGTTTGTCTCCTTCACCAACAGAAGTTGGTCCAGTAAAAGAGATTAACACATTCACCTTGCCTCTCTAATATCCTGGGACTGACATGGCTACAACAACACTGCATACTACAACTCCAAACACATCTTTTCCCTTACTCATAGCTACCTGAAATGTTTTGCTATGAACTTTACATTTGGTCTCATTCTGAAATGAATATTTTCTATTTAGTGAATTATTAATCCATTTATTAATGTGTGGAGTGTGTGCATGGGGAAAACCTTTGACTTTATTTCCTTCCCATATTACTAACGTCTATAGGTCTTTTTGCATTGTGTCCTTGTGTCAATATCATCTGCAAGTTTCATTAAGGTTTACTTTTTTCCTTCTTCCAAACATTATTGAAGATGTTTAATCAGACTGGACACACACAGATCCATGCAACAATGCACTAGACACCCTTCCTATGACTTAATATGTCATTATTTATGTTTTGTTGTTTAGATACTAGCAAAAAGATGCCTCTACAAGAGCTTTACAATTTTGGAACTACAAAATACCCTCAGCAGCATTTAACACCTCTCCCCTCAAATTCAAACAGAAATAACTCCACTCTGCTAAACCATCCATCCATGAGAAAAAATCCCTTACACCTCACATTCTGGGGCTGTATTCTGACCTTCTCTAAAAACCCTACTGAATAGTGGCTTTGACATTTGTGCCTGGAGACTTACCAGATTTGGACTATTTTGGACAAAGGGGGAGAAACAAATTCCATAGTCCCTCATAGAGAGCACCTTGCCAGCTTCCCCCTCCTTAATAAGAAAGAGATTCAGCTCAAGTGCTGGCTACATATGACACAGGAAGAGATGGACTCACATAGGCATTTGAAGATTTACAGGTCATAGCCAACAACTTAAATTCCAACTGGAGACAGTGTAGATCCCAGAGCACTAGTATCAATAAGCAAGCTCTTGCATTCTGGATCAGCGTCAGTCTCCAAATTGTTCTAATGAAGTAACTCTGTGTAGACTACATTTCAGAAGTCTAGTTCCACACTTGAGTTCTTTGGGAAGAGAAGCAATTTTTTAAAAAACCTGTGGAGATGAGGTTAAAGAATGAAGCAACTAAAGAGCAGCAATGTTCTCTCCTGCAAAGGCTTGTAAGTGAGTCAACACCTTATGATCAATTGAATAAAATGCAGAGACCTAATATTAACAGCATGGATACCTGATCTTCATCCATTATGGGAGGAGATTAGACCATCTGATCAATTCATTCCCATTAATATTTTCAGATCCATCTAGGTCCTATTTTCAATATCAAAAGAATGGCTTCTGAGCAAAGGCCACATTAATATTTTCTTCAAAGCAGTAGGCGGCCCACACTCTAAGAGGCACTGGATTTCCACTCTGAGAGGTTCCAGTACTTCCCCACTCATCTTCAGCCAGGAAGGATATAGAACAGAAACACAGGTTGTGTAATGAAGTTCTTCCATCATCCTCAGTGGGCTGGAATGGTAGCAGAGAAAATAAGACTCTTATTCGCTAAAGACTTTGCTCTGCCACCACAAAAACAGACAGCTCACCCCTAATCTGATCAATTTTGTTCACAATGAGACATTTGTGTCAAAAACAAATGTTGGAATGTCCTGTGGGATGGAAATTCCAAATTTTGTTCTGCTCTAATTTAAAACTATGTCTATCTTAATCCTCTCCAGGGACTTGCATACTAGAGGAACACCATCAGACCCAAGTTTAGGAAGGGAGATTTTCTACGCTTTAGGCTGGATATGCCTTCACAATGATCTTACCCTTGGTTCATGATACACTAATAGCTGATTTGTGATAATACCAGAACTGGCCTGGTAATATTCTCCAATTACACTTTGGTAATACACAAAGTCAAGGAGTCTTATCTTTTATTAAATCATGGATAATTGATTTAGTCACCACTAACACTGTTAATCATCTTCAATAACTGAGGGCCCGGATCCTTAACACAGCCTCCTCATACATAAGTGGGAGAAATAAATGGAACTGAGTAAAGCATCTTGTTCTTGGATTACATGTCTCCGTACAAATTTCTTGTTGTAGCCTTGTTTTTCTCAGCCAACTACCACAGGATAAAGGAACCAAGCTCCTGTGGCAAGGGACAGATCTATTGCTCTTGAATCCCCTACCAAAACCCAGAAGATACCAGTTAGTTTGTGGTAGTAGTTTGGTGTAGTTTCTTCAGCATTTAAGGTGTTATTCCTCGCAAAAGCATCCCCTAACACTCCACAATAAACACTATTTCCTCCCACTCTAGTCACACTGCCACTGTGATGAAGAGGGATATCAGCCAGCCAACTCCCATAGTCTCAGATCCTATCGGTCCCATAGCCCTGGAAGTAGCAGAGGAATTAAAGATCGTCCTCTTCTTTCCCCAAGGGCCTCTCACACCTATGATCAAACCATTTTAGTCCTCCCATCTCCCACATTCCATAAATCAAGGCTCTGCCCCTAATAAAACACAGAGAGAAAAGGCTGTATTCAACATTACAGAACTTCCTGGCCCCTCATGCCACAAACTGCCCAGACTTACCTACAATCAGCCTGCCTGCCTGCCAGAGGTTGGCCCATAGATACTTTCTTCATCAAGGGATTCTTATCTTAATGATTTCCTTCCATGCTGCCCTCTCACCCCAGCAGGAGAAACCCCTTATCCATAACATACTCAATCTTTATTTAAGGTCTTTAAGCTACTTTGCTATTCATATGAAAGTGTTTAAAAAATGTTTGAAACAGGGGTTTGTATAAAGTAAGATTCCACGAGACAGGCACTTCAGTCTGAATGTCATACTAACTACATTTTCAACCATTAATTTTGCACTCTTTTATAAAAATTCTGGCATGATGGATTTTGTATAAACCCACTTTTAGTATTCGTGTTTTGGTACTCTAGATACCTACGAAATTTCTCTAAAAATATTGTACTGTTTTACTATGGATTGAAATTAGGCATACAAAATCGAGTTCTGGTCAGTTACTTCTGTGGAATTCCACTTTTACAATCAGAAATGCATGAGTATGACTAAGGCTTAACAAGATAGCAATTGCACGATTGTTTTATCTATTTTTTTAAAAGATCACTACCACATTTAGGGTACAGTCCTGCAAAGGGCTGAACATTCTGACATGATCCAGGATAGCACATAAGCACACATCTAGTCCTTTTGAACACATAAAACGGTCAAGCAAGTTTCCAAGTGTTTGCATTATTGATCCCTAAGTGTGCCAACTATAATTTCTTCAGGCATTTATTATGCTGATGCAGTAGCTATTGATAGCACACTCTTAAGGCTTGGACTTCCATCACTAATAAATACCAAAGAGCAGTATATACATCAACTGCATCCAGCTTGCACTCCTAAACAAAATCTTAACTGATCTCAGAATGTTAAGGCAGAATAACTTCCCAAATGCATGAAATGTGTGACAGTCAAATATGCTGATTTGTTGATATAATTTATATTAAGGTATATCTAGGCTTTACAGAATTAGATTTTTATATCATTTTGATAATTTAAATGTTTATTTTTAAGAATTATTATTTTAACTGATTTTTCAGTTCTCTGCAGTTCCAAAAAAAAAAAAAAAAAAATGTTTTGGGTCATCCCAATGCTGAATTTTTTCAAATTGTTGGTGAATCAAAAAGTCAGAAATAGATTTTGGATCAAACAAATGGTTTTGTTCCACCTGAAATGGAATGCTTTGTTTTGATTTTGGGCATCTTTAACCTTTTTTGTTTTATTTAAAAAAATGAAATGAAATACTAGATTAACCAAACCACAAAGAGGATAGTGTTATCACCCCTTTTGCCCTGCTATTAGGGCAACCACCTGCAAGAACCAGATTTATATGACTATTTAGGCAGAGGGTCTTGAACTAGCATCTTCTTTATTCTAACCATTAGGCTATAAAATCTGTGTTTCTCTTAGGTTCTTTTTCCCCCAATCAATTTTTAATAACTGGATACAGAGTGGAACAGCTTCTGTAGAGAGATTGAGACAACCTTATCCTAGAATACCCAGTAGCCAGGTAGTTGGGGCCCCCATCCAGGCTATAGGAGAGCTAAGTTCAAATATCTGCTCTAAGGGGTTAAGCCTGGGTCTTCCATGTCCCAGGTGAGTGCCTAATGAGTGGGCTATTTGGTATAAGGGGCACTGACACCACCACCTCCTCCATTTTGTGAATGGTATCTGAGTCCCCTTATGAACCTAGCCCCAAAAAATGAAAACATATAATGATGAAACAGTTCATTTTGACACTTCCAAATTGTTTTACCAAAATACTTAGCTGCAATTGACATGAATTCATGAAAAGTTTGACATGAATCTGCATTTTTTGGGGGGAGGGGGGAAGTTAAACATTTCACCTAGCTCTAATTGATGGTTCAGTAGGTAGTATGAAGGGAGAAAGGAATGCAAAAGTCTTATCTGAAAAGAATGGAAATAAGGTTTTGGGTGGAACTGAGTGTGTCCTGCCTCAGCTTAACTGCTACTAAACATAGATTTTGTTTGCTAATTTTAGTGTGAATGAATTTGTAAAAAAAAAAAAAAAAAAAAATACAAAAAAAAATGTAATTTTGTAGAAAGGCAGCCCTACTGGTGGCAGTTATAAAACTGTAACACAACAGTTTGTTCTTGAATCATTTTGTTTTTCATTTTTGCTGTTTTTCATTGAAGTCTTTGTTCCATTTACTCTTGGCCTCAGTTGACATTAAATCCTATGCAGTCCTTATGGCAGCTCAGTGGGATATTACAGATACTGTAATGTAGCAAATGCCAACCTATAGCTGCAGGCACATAGATTAAACTATGCATGTTAATTCCAAATCATTTGAAATTTCCCTTACACGAAATAAAATTTAAAGAAAAAACACTTTGTAGTATTTTCAGAAACGTATTGTGTATGCCCAGTTATGTAAGGTAATTTCTTCTGTAAATAAACAGAAATTTGGTTGTTTTGATGAAAAAATCTGAGCAGGCTTGCTGTGACTACATAAAAGCATTACTAAAATATTGATATGAATATTCCTTGTTTCTTTGATTAAAAAGAAACTAGGACAGGAAAACTGAAGGCTAACCAAAAAAAAAAACACCAACAAAAAAGCCTCCGCAGAACTTTGACATACAATTCCTTTTTCAATATATCTATTATTTATGTTCAGTTAAAAAGGAGAAATCATTTATTAGTCATTAGGGACCCTTGAGTTAGCATCTGCTCACAGCATTGTCCTCATATACTGCTCCAAATGGGGTATACAGACTGCGTTTTTTCAATTTATTTTTAAATCTACAAACACTTTAGTTTGCTGATCTGCTGTTGACCAAACTAAGGCTTTGTCTACATTACCACTTTTGCTAGTAACATTTTTGTTGGTCAGGGGTGTGACGATAGAGCTGTAGTGGTAGAGCAGTGCCACTATAAAATAAATATCCTATCTCCTAGAACTGGAAGGGATCTTGAAAGGTCATCGAGTCCAGCCCCCTGCCTTCACTAGCAAGACCAAGTACTGATTTTGCCCCAGATCCCTAAGTGGACCCCTCAAGGATTGGGCTCACAATGCTGGGTTTAGCAGGCCAATGCTCAAACCACTGAGCTATCTCTCCCCCCTTAAGTGTAGGCATAGCCTATGAGAGATGCCCTTGCCTTGCTAAAATACAAAAGTGCCTTTTAATTAATCATATAATATCAGTCTGCCATCGGAATAACTTCATGACATTGTGTATTACAACAGTTTTTCAGCCAGTGTTTTTACAATGATATGGCTTAGTGTCTAAGCCTCTTATGTTCAGCGTGCACACAGCATGCTTCTTTGTATATGTTGTATCAATGGCTAAAAAGGCTATTCTTTTACAAGTAGCTTGAAATATTCAATTACACAGGAAGAAAACCTAGATACTGAAGAGTTTAATTGTTGAATGCCTGAGAAAGGCAATACATGTATATAGACAAATTAAAACTACTGCATAAATATTCTAGCCCCTGTATATATCCAGTGTAGAACTCCAGATTTGAAGAAAAAAATTCATAGAACCCAACAGAATCTATAATTCTTCCTTCACACAGAAATGAAAGAACTTAAGGTCATAGTGGCAACTGTAAACTCTGTTTCCTCACATTGGTGTAATTTAAATCTCAAAACTTAACATTTGGCAAGTTATTTGCATATAATTTCTTATTTTGAAAAAGGGAAAATTCAAATATTTAAGTACAAGAAATGTATAAAGTAGAAAAGGAATTGTAAAAAGAGCAAGGAGGACAATGGAAAATATTCTCAAACTTTAATATAGCATCAATTACAGAATGCAGTCATTTGACAGAACTTAAGTGTTTACTTAGCATATTGTCCAGTTTTTATCCTGCAGTTACAATTGTCTTTACATAGTTTATTTTAATTTAACCATTACAAATTAATAAAGAGAGTAAGAAGTTTTCTCCTCACATACACAAAGACAGGTAACTAGATTTCATGCCTAGCATTAAGTAGGGATTGTGGTGGGGGCTGGAACACCGTTCATAGGTTGGAATAGCAATCACCCTTCACTTTCTACCTGGATGTTAGGGCTGGCCATTGGATCCATTAGTCATGGAAATAGAATTTCTTGCAGTGTTTCAGCACTTATATTTCTGACTGACTGGTACAACACTCTTTAAAAAAACTTTACCAAGCTTTCAAGACCTAAGAGTAGTTTGAGATAAAACACTTGTATAACAGCCAAACTTTCTCTGCAAAATCAACCAGTTCACTCAACCTGAGCAAGATCATATAAAAATTGTAAAATCTGTATGGAGGATACAGAGGAGATTAAGCAAATCAAATTCTTGTTAATGAGGGGATTTCAGTTCACCTTTATGCCAGACATCTTAAAATTCAAGGTTGTATTATTTGTATAGTGGTTCAGCAATGCCACTATAGTTAAGATTGTTTCACAACTTCTATTTAAAGGTTGACCTTTTAAATCCTCTACAATTGACATGCTTAATCAGATTCCTTTTGAAAGTAGTTAGGAGGGTGCAGGGTTAGTGACACAAATTTGGGGTCATTTGAGCTAGTGGTTGTGGAGATATAAGCCCTGGAAAAAATTAGCAATTTTTCAAAAAGTTGTTTGTTTGTTGAAACAAACAAACAGAGCTAGAGCTCAAACTATTGATGTGATGCATGCCAAAATGGTCTCAATTTGTCGAGCTTTACCAAAGCTGATGTGTGGCACCCTGGTAAATCTTTGGGGGGTAAAAATGTGTTCACTTCTTTGCTTGTGTAGATGTGTAGTCTGGAAGGATTACAGTGCATATGCACCAATAAAGAAAAAAAAATGAGAAGGCTTCTGAGCAATCACTTTATGCTTGCTTGTATTGTTTGAGATAATGTGCCAACACCACTGCCTCTGAACTCCCACCTGATGAGGTTTCTAGTCCAAACCTTTGGACTAAAAATAGCAGTGCAGATGTGGGAGGGACTGTATGGGTGTTTAGAGAACCCGGGTAGGGTATGCACCCTGAGGTTATGGTTTGTCTCTGCTCCATTCACCTAAGCAGTGTCTCACTATCTACACTACTATTTATACCTATGCCAGGCACGTGTGTAGTGTATATGCTCTACATGCCACCATAAATGTAGGCATAACCTTAACCAACTCCCCTGAAAGAATACCATATACAATTTAATAACCACTTCACAATCTTTTACAGTTCCCTTGTACTTATTCACAGGATACCATCTTAACCTATACTTTCACTTAACCATTAGAATCCTCTCATATGCCACTTCATTGCTGACAATGTCCTTGGTACTACATACCTGATGCCCTGCACCTGACATAACTTAGATGATTTTGTATAGAAATGATGCATTCTGCAATCTTAAGGTACACATGCACCTCTTCCCTTCCCTCACCCATGAGGATGGAAAACATAATCTCGTCCTATTACAATCATAGGTCACATCATGCAACAGGCCACCCAAATATCATGAGAGAACCTGCTTCAGTACAGAAATAAACCCCCCTCCAACTGCACACCTCTAGTTGTCACTGACCACCCCACACTGGAACCTGTACCACAACCCATACTCAATGGGACCCCATCCTGAAAGAAATCTTTCCTGAATCCCCTCTTCTGGCCTTCAAACAAATCCTCCCTCCTCCCAACCTCTGCAAGCCCAGCATCAGAAGCAAGCTCCCCACACTCTAGGACACACCAACTCAAAGCAACACCAGGCCCTGCCAGAACAACAGAAGCAAACCTACAGACATTTCTCCACTTCTATAACAATCAACACCCCCCACAACACACCTTTCAAGATCCATGGATCCTACACATGCCTATCACAACATGTGGTGTACCTCATCCAGTGCACTATGTGGGTGAAACCAGACAATCACTATGCTCTCGAATGAACTCACACGGGAAAATGATAAAACACAAAACCACCCTATCACCTGTGGGTGAACACTTTTCACAAATCAATCACTCTATACCTGACCTATCAGTCATAGAATCATAGAATAGAATAATAGAATATCAGGGCTGGAAGGGACCTCAGAAGGCCATCTAGTCCAACCCCCTACTCAAAGCAGAACCAATCCCCAACTAAATCATCCCAGCCAGGGCTTTGTCAAGCCTGATCTTAAAAACCTCTAAGGAAGGAGATTCCACCACCTCCCTGGGTAACCCATTCCAGGGCTTCACCACCCTCCTACTGAAAAAGTTTTTCCTAATATCCAACCTAAACCTCCCCCACTGCAACATGAGACCATTACTCCTTGTTCTGTCATCTGGTAAAACTGAGAACAGTCTAGATCCATCCTCTTTGGAATCCCCTTTCAGGTAGTTGAAAGCAGCTATCAGATCCCCCCTCATTCTTCTCTTCTGCAGAATAAATAATCCCAGTTCCCTCAACCTCTCCTTATAAGTCATGTGCTCCAGCCCCTAATCATTTTTGTTGCCCTCCACTGGACTCTTTCCAATTTTTCCACATCCTTCTTGTAGTGTGGGGCCCAAAACTGGACACAGTACTCCAGATGAGGCCTCACCAATGCCAGATAGAGGGTAATCATCATGTCCCTCAATCTGCTGGCAATGCTCCTACTTATACAGCCCAAAATGCTGTTAGCCATCTTGGCAACAAGGGCACACTGTCGACTCATATCCAGCTTCTCATCCACTGTAATGCCTAGGCACTTTTCTGCAGAATTGCTGCCTAGCCGCTCGGTCCCTAGTCTGTAGCAGTGCATGGGACTCTGCACTTGTCCTTGTTGAACCTCATCATATTTCTTTTGGACCAACAATCCTCTAATTTGTCTTGGACCCTCTGTATCCTATCCCTACTCCCTCCAGCATATCTACCACTCCTCCCAGTTTACTGTCAACTGTAAACTTGTTGAGGGTGCAATCCACACCATCCTCCAGATCATTAATGAAGATATTGAACAAAACTGGCCCCAGGACCGACCCTTGGGGCTCTCCGCTTGATACTGGCTGCCAACTAGACATGGACCGATTGATCACTACCCGTTGAGCCCGATGAGTTCTCATCCTAAAAGAAACCTGCACAACACTTTCAAAAGATGAGCCTGGGAACTTAAATTCATAACTTTGCTACATGCAAATAATCATAGACTGAATGGAGACACTGGATTTATGGCTTATTACAACAGTCTGTACCCCACAAAGAACCCACCTAGCTGCCTTCTCCCCTCCCTTCCCTTCCCTCTTATGACTGGAGAGGTATTAACAGGCCACTTCACCTTAAATGGTCCCTTGAAATGTGTTAACTACTTATGCTAAACAATCTGTTCCACCTTTTGTTTAGCTGTGACACTCTAAATACCTTTCCCAGACCTGAAGAAGAGCTCTCTGTAGCTCAAAATCTCCCACCAACAGAAGTTGGTCCAATAAAGATATTACCTCACCCACCTTGTCTCTCTAATTTCTTGGGACCAACACTGCTACAACAACACTGCATAGTCACAGCTTTGTCACAAACCTCTACCAAATAGAGCTAACTACTGCCTCCACCATTTTATTCAGCTACATGTGACACTGACCACACCAGGCCAGCTCTTAACCAGACTGTTATCTAGTTTCCCTGGGCTTCTTCCTACTCTCACCCTTGGGGGTACCTGTGTCCAGGGGTCATCTTCAGTCTTCCCAGGATACATAGACAAGGGTAGTGGTAGCAGCTCCTCAGCCTCAGTAGTTGCAGGGTTCGCTGGAGGCTTGTGCAGACGCTTTGGGGCAGTTGCAGTTCTCCTCGGCATCCTACTTCAGCAGCATGGAAGATGCATCTGTCTCCCTCAGTAGCTCCCTCCCTACTGAGCTGCTGGACTGGCCTTTTATAGTTCCTCTTCCTGTCCTGCTCCTCTGCTTCCTGCATGCAGGGCGTGGTTCTCCTGGCTCCGCCCATCAGGCAGCTTGCAGCATTCCCTCTGTGTCCGCCTCTGAGGGAGGCCATTCTTCCTTGCTACCACCACCCTCAGTTATATCAGGCCCTGAGTGCATTGTGAGTAGTGAGGAATCAAACCTGGGCCCTGGGGATTTTAGAGCATGAGCCTCTGTGCCTGAGCTGAAAGGATATCTAGTAACAAACTCTTTAACCTTTATATGTGGTGCACCTACCGCTAGAGGGGGACAGAGCACTACATCAAATGTGTGTGGGCTATACAGATAGCTTGAAATTGCTCTCAGGGGTGGAAACTGCCCTATTTATAGAACTATGGCAAGAACTCATCTGCTGAGTGTTGATGATATAGGGTGTGGTGCCAGACTCAAAGAAGAGATGCCCAAATTTTATGTTTAATAACCCAGCTACAGGAGTCAGACAATTATATAAGAGTCTCGTCTTTCATTACAAAAATTACATTTCTAGCTCTTACGGTTGAAGAGAACAACTTACAGATATGAACCCTAGATGCTAAAAAATGGAAGGCAAGCAAAAGAAACCCCAAATGTATTTTTATAAATCTTCATATTTTGGAGGGAAGTGTAGTCATGATTTCTGAATGCTTAAAGTTGGCAATACTGTAAACAGTGGTGAGGTGCTTTTTTGTTTGTTTTTTTGCCAGTATCACCACCAGACTCCTTTGCTGGATTAAAAGCTAATTATGCTTACTATAAGCAAGACTTCTGATTTTTCTCTCTCTGGGTCCTGCTAAATGTCCAGTCTTTCAGTACCAATCAGCCTTCACTCTAGGTGTTTTGGCTCAAAGGAAGCATTTTGCGGAAGCCATGCTGAGATTTTGATCTGCCTTCAAAACATATTTCTCTTACTGCATGTCCTTCTGAGCTGTAATCTGAGATGATTCAGTGGCATTTCCTGAGTTCCAGTGTCACATCCCATTAACCCAATGAGAAGGAGCACATTGACATGATAGTTTCTGTCACTTATGTCACCTTTGTGTTTAGACTTCAGGAATGCCCCACATCTAACTATTTTGCCAGATTCTGGTGTAGTTTAGCATAAGCATACTCAATCTCTTTTGAGGCTAATCTGCTTCTGAAACTGCAGTCGGTTTTTGTCCAGATCCCCCAAATAGCATCTAAAATAAGAGTCATCACATGTTCCTTTGTTTAGAAGAGTCTTAGCAGCAGGCTTGGTTACATTTCCTTCAATGGTAGGGATTTCAGTAATTCACACATGGCCCTTTGGTTCAGAGAAGACCAACCTCTGCTGTAAACGCTAATTTAAAATGTAGTTTTAAGACTTATATTACCTATAAAACTAGATTGTGATAAAGTTACTGACTGCAAGATATTTCAGATAACCTCAGGACAGCTTAAGTTATTCTGACATTATTCTCCTGTAATATATGTATCAGGTGTGGGTACTATTATCTTTAAATATAGCACCACTTGCTTCTCTGATTAGTATTATCCCTATTCCTATTTTGCATTGCCTTTGTGGTCCCTACCACTGTATTATCTAAGTACACCTCTGGTATTTAAAAATAGGATCATTAACCATCTTCCTTCCTTCTCAGCATTTTATTTTACAACTACAATAGCAGCTGGATCTGCTGTTATTAAGATACTGATTTCTTCTTAGTTGCACTTAAAAGGCAATTTGAACAACTTGGGGCATATCTTGCCTTTCACTTTCGTGGGATGTGTACAGAATGCTAACAGATTATAGCCTAAGGCCCTATGCTGTTCTTTCCTTCACTAGAGAGTATTTTACACATGGACCATTTGATTTGGTCCGATACAAACAAATTCAAATAACTGGGTCCTCTAATTGAGTACTGTAATTTATTAGCATTAAAGTCCTTAATTTTTCCCTCATAATTTCTGCTGTCTTCACTGACTACTGTTGGGATATACAAAGGATCCATTAAGAGTCAGACTTAAATTTGAGTATTGTAATTAAACGTGAACACTTGGATGACTTGGGGAAAGTATAATCACTTGGGGGGCAGGGCTGTTTTTTGTTTTGTTTTGTCAGACCTAATCAAAGTAACTTTCTTAGCATAATTGTAAAGCAAGTGTTGACAAAACTAGGATATAGTATTTATTATTTATTTAGATTTACATAAAAATAGGAAGGGGACACCTGTCCATGGCTCTGGGTGCCATGGCATAAGTTACAGAAACAAACAGCTCACAGAACACAAATCTACCCTTCACCCAACAAATCTTACCTCCTGCCCTGAAGGTCAATAGACTTGTAGTGTTTTGGACCTGGAGAGGAGCTTGTTCTGGAGCTGAGGGCCTCTCACAACAAACACTACTTACTGCCAGCCCCCTAATCCAACCCCCTTTCAAATCAATGAGGATCCAGCAATCAGTTGTTGATCACAATAATGGCAGCATGACATGAGAGGAGAAGAGGTTTCTCTAGTAGGAAGGTCCCTGGTCACTGAGTGCTTAAAGACCAAAACCAACACCTTAAATTCAATATATAAACCCATAGGCAACCAGTACAGATCAGTACAGAACTCCAGCTTAAGTTTTCGGGTTGATCTTGTGTATAGCCTCATGCACAGCACATTGTCACCTCATTATTGGATTGCTGCAAAGGCATGGATCATGGTAGCAAGATCTGCACCTGAAACATTTTAATCTTGACTAAATTGCTTTTTTGAGAGAAAACTATTCAATTTTCGACCAACCATAGTTAAGGCTGAGTTTTGCACTTAAAGCAGGGATTCACCCTTTTTGTTATGTATGAAAAATACAGTGTATCCTACCCCAATACTACAGTACTTATTCTTTGAGTACGAAGATGGTAAGTTATAGGTCCACATTAGCAGCTTCATAGTTAGGCTTGTTACTCTGTTTTCATTATAAGTCTGATTTTGAGCTTCACCCCACCCTATTTTCTTTACTTTAACAATCAAAAGGTTTAAGACTTATTTCCCATAATTACTCTCAAGGCAGAATTTAATTTTGTTTTTGAAAGTTTGGAACAAATCTGACATTGTTTTATTAATTTTAGGTATTAGAAAATTAGCAGTTTCACTTTTTTTAAAGGTTCAAAATTATTTGTTAACTCATAATTCAAACAACTTTATCAATAATTTTCAAAATACGGTCATCTTATTAGCACGATCTTAAAGAGTGTTTGTGCACATAAATAGTTCTATTTATTTGGGTTTACACTAAATGATTAAAAAGTCAGTCAGAGACCAATTCTTTAATGTTCTCTAATGTCTTCAGACATTAGAAATGTCACTTATCAAACTTTATAAACATAATTGATATAGAAGCACTATTTCTAAGCATTGACTAATGTTTTAACAGCTGCAGGAATTATCAGGCCCCTGACTATTATTATGAATCTTACCAGCATACCAGCAATGTTTGCACGCACCGTTACCATAGTCAAAGGTACTCTCTGTTGTTAGGTAGCACGGATAGCATCAGGTTACTAAGTGTCATGAATCCTTCCTTGAGTCCCAGATGACTGTAAGCAACAGAACCATTGGCAAAAGGATCCTTGGTAATTATAAGCAAGGCGTATATGCCAGCATTTGTTTCTAAGTGGAGTAAATTGATACCAGCTCCATCAACTTGCTATCACAGTTTATAGAAGCTGTGAACCCCGAAATCTGTGATTAATATCAGTTAGGAGCATGGCCTGCTGACCGATAGAGCTGTAACAGCCGTGAGCCTTGAACCATAGGACTTAACTGCAGGCATTAATGGCTTTATAGCAATGTATGTAACAGCTGTAAACCCTGAAATACATGATTCATGACATCTTCTCTTTTGTGTGAGACTGTCTGTGGTTAGTTTTTAGAGAAATCCAATTTACTGAGATAAATGCTTAATCTGAGAAATTTTTGGTTGTAACATAGCTAATATTTTCCATCCTATAGCAAAAGGGTTAACACAATGTTTGTAACTTACGATTTCTCTTGTACTTTAACGTAAATAAAGAAAGGTTTGGACTCACATTTGCCTCTAGTTTCCACTTGATGCAGTGGAATATAAGCCTGTAAGGGAGTCATTTGCAATATTCTGATTCTGCACCAGTTCTGTATTGGCCTGCATCTCAGCATAAATTAAGGTAGCCTGAGGCGTATGGGATGAACTGCGAAGAGTGCAGCAGGTTCCAGCTATGGCCTTTTGCCACCCCTAGCATGCCCCCTATGCTGGGAACTGCAGGGCAGAATGGAGGAGTTGGCTGTCAACTCTGTATCCTCAGGGAGATGTAGCCTATTTCTGGCAGTGTAAAGGGGATAGCACAGGCCAGAGAATGTAACCCAAAATATTTAATATCAGTTGTTGTTGTTATTAAAGAGTTAATCTTGAAACCATGCAAAATATGCAGAAATTTTTAATACTAACTGTGGATTGCACTAAGCAACAACGGGTAAATGCATATATCATTACAGACCCCAGCCTCAAAACAACACCCATCCTCTCACATCTTCCTTACCAGTAACAGCTACAGAACTCCCACTGTCTGCACCAAAATAGTATAGACTGTCCTAGAGGATGCTGAGCAACCACATAAAAGAAACACTCAAATCTGTACCCATCCATCCTCCTCATAAAACCAAATACTCCAATAAGAACATATATGGGTCAGATAGACCACTCTCCTGTCTTCTGTCTAGGCCAGTGGTCCCCAAACTGTGGGGCACCCCCCCAGGGGGCACAGAGGAACGTTCAAGGGCATGAGTGATGGGAGGGACGCCACCCAGTTCCACTCTGCCCCCAGCTGCAGCTCCACTCTGCTTTGCCCCCAACCCAGCTCCGCTCCCACCTGCAGCTTTGCTCCACCTCCGCTCTGCCCCGAGCCCAACTCCATCCCCAGCTGCAGCTCCACTCCAGGCCCTGCTCTGCCCCCATGTCAGCTCTGCCCTCATTCCCTGTCCCCTACCAGGCCTGTTCCACCTATAGCCCCAGCTCCTCTCCCATCCCCAATTCCGTCCTCCCAGCTCCACCTACGGCCTAAGCTCCTCTGCTGAGGAAGCCTTGGCTGTGCAGTAATGGAGGGGGGACATGGACAGATTCCATTACTGGTAATAGGGGCACAACGGAAAAGTTTGGGCTCTACTGGTCTAGGCATTTATACCACACTCAGCATGAAATCAGGCTAACATTTAGTATCCCAGGAAATATCCAATACAGAACTTCATCCCTTGACTTTTGTTCCTCATTTAAACAAGATACAAACCTTCACCCCTTTGGCTGCACTAAGTCTATGGACAACCTGAAACTATGGTTTTGAAAGCAGTGTGAATTTCTCCCACTCATCTCACTAGAGTGTCAACCCTGAAGCCTAACAAAGATAATTGAAATGACGACCAATTTCATCATTGATCATTTCAGTTGAAATCTAAAGTTATTGTATTTATCTATTTGGATGTTAGTTCCTCCTGACACAGCTGTCTCCCAGTTTAAAAAAAAAGAAGAAGAAGAAGGGAGAAATGTGACTATTTGTGTGGACACGTACTAAAATTGTGTGTGAATCAGGTACTTTTTCATGAAAGAAGACCCAAAATGAATAGACATCTAAATAACAACATCTAATTGGCTGTTTGAGCATGCAAATACAATACAGTAATTGCATAAGCTAATGACATTTTGGGAAGTTAAAGCTGCCCACTCTCTTTGGAGATTTAGTGAAGATACTCATCCAGTAACTTCCTGTTATGGGGCCAAAGTTTGATTTGATAGTGCATTGCTCTGTGCCTTATGCATTCAGTCAAGAAGCAGAACAGAATGAATTAAAGATGTGTATTACTCTGTATTTTTAGCCTTAAAGTCTGAATTTCCCTTATTTTAATATTTTTACAAGTGACCTTTACTGGGGGTTTTTTAGGTTTAACTTTTTCTTAATCTCTTCTAGAAAATGGCAAACATATAATTTAAATACATATTCAGGGTATTAAAAAGATAAGCAATTAATTGATAGACTGCTTTCTTCTTTGGAGATATCACCGTGTATTCTATAACTATGTATTACTAGAGTAAGAGTTGGTTCAGAGTTTTTTTTTCAAACTATCATCTAAAAAGATATAAAGACAGTATATGATTCCCAGAAGATGTAACTTCAAAAATGTGCCCAATTCACGTGCTCGCCACAGGCTGTATCTATACATACAAATCAGGTAATTGCATGTGCAGATGGTTATTTATGGACACAATTAAGCTAAAAACATATTCAAATATGGGATTTTGTTGAGGCACTAGGTGCAAGACCTAGGCATTGAAAATTTAGCCCATATGTATTTATAGCTTATATGTACTTAGTAAACACAATAAGTAATTACAGAAAGCTGTCACAATATCCAAATTGATATGTACTCTTTGCTAACATGGAAAAATATTGTTCTCCCCCATTTACCTTGAGTTATCTTCCAGTGAAAATGGCTAGGTGGCTTTGGATTCATACACTCCTCTGCCATCTTTACCTAGCTGCCTCCGGGCTGTTCTAAATTATGTCCAACTGCCACAAACCAAAGGGACCATTATAGAAGCTGGGGTTAGCTGAGTGTCACAGAATACTGTCAATAGCCTCTATTCCTCAACCATGCCACCTGCACCACCTCTAGACCAACCAAAGGATGCTCAGAATGCCAGATCTGTAGGATTTCTGGCTGCTTTGTACTGGCAGAGAAGCCTAAGACAGCCAGAAGGGTGTTGGAGATGTAGCCCCTTGCCTTTATTTTAGATATCTTTCTTAAAATTAACCTTAGGACTGGGGCAAAGCCAATCATCTGGGATGCCAAATTCTGTGAATTTTGAACATTTACTTGCAGCATATCTCCCTTTCATTCTATTACCTGTGACCATCTTTGGTGAGCTTCTATGTTGTATCAAGTCTTCTGTCCTTAAGGCTACATGGAGGTGTGTTAACCCAACCTAGAAGTTGAAGTGCACAACAAAAAGTTTATGGTCATGCCGAGTGCTCTCTGAGGCTAACCTGGACTGCTGGCTACAGAACTAAAGGGAAAAAATGTCATATAATAGGAAACTTTTAAATTATGTAGAATAACAGTTGGAGCTATACTATACTAAAATTTAAATAAAAATTTTGAAAAGTATGAAATAAATATGCACAATGAAGGTAACTCAGATGACCTTAACTATGCCCCTGTGCAACGCTAGTGTGTGTCAACTCCATAATGTGTAGTTTCTGTCTGGTAGATGTCTCTGATGGGTATTGGTCTTATATCTACTGTGGTTGATTGATATCTTCAAAGTGGTATATATTGGTGCTGGTACAGCCACAAACTTTGTTGTTTTGGCTGTGGACTCTAAATATCTTAAACACCATGGGCCAGATTTGCTGGTACAATCTGGCTGCTTTGCACCAACCTCGTGAAGCAAAGCAACCATAAAGCTGGCATAGCTGAGTGGTTAGCTGGATTATGGCATTGCACATAGCAACCAAACTGTACTGGTAAGTGTGGTCTGTTGTGATAATTGGGCCCAAAAATTTACTCTAATTGTGAGCTCAACTGTAGAAAGTATGTGAAAGTTCCTAAGATGTCACAATAACATTAATAACAAATGTTGATGGGAAAGGTATGAAAAGACAGAAGGGGGGATTTGATCCCAGGGTATCCTACATTCTTGGTGGGTCCTCTAGACTATTGAGTACAAAGTGTGCCTGTTTGGGGTGCAGGGGATCAGCACCTCTGCCCTTCCCCTGCCCTTTGTGTGGGTTAGGTGTTCTTTACACACATGCACTGACCAGATTGAGTCCCACAGGCAAGATAGGTGGGAAAATGCCTAGTTGGTGAGTCCTGCCAGAGGTTCAGCATGATCTTAAGCAAAATAAAACTTGCCAAAAAGATACTTTAAGCAAAGAAATCTCACCAAATTAAGAGTTCCAGACCAGGGCCAGCTCCAGGCACCAGCTCAGCAAGCAGGTGCTTGGGGCGGCCAACGGAGAGGGGAGGCACATCCGGCTTTTCGGCGGCGGGTCCCTCACTCCCTCTCGGAGCGAAGGACCTACCGCCGAATTATGAAGCAGTGGTGGTAGAGCTGCTGCCGCAGATCACGATCACACCTTTTTTTTTTTTTTTTGCTGCTTGGGGCGGCAAAAACCCTGGAGCCGGCCCTGTTCCAACCTCATTTCTTTACAATATTAATTGTTACTGATAATATATTGAGTTACAGAGCCAGTCCAACCTGTCATTCATGGTTTACCTCCTCTTCTCTCTCCAAGTGGCCAGATAAATTAGGAGTCACAAATTTTAAGATGTATGCTCCTTTTACCAGCAGCACTTTGTATAAAATAGCCCATTCTATTTTCTCTTTTAGTCAGTACACTAAATAATGTAATTTCAAAAGATCTCTTTGAATAAACTTCTGATTATCAAACAGACAATGACTCTAGTTAATCACATTGTATTTGTCATAGAGAGCCATAATTTATAATCTAGGTTTTTAATGTGTCCCATGATATGTATTCTTGTCTTAGAATGAGGATTGTATAGAACTGGTTCTTTAAAATTCCAGACCTTTGAATAAATCAGCTTCTGTTTTCTTTTTAAAATTATCCATATCCTGTTTGTGTCTACATGATAGTTTCTTAACACACACAAGCTTATTTCAAATTTCCCTTTGAATATTAAATATTCTGAAGTATTGCCACAATATTTTACTTTTGTATTTATTGTTTTGGCTTAATAAAACTGGGGTAAGTTTAACTTGAAAGGATCTACTAAGTTCTGTGAAATAGCATGTTAGTATGAAATAAAATCTTGTTCCTGGAGAAAAGGCACACTTACATTACCGTTGTAATGAAGGCCACTCACTTCACTTCTTGATTCCTTTTCCCATTTACACAGTCTTGGAGATGCCCGCAATTCTTCGCCACTCCTTCTGGTCCATGGCATGAGTATTTGGTCTTGGAGTTCCAGTTTTTTTCTCTTCTAACTTCTCTTGACGGAGTCTATCCATTGTATCCTCAGGCTTCCATGTCCTTTCTTGGTTTCTTTGCTGGATGTTCTTTTCCCAGTCTTATCACATGTCCATTCCACTTTAAGAGTGTGTGGTCCAGCCTGTCTATCACTGAGAATCTCAAGTTTTTCTTCACCATAATTTCTTCCATGTGCACTCTGTCTACTCTCTGCTTGCCTGCCATTCTCCTCTGTATATTATTTTCTAACTTCCTGTATCTTCTCCTCCATAAGACCCACTGTTTCCAAACCATAGAGCAGGTAGGGACTTACACAGCATACACTTCCCTTTTCAGTTTCTTACTTAGTTGCCAGTCCCACAATACTCCTGCCACATTTTTCCCTGCTGCCCATGCACATTCGTTTCTTCTTTTTAGTTCTCCAGATCTCTCTGTCATGGCACTAAGTGTACTTTCCAAGTATAAAAATTCTTTCTTCTTCAGTTTCTCTCTTGAAATTTCAATCAACAGCTCTTCTTCCATCTTCCCTACTTGTATAATTTCAGTTTTCTTTTTGTTTACCTTCAAGCCATGGGCTTCACACACAGATGCCAACTGTGATTTTGTAATGAGAGTGTTTTGGTGAAATCCTCAAATATGTCCACATATATATTTTCTGGCACATGGATTGCAAAAGGGAGTTTCCTCTATCAATCACAGCTATTTCCATTGCTGTGTACCTCCTGTTCCACTCCAATGAGCATAACAACTAGGGGTTTCATCATAGCTTGATGGTGACACCATTGCAATCATGCATTGTAATTTGACACACACAACCATTTGAGGAGGTATCCCTCCATTGATTTATGGGATTTGTGCCAACAGAAATGGAAGCAAAATGTGTGCAGTCTGTGGGGCATAACAGACATATCCACACTTCACTCCAATTTCCACAATATTGGGCATATATAATATGCTTAGGCATGAGTAAAATGTTGACAGGTAGTTAGGACACCAGTGCCTTTTTTTTGGTCATACTTCTGAACAGAGAGTAGTAGATGGACCAACTACTCTGAGTGGTAGAAACCAAGATAATGGCTGAAGTCCATAAACTGTCAGTACAAAAGGTGAAACAGTATTGTAATGAAATCTCTATGGTCCATGCTCTAGGTTTGGAAGATGTAAGTTAAAAACTTTGAGAGAATATTTCAGCAAGAATTATGGTATAAAAATAAAGGATAGTTCATAAAAGCTTTTGGGTCAGACAAGGAGGAAGATGGAGAAAGGGCAAGTGATTTCAAGTAACCACTTTAGAGAAAAGTTATACACACGGGATTGAACTGGAAAAAATCGTGTTTGAAAATAACCTTGCAAAAGTAATTGGCCATACAAACCTCTTATGTATGTGTTTAATTTTAAGCATGTGAGTAATTCCTTTCAAGTCAATGTAACTCTCACATGCTTAAAGTTAAACATATGCTGAAACACTTTCCTTTATCAGCACCAAAGAGTGAGGACTAATACACACACTGTCCATAAAAGAACAAACTACAGTTATGTTATTACATATGAAAACAAAGTGTTCCAATTCAATGTTTAACCTAAATTCAGTTTCAAATTTTAGAAAATATGATGCATACCTGCTTAAAACTATTGGCCAGATCAGCAGATGCACTGGGAATGTTTAGGGTACAGACAAGATCAGAGTGAACAGTATTGTGAATTTAGTGACAAATTAAAAAGGTAACAGGGTCTAAAGACAGCATATATCAGTTCTTAGGAACTAGGATGATGGCAACAACTGGAAACAATGGTTGAGAGATCTAATTGAAGTGTACATAATCTTAAATGGTGTAGAGAATGTCAGTGCAAGTTAATGCTTTCTACCCAGCATGCATTCAAAGACCAGGGGCAAATATTGTACTTAAAATCAAATACAGACATAAAGGAACACTTATTCATTTAATAGTAACCACTGAAATGACCTTCCAGGCATGCATATTGAGAAAAACACACTGAGAGTTACTAAGGCAACAATTAGCTACTGTCCTTGGGGAAAATGACACAGTGAGAAACAGCATAAGCTGTATTCTGCCTTGTCAATCACATTAGAGAGTTATATTTTTAAGATGTAAGGTTATTTCCCATTTTATAATTTGTTTTTGTAAAATAAAATGCTGGATGAGATTTTCTATACCACTTCAAATCTGTGAATTATAAATCATATAGTTTACTTGCAATATTTAACATTTGATAAATAACTTTGTTTTGGATCTTCTGAATGTACCTGTCTGATCCATAACTGTTATTAGTTGTTTTAATAGGAGTATAAAATAAGTGTAGTTTTCTTGCTTGTGTATTTTGTTAAACTCTACAGTCCCCAAAACAGATGAAAGCAACATCAAGTTGTACTAGTTCTGGGCATTTCTTAGTGCAGAAACTGCTGCATCACAATTTCCTAGCAGAAATATTTGTAATGATGATAGTCACTGGCATATCTGCTGGAGGTTTTTAGTAGCAATTTAACCTAGACAGACCTTGCTTTTAGGCATTGGTATAGTACTTTTCCTTGATACTCTGGTTGTTTTGTTTAGCCACCTTGGTTGGCAAAGAAAGGTTCCTGAATTCTCATTATCTAAATTCATATACCTTTATTTTTAAATTCCTGAATAAATATTGTATTTAATTGCCCACAAGTACTCTGTTGCTTTATATGAGGCCAGTTCAGCACACATAAAATCACCTCTGACCATCCATTCTCAGTAATCATTCAGAAAAAGATAATTTTTTTTAGTAGATGCAGCCATGCATTCCACTTAGGTGTTCGAGCGCCCAGCACACTGGAGTCAGAGAATTTTACCTAACAGTACTCTTAGGGGGCAGCACTCATGCCTCTTGTCCATAGCCCCTCCCCAGGTTATATATGGCAGCACCATCCCAACCCCCCTCAGTTCGTTCTTTACCCCCTGTAGCTGGAGTCGGAACTCTGTGTAGTCTTACCTTCAGAATCTCTCACTAGTTTAGTATATTTTTTCTAGTTGTATATAGTTAGTAGTACCCTTAGTGTTAGTTAGATTAGTGTTAGTTGTTGTTAATTAAGTATTCCCCTGTGATGCCCTCACTGGAGTTTAAACATCATCCATCGTGTGTAGGGGGGTTCCCCACAAGCAGTGCTTGGGTGAGGCCGTACTTGGGAGAGGCCCATATCAAGGAGTGGTGTTTAATGTGTAGATTGTTCATGAAACAGACACAGGTGACTAGATACCTTTACCTAAAGCAGCACCTGCGTGAACAGGTCATGTGGTCTGCTTTGGCACCAAGGCCCTCATTGGATCAGAGGTCGCCCTCGGGTTCTGAGAGTGTTTTCGCTTCGCGCTCTGGAACAGACACCTCTCTGAAGAGATAGAGGAGCCATAGCTTGTTGAGTGCGCCAAGGAAAAGATTGCATAAGACTAATCAAGACTACTCCAGGTTTTGTGAGGACTCGCCCAGAAAGAGCATGGACTGGCCCACAGGATGGTGCAGGTGCCTCTAACTGCTTCCTGGTTCAGAATAGGGAGGCTAGGGACCCTTTACAGTTGACTTCAATTGTGGCACAGGGGTATCCATTAGTCCGATGCTCATGAGGGCAATGTTGGCACCAACTATTTCCATGTCACAGCACACCAGGCAGCTACATACCTCCTCTGTCTTTCTATCCCAGTGTCTCTCTTGATCCAGGACTTTGCCAGCACTGTGTTGTTTATAGTCCCATTGGCAGGATGGGCAGCAGAAGCCTTGGGTCTGTTGGCAGCGCACCCCAATGTTCCCTTTCCATAGTCTGTGGAAGCAGAGCCAGTATTGGGCTCAGTGCAAGGGACCTCCTTGGCACCGGGAAACCCCTTGGTACCATTCCATTCAGAACCAACCATGTTACTATGGCGGCTCTCACTGCCCTCCACTTTCGGTACTACCACTGACTTCGGGGTCGACACTGCTTCCAGAACCAATGTACTTGGTGCCAGTGGTACCACTTTCATCATCAGTGCCTGTCCCTGCCTCATTCAGGGCGATGGCAGAGTCACACCAGTTACTCACTCCCTTAGCACTGACTCCACAATTATTGCCGGAAACCCCAAGCTCCTTGATGTTGAGGTTGGGATCTTCCTCCTCCCACTCTCTATTGCCTGACCCACATTGAGGACTGTTTATGGAGCACTACGGGCATCAGGATTGGCATTCATCCCACGGGTTGGGACCTGGACTCCTGGCCCAACACCTACTGCACAAATGTCCTATCGTTATCAGTGCATCCATGGAATCTATGGGACGCTCCTTGGTCACAGAGGTTGTATTCCTCAGCTCACTCTAAGGTGATGTCCCCGGACAAATTGGTGGTGGGAACTGTGGATCCAGTGAGCCTTCGCTGTGCAGAGCCCATGGAGCTGCTCCTTCCAGCTCCACCAGTCCAGGAAAGAAAGCCAGCCTTGGTGCAGTTAACGCCTCTTCTTCATCCCCGGACAATTCAACAGTGCTTGAACAATACTGGAGGATTTCAAGGCCTATCAGGACCTTTTACAGTCCATGGCTGCTTCTCTGGGCATTCAGGCGGAGTCCCTGCAGGAGAACACCCATAAGTTAGTGGCTATCCTGCAGCCATCTGCTCCTGGGAGAGTAGCCCTCCATATCAACAATGCACTTCTAGAGGCTGCAGAAGTTCTTTGGAGTATGCCAAAGAACCGACTATGACAAAGTGTTATTTTGTCCCAGTGCAGAGATTTGAGCGCTTTTACTCCAATCTGGCCCCAAATTCCCTAGTTGTGACTGCAGTGAATAATGATCCTGGAAGAGCCAGTTGAAGTCCACTCCTAAGGATTAAAGAGGGCTCTGGTGACTGGTTCTGAAGGACATGGGGTGGGGAGGCCAGGAGGCCAGGGTGGGTTCCAAGGGCTGCTCAGGGACAGGGGAACGAGGCCAGGGGGGCTCCAGGGTCTGCTCAGGGGCATGGGGCAGGAGGCTGGGGTGGGAGGGGGCTCCGGAGACCACTAGGGGGCAGGGGGCAGGGGACATGAGGCCAGGGCGGGTTCCAGGTGTGTATGTTTACGCTCGGTGCCCCAGCACAAGCGGATGATGCAGGACTCTGTCAGACACAGCCAGCTCCACCGTCTCTAGGGAAAGCAGAGAAGAATTTGAATTAGGGCTCCTTCCTGTAGATTTTGTAGTCTCTTGAGTGGCACCTGGCTCAGTATGCAAATAGATATACATTGTGAGGCATGCAACACATAACATCCAAATGGCCAGACAGGGAGATAGGTGTCTGCTATCTCCTGCCTGAAAGGAACATTTCCAAGGTACATCATCTCCCATTGAGCTGCCTTAACGCCAAGATCTTAAGAACATAATTTTCAGCATAAATACATAATTCCTTAAGTATCATCCGTACACACATTTCACAGTGATTATAATGACCAATAGGCTACTGGCACTCCATAGAATCCTGACATGCCACCCTTCAATGAACTATTATGCATATAACAGACACAGGGGATCCCTATAAAATCCTATGAGCCCATCTGCCGATTGACCCCAAAGGGTCCCTAGGTCACATTTATCTTGTCTAGCATCCTGCCTCTGACAATGGCCTGTAACAAAGGAAGTGCAAGAAATCCTGTAGAGCACAATTATGAAACAACTTGCCCATTGGGGGAAATTTCTTTCTAGCCCTCATCAGTCAGAAGGGGCTTGTCCACACTAGGAAAAATGTGGTGTGCTTTTTTTTCTTTTAAATGTGCTAGCTAACACAGCAAGGCACAGCAAGCTGTAGTTTTAACATGTGTTAGCTGGATGAGCGGTGCTGAACAAGCAGTGCTAATGGAATGCTGTCAGCTTTTGACAGTAAGCCAGGAACAATCTGTAGTGAGTTGAGTTGGTCAGAACATTTCTGTTGAAATTTCATTGCAGCAACATTATGGTGTTTCATTGAAATTGAAACATTTTGCACATATGTAGCTGTTTCCATGTAACTTTCAGCAGGAAGGTTTTGGATCAGTCAGTGAGACAGGCTGGGTGGCATGGGTACTGGCCTATGAGTCACGTTCAAGTCCTTACTCTGCCTAATGAAGGATGAAAAACTCTGCTTTGATTCAGGTACAGCAGGGACTTAAATGTGGGGGCTTACTCACATGCGGGGGAGGGGGAGCCCAGAATAGCTCCTCATGTGAACATTGCTATTCTGCTCTAGAGAGCCTTCTTGTAGTTTAAGTTAATTTTCACTTTAGCTTAATCCACTTCCAAAAATACTTGTTTCAGTATAACAAGAACACTTACAGCTGGCGGAAAGAACAGCAGTTTTATTAATCTTGGAAACACGTTTATTTTATTTTCTTATATTTATCAAGTCCTAATTTTTCCCTTCTATCTCCGTTAGTGAGTTGTTTGGACTAGCGAGGAATACATTACAGAGTGAAAATGGTTGTCACTGTGGGTCTTGTATCCAGTTTAAAAACAAACCTTTTAACCATTCATGCATAGTCACACATGATATGAATAGTAAAAAAGACTGTTTTAAGACTGGATACAAGACTCACAGTGACAACCATCTTGACTATACTATGAATCACCCATATCAACGTGGATGATTTGTCAAGGAAAATTATCTCCCCTATCTGTTGTTGTTTATCATTCTGTATTGCTTCCACCTGCTTTGAAGATCTACATAATGTCCTTGTCTGTGAAATTATTGCACTCAGCTTCTAAAACTGGGCATGTTTTCCAAATATATGGCAGGTGTCTTACATCTTCCAAATGTAGTTTTCCATTCACCTGCCCTATAAGTCTTTTGTCACGGTGGCACCAGTGATCTGCGGTGCATTTCTTTTTGAGCTTTTATGTGGATCCTTTTAACATCTACATTTGCTTCTTTGGGTTCCCCTTTGATATTTTCCCGGGATAGATGTTGCTGCTGTCTTATATTTCATGCTTTCATACTCATGTAATCATTTTAGCAGGGTCAGGTTCTAAAAGTAGACATTTCCAGAAGTGATTGTCTTCCACAGTTCTGTCCCTTACTATTTCTTCTGAGAGTGTTCTGCCTGTACAATGCTTTGCCAGTCTATGAACATCTGTTAGGAAGCTGTCTGAAATTTCACCTAGTTCTTGGAAGCATTTATTACATTTTGCATGCTCATAAAAAACATTATGTTCCCCAACAAAATGTACCTCAAACCCTTTTTTCTAACTATCCATATTTCTTTTTCTGGACAGGGAAAGGGTAATGACTGTGAGGGAATTTAATTAGTACTCCTCACTCTTGTTAACAAGCACTGACGTCAGAGGTAAAGCCCCAGGCTGAAGGGGAGGTAAATGGGGGTTAAAAAAAAAAACTGTCAACTCTACAGATTTTCTTCAGACTAGGTGTTTTCAAATGGTCTGCAGGGAAAACCCTAGCCTATAGAGCAATCCCATCTGATTGGATGCTCTTGCCCATTCTCTTGCCTCCTGGAGAAGTGCAGTCACTCAGAGCTGCTCCACTTGCTGAGGGACAGCTTGGTCTCCAAGTATTTGGAGCAGGCATATTTTGGGAAGCCGCTCCAGTGTTGAGGGTGAAGGAAAAGAACCCCTCACCCGCTCTAGAGGAGTTTCACTTATTCTGCTGTCTTGCACTTTTCCTTTGTTTTCTCCTCCTGCTAGAGGCAAGATCCATATAGTTGTGACACTATATTTTCTTGTAGGCTGGCAGGAGCAGTTGCAAGAGAGAGAAGTGCTTTATTAGTGGTAACTTGGAAGTGATGCAGTAAAGTGTGGGGACTGAGTGTTGTGTTATGCACAGTCTCATGTTACGCAATCCTGAACATACCATGTTGGAGTTCTCTGTCAGACCTCTTGGCTTGAGTGATTATTGAACACCATAGAGAGCAGTCAGCACTATATCCAGATCTAGTGTGACCCACAATATTAACTCTTAAGTGCCTTCCACACAATCATAACATTTTTTTGCTTTTTAAAAACACTGCTGCTGTACGTACATTGAACACAGGGACGGTTCCAGCTTTTCTGCTGCCCCAAGCGGCAGAAGAAAAAAAAAAAGCCGATCGGCGGCAGCTCAATCGCACCACTTGATTCTTTAGCGGCAATTCAGCGGTGGGTCCTTCGCTCCCTCTCTTCCTCTTCGGCGGCAGCTCAAAGAGGAAGAGAGGGACTGAGGAACTCACCGCCAAATTCCCGCCAAAGACCAGGAGGTGCTGCCCCGATACCGGACTGAGTGCCACCCCTTTCTATTGGCCGCCCGAGGCACCTGCTTCCTTGGCTGGTTCCTGGAGCTGGCCCCGGTTGAACAGACCCTTAGATCAAAGGACCCGTTGTTTTATCCTAATTGCTCAATGTGTGGCCTGAGGCGTTATTTACTGCACACTAGACCAGGGGTTCTCAAACTGGGGGTCGGGACCCCTCAGGGGATCACAAGGTTATTACATGGAGGGTCGCGAGCTGTCAACCTTCACCCCAAGCCCCACTTTGCCTCCAGCAGTTATGATGGTGTTAAATATATAAAAAAGTGTTTTTAATTTATAAGGGGGGGTCGCACTCAGAGACTTGCTATGTGAAAGAGGTCACCAGTACAAAAGTTTGAGAACCACCGCATGAGACAAACCTGCTCTAAAGGCAGAATTATTAATTTCCCTATAGGCTTTTCTATAGTGCTCATCACTAGAGTATCTGAGTGTTTCAAAAATTAATTTATTTTCGTAAAACCCTCATGAGGTGAGGGGGTGGTATTATCTTTATTTTGCAGGCATTGAAAGATTACAATCAGGAGGATTTGTTAAATTTTGATGCCCAGCTGGTGATGCCTGGGACTTCTTTTATCAGAGTACTTCACATTATATAGCACTTTACGGGTTCCTAAAGGCAGTATGCAGGCAGCCCCGGAGAGTCAGCACCATTGACTTTCGGTTCTGCCATTGACTTTAGGTGCAGCTGTGAGTATTCAAGACTTCTGCAAATCAGACCTCAAGTCAGGCTGCCAGAAAATGAGAAACACAATTAGTGACTACCTGTGAAATGTTTGGTTTAAGTGACTTGACTAGCATCATACAGGATCTCTGTGGTACAGACAAGGATGGAATCTGATTCTCCAGGGCATCATTTAACTGCCTTAACCATGAGAACCTCCTTTCTCTTCCTGCAGTTCCCTGCCTCATTCACAACACATCTTCCAACTTCTGCAGCAAATGAGACATAGGTCCTGAGACATAGACAAGACTTCTTGCCTCCACAACCTTGATTCAGGATCCAGGTTTATCCCATGCACTGAACAGGGCAGGGTTCCTGTGCACAAAATAATATGTGACCATGTAATTAAAGACTGTATCATAATGCACAGGAAACCTCAGTTCTGTCATTTCCTAACTTTTGAGTGTTTGATAAAAGCTATCTCTTTGGTTCAAATAAACTCTGGAGCTTCTGGTTTAACCATACTTTGCCCCATTGCCTGTGTGTTTCCTGTTTTGTTGAAGGATATGACTCTTATGGTGTGTTCAAGTTAATGCTGCATTTTAATGTAAGCATTTTAATTTCCTTAGTTTTGACTTCAGCATCTTTAGGATTAAGTTCCTTAGTTTTATTTTAAATTCTGTTTTCTAAAGGTTAGTGTCATACTGCTGGTTTTTGCTCCTATCCCACCCTCATGCCAGTGCAAATTGTTCTTTTCTACTCTTCCTTGTTGCTCCATTCTTTCTTCTTATTGTATCTAGGGATGGTTGACATTTTCCCATCAAAACTGTTTTTTGACAGAAAATTGGGTTTTCAACAATTTTTTGATAGAAATGTATGCTTTCTGCTGAACACTTCAATCTTTTGATTAAACTTTGTGGCCAAAAAATCCACCAACTCTAACTGCATCCACATGTATATCCATCCCAACTGTAGTCTCAGTCTATCATGTTCTCATACTCTCTCACTTTGTTAGGATTGATTTTACTTCCCTGGTTTCTCTCAGTGGTCAAGTTCTGCTGTTTCGTACACTATGTAAGGCCAGAGTGACACCACTGACTTCAGTGGAATAACATTGGATTAACACTATTTATTCACATGAGGTTCACAAATTGGAACTTTGTATTTCTTCCACACTGGAGTGCTCCAGATTCTTCAGAATCCATTCTGCTTCTTTCTTTCTTTCTTTCTTTCTTTCTTTCTTTCTTTCTTTCTTTCTTTCTTTCTTTCTTTCTTAAATAAATGATGTTTCTTGACTTGTTGGATCCTGTCTGTTCTTCTTCCTCTTTGAGTTCAGTCAGGAACTTCTGTTTGTTACTCACTTCCAGCTCCTGGGGTGAGATGAACTCTTAAAACTTGCCTCAGTTTTACCCCCTTATTATTAGCAGTGAGACACAACAGTTCAGCTGCTCATTGGAATCAGGTCCTTGCATAGCTTCAAAACAAAGGAAGTTGCATTAGTGAAAAGCTGTTGCAATGCCTAACTCCTAGGTGCTCTGCTGCCAAGTGGAATTGACAGACCCTGTTATATCCTTGGGGGCTACAGTTTTAGGAAGAAATCATTGGAGACACAGAGAGCTGTAAACCTTGGAGCAGCCATTTATTGCTACACACAGAACTAACCAACAGCCAGCCAAAACTGGCTGGGCTATCCCCTAATAATCTAACTGAGTTGCCATAGTAACACAAGATTCTATTACCACGACAACCAAATACACAACATATTCCTCCTCCCTTAATAAGAATGTCCCCTAAATAAAACAAACACTAAACTTAACTAGAGAAGGAGGGTAGACTGCCTTCATTCCCGGCTAAACCCCGGGGATTATTTTGCCCCGTAAGTGTGGGTTTGCCCTAGCTAAAGATCCAGCCGACAAGGAGGCCTTCTGTCTCTAGGTGGATTACAGCGGACTCCTGGTGTTGTTGCACCCGAAAGTGTCTTGGGTGCGGGCCTGACAATGGGCTCAGGGTTCGTAGGATGAATGGGTGAGGAGGGGGTATCAGCTCATGCCAGGCAAAGGGGTATCTCTGCCGCTGGCAGTAATGGAGGGGAAAAGTCAGGAACAGGTGACTCTTGATTCGGTGTCTCGCCAGAGGTGGTGAAGTCAGGCAACGCAACTGAAGATGTATCCTGAGGACTGGTATGACCTGGCAGCAGCTGATCTACATGTCACTGCTAGGTGAGATCCTCTGCAGTCCGGTCTGTGTAGGAAACAGGTCCCATTTGAGCAATGACAGTGGCAGGGACCCATTTAACTCCTGAAGTATAATTCTGAGCCCAAACCGGCTGTCCCGAGATAAAGGTTCGGTCTTTTGCTCTGGGTGCACGCCTGATGACTTGATCTTGCTGCTGATGTTACACAATTTGTCAGGGTTCAGAAGGTTTCAGCAGATCAAAGCAAGTGTGCAGTTGTCGTCCCATCATTAGAAAGGCCGGGGATGCCTTGGTCGTAGCATGAGGTGTGTTTCTGTAGGATAGTAGGAAGGTGTCCAGACGCTTTTGAATGGATAATTGTCCCCTTGTCGATTTCAAAGCTTGTTTCATTGTCTGCACAAAATTTTCAGCTAATCCACTGGTGGATGGATGATATGGTGCTGAAGTGATGTGGTGTATCCCATTTGCCTTCATAAACTTTTGAAAATCCTGACAGATGAACTGCGGTCTGTTGTCACTCACAAGTTGTTCTGGGAGACCGAAACAACTAAAGAGTCCTCATAGTTTTTGGATAGTACTCTCTGCAGTAGTGGACTGTATTATAGAGACTTCTGGCCATTTAGAATGGGCATCTACCACCACCAAGAACATGCTTCCTTCAAGGGGGCCAGTGAAGTCAACGTGAATACATTGCCATGGGTTTTCAGGCCAATCCCATGGATGTAGAGGTGCCCATTGGGGTGCATTCCTCACACCCTGACATGACTTACAAGCTCTTGCCTTCTCTTCAATAGCACTGTCCAATCCAGGCCATCAAAAATAGCTTCGTGCAATTTCCTTCATGCGCACTATTCCACAGTGACCGGAATGGAGCTGTTCTAACATCTGTGATCTCAGTGGTGGTGGGATAACGACACGACTCCCCCACAACAAACAACCAGATTGGATTGATAACTCCATCCTCCTGGACATGTAGGTAACAAGGTCGGGTGAGACCAGAGAGGTTTGTCGAGATGTTCCGTGCATAACCTGGGATAATACTGGGTCAACTCGAGTTGCCTTCTTTACCTGAATAGCGGTGATGGGTGTATTCTCTACCTGTTCAAAGTAAAAGATTTCCTTCTGGGCAATATCTCGATGATTGACTGGCAAAGGCAGCCTTGAGAGACCATCCACATTGCCGTGCAGAGTGGATTTCCGATATTTGATTTCATATGTGAGCATGGAAAGCAACAATGCCCACCATTGCATACGACTAGCAGCTAATGGAGGAATGCCTGTGTGGGGTCCAAAAATTTGAAGTCAGAGGTCGATGGTCTGTGAGAAGAGTAAACTTCCATCCAAACAGGTACTGATGAAACTTCCAAATTCCGAAAATGGTTTCCAATGCCTCAAGTTCGATTTGGGCATAGTTAGTTTCTGCTTTGCTTAGAGTGCATATATTGAGGAGATATATATACACACATACAGAGAGCATAAACAGGTGGGAGTTGTCTAACCAACTCTGAGAGGCCAATTAATTAAGAGAAAAAAAACTTTTGAAGTGATAATCAAGCTAGCCCAGTATTCTCACACTTCTTATCACACTGTCTGTACTGGGCTATCTTGATTATCACTTCAAAAGTTTTTTTTCTCTTAATTAATTGGCCTCTCAGAGTTGGTTAGACAACTCCCACCTGTTTATGCTCTCTGTATGTGTGTATATATCTCCTCAATATATGTTCCATTCTATATGCATCCGAAGAAGTGGGCTGTAGTCCACGAAAGCTTATGCTCTAATAAATTTGTTAGTCTCTAAGGTGCCACAAGTACTCCTGTTCTTCTTTTTCCATGGGCTATGGGTAACTGGTATTAGGACTCCATTTGTGACCAGGCGGTCCAGGTCCGCTTCAACCTTCGGCCTAATGGCATATGGCGCCATTCTGGCTTTCAGATATTTTGGTTAACTGTCAGGTTTAATGTTCAGTGTCACAGTGAGTCTCTTCATACTTCCCAGATCCTCTCCAAAAACAGCAGCATGTTTCCTTAGTATAGTGGTCAGACCGGTTTCTTCTTTAATCACTCGGTGCACTTCTGCCCAATTCAGCTGGAACTTCCTAAGCCAAGACCTACCCATTAAGGCTGGGTAATTACCTCTCACCACAAACAGTGGCAATTTAGCAGCCTGTCCATTGAGCTCCAACTTAACATCAGTAGTGCCCAACATGGGCACAGCTTCTCCCGTATATATCTTCAGCACTGTTTTAGTTGTTTTAAGAGGAAGATGCTGTAGCTTTTCTTTATAAACAGTCTCTGAGACGAGCGAAACAGCTGCACCGGTGTCCAGTTCCATGCATATACGTTTGCCGTCCAACAACGGGGTTACCCAGTATTCATGTGAGCCCACTGCCAAAGACAAGACGTGGAGTGGCTCTTCTTCTTGTGAGGAGGTATCTTCTTGGTCATCTTGGGTCTGCTCTAGGGTATGCAGATTTCCCTTTTTGGTCGGCCATACCACAGGCCTCTTTTTTTTTTTTTTTTGTTTACAGGCACACGCAATATGTCCCTTTTTGCCACAGTGTCGACACAGGTCCTTACACCAGCATTTTGATGTAGGGTGACCCAGCTTACCACAGCGGTAACAATCCTGACTCCCCACAGTTTTGTGGGTAGGTTCTTGTGACACTTTATGCACCCTAGAGGATGCACCGATGGATTGTGCCTCCTTTGTAGCCAGTTCCATGGAGACAACAATATCAATGGCCTTCTGTAAGGTAAGCTGAGCCTCTGTCAATAGGTGCTTCTGTATAGCTTCACTGTGCAGGCCACACACTAACCTGTCACGTAGGGCATCATTTAACATCTCCTTAAATTCACCGTGTTCTGCAAGCTTTCTCAAAGTTGCTACAAATTGTACAACTGTTTCGTCTTCTTTCTGGTCTCTTTTGTGGAACCTATATCTTTCAGCAATTACCAGTGGTTTTGGACAAAAATGGGACCGCAGGATTTCCACAATGTCACTGTAAGATTTAATCTCTGTCTTAATAGGCTATAGTAAGCTGCGTAGCAGGGAGTAGGTCTTAGCCCCTACGATGCTTAAGAATATTGGCACCTTCTTCTCTTCTGTAATGTCATTTGCAATAACAAAAAGCTCAAAATGCTCAGTATATACATGCCATTGCACTATAGTCTCCTCAAAAGGTTCCAGTGGTCCTGTAAGCATAGCCATGATTTTAGTTTCAGTTTGAACAGTCAGTGCAAACAAGCCAGTTCTCAGCCCCTTCCAGCAGCAAACAAGGTTTGTTTGTTGGTTTTTTTTGTACCTTAACTTCTACTTCCTTCTGTTGCTGGGGCAGCACAGATATCCCACCCTCGTCGCCAGGTTGTTATATCCTTGGGGGCAACAGTTTTAGGAAGAAATCACTGTGTTGCCGGCACAGAGGGCCTGAGGGGGCAACAGCGGGGTTCGTTGCCCGGTGTGCTTTGTGCCAATGAACACACCAGGGTGGAGAAGCAGCCAAAGTTTATTCAAGAGCTCTGAATAGGCACTAGGAGACCAGCATGTCTCAAATCAAGCACACTGAGACAAGCAGTTTTTCCTTTTTATTCTTTTTTTCCCCTTCCCTACCTCCCCCCCTTCCTCCCTCTGCAGTAGTTACATTAAACGACCTTGGCTGTGCAGCTTGTTCGCACTGTTCCTTTCTGCAAGTAATCTTGTTCTTCAGCTAGAAGCATGTAGGTTTCCCTTATCACTACCGCTTCCCAGCTGCTGGCCTGTGAGGTTAGTAAAGTTTAACATGCAGGGGCTTTGGTTAACTTTGGCCTAGAGCGGGAGGGCTTCATCGACTCTCGTGGTCTTCCACCCCCCCAAGTTACCTAGGATGATGCCTAGTGACACCAACAACTCCCTCCTTTGAGAACACTCAAAAGGCACCGGCTTGAGTTTTCTCATAATTTGAGGACAAAATGTGATTTAAGGCCATGGTCTTAGGATCATTGATTAAAGGGGAAAAGGAGGTGTCTTGACATCTAGAGGTGGTACATACTTTAACCATTAAACATTTTAGGCATGGGAAGAGAGCTAGGGTGAGGAAACAAAGTATGAGACCAGTAAGCAGGAGGCAGACAGGACCATCTCCCAAGCCCCCTAGGCTAGGGAGCCAGCTCCACAGGGTATCAAATAGAGTGGGTTCCTGTTCCCGGGCCTTCCACTGATTGAAGGCCTGTTCAGAGGACAGGATGTGCTTGTTAATGTCCTCTGGGTTATTTGGGACATATGTGCAGCATTCATTACCAATAAGGGTACATGCTCCGCCCTGGGAGGCCAGGACATAATCCAGGGCCTGGCGATTTTGCAGAGCCAGCAATCGAAGCTGGTACAGCTCGGAGCTTATGCCTTTTTCTATGGCCAGGGTGTCATTGGCAAACTGGGTAAGGAATACAGAGAGCCTTTTATAGAGCTGGGCCAGTTGTCCCATGCCATAGGACGGGAGGAGAATCGTATCAAATCGATCTCCTTCGCTAATAGGTTCAGGGGTGGCATATAGAGACCAGTGCCGTCAGGGATGGTCACTTGGGGCCTGGGGAAGAACTCTCAGAGAAGGGGCCAGAAACCCTAGGTAACAGCTACCATACCAGCGGTTGGGCAGTGTCTTATAGGCACTGTGGCCACATATATAATACATTCGGCCATTCCCTAACATGGAATTGTTGCCGCTTTTACTTAGGCTTGCCGTGTATTGTGAAAAGGTTCGGGGCATGTCGCCCACCCAGTGACCTGTGGCGTTATACAGGGGCATACTGGTGTTAGCATCAGGGGACAGGTAGTATTGGCAGGTACTGTTGCCGGCAAACCACCAGGGAAGGGTGCCGGTGTTGTTTTGCTTAGATTCTTGGTAACATAACAGGCCCACAGGGGATGAGGCTAATTTAATGGCTTGTGGAATGGTGGTAGCATTACTAAATGGCCTCCAGGTGTCATTTCCTAGCAGGCTAAAGGGGGCTTCTATGGTGCAGTTTTGTTTTACTGCTTTGTCCCCAAGCTTAGAAGAGTTCCACGCCAGCCAGAGCTGACAGGTGTTGGACCAATTTTGGGGAATGGCTCTCCAGGGTAGCCCTGCCGAATGGTGAGGGATTTGGGAACATATTCAACAATTGGAGAGATTGAATTCCCAGGCAAAGGCAACCTTCAGGGCCTCCTACGTGTTTGTTTCCAAGTTGTTAGGGATTTCTCCCCATCCCGCATATGTTTGGGGGGAAACAGGAGTTAACGAGAGGAATGCTCCCATGGCACAAAGCAGCATGGTGGCAGACTTTGGACCTGAACACATGCTGTAATTACAATTCCCCAAATGCCCACAAAAGAATAATTATCAACAGCAGACAGATTAGAAACAAAAGGGACCAGGCCAGTAGGTTAAGCTGGCCACCTGAAAACAAACACAACCAATGCTCAGAGTTCTCGCGGAGAGTGCACTGCGACTGTCCAAAGGGAGCACAAGGCATTCCCAGCAAACCTTATTGTCGCTTAAATAACAGTTTAAGTCCCAGATCATTACTGGAAGTTTTTTCAGCAGGCTGGACGGTCTACTGTTCAGGAGCGGGCACTGCCTTCAGACGGGAGTGATGAATCCAGTTCTTGTGTCCTTCGACCTTTGCTGCTGTATGGGAAACCAACAGGACAGTGTGGGGTTCCTTCCACCGCTCTTGGAGAAGCTCGTCCTTCCAGGTCCGAACGAGTACGGAATCGCCTGGCTGCAAGGAGTGGATCGGGGCATCCAGCAGAAGAGGCTGTGAATGTTTGGTGTACCTGTGGAGAGAAGAAAGAACAGCAGACAGAGAGCACATGTACTGAGATAAGAAACCGTACTCCATTTCCCACTCCCCTGCCAGAACCGGTGTACCGTTCAGAGGCCATACTCTTCCAAACATAATCTTGAAGGGACTGAGCCCTAATCTACCCTTAGGGAGAGCTCAGACGCGGAGCAAAATGAGGGGCAAAACATCAGGCCATTTAAGAGAAGCCTCCTGACAGACTTTTGAGAGATATCGCTTAAGAGTCTGATTTGTACGTTCCACTACCCCACTGGCCTGCGGTTACCATGGCGTGTGGAGCTTCCAGGGGATCTGTAGGGCATCTGATATCTTTTGAACGACTTGTGACGTGAAGTGTGTTCCGTTGTCAGATTCCATCCACTGGGGGAGCCCGAAGCGGGGAATGATCTCCTTGACAAATTTGAGGGCCACCGTTTTGGCAGTGTTGTTACGGCATGGGAAGGCTTCGGGCCATCCGCTGAATCGATCCACCAAGATGAGGAGGTATCTGAATTCTTGGGTCCGGGGGAACTCAGTAAAATCTATTTGCCAAACCAATCCCGGGCCTGGGGTAGGTTCCAGAGTGGCTGGTGGCACTGACACTCACGGTCGAGGGTTATTCCTTTGGCAGAGCAGACATTCAGCCTGTATCTGGGATGCTATGAGTCTAAGTCCAGAGGTTAGAAAATATTTACTCATAAGCTGGGTAAGAGCCTCCCTGCCAGCGTATAATTCTTTGTTTCTTCACCAGCGTCAGTTCTTAATGTCTTTTGTAGTCAGGAATCCCTGGACTTTGTGGTTTCAGGAAAAGAGAAGCAAGTGTTCCTTCTTCTCTTTTCCTGAAACAGTCTGGGTCAGCATCATACAGGGGAGAGATACTAGCACATCACCCTGTAATGGTTTTGCTTCTTCTAGAAAAATCCAAAGGCACAGTAGGTCTGTCAGTGGACAAGGGAGAGGTTACTAGCACTTCACCTTGTCTTTTTTCCCCCCCCTGCTATCCAGAAGGCACAGCAGAGCTAGAAGAAGAAATAGGCTTATCATCAGTCGGAGAGTCTTCCCGAGGTGGAGGGGTCTTTTTACAGTGAGAAGCATGGGTCCAGGTAGGCAGTCCTTGGCACTTCACAGTGGTGTTGGTGGTTAACAGGACTGGGAAAGGGCCTTTCCAGTGTGGAGCCAAAGCAGTCTTTCATTGATGGACTTTACGTAGACTCAGTCTCCTTGTTTCAATGAATGGCAGGGCTGCTAGGGTCTTTGGTTAGCACTTCTTTTATCTGTGAGAAAAGAAACCTAACACATTTCATTAATGCCTGGCAGTGTTTTGCAGATCCCATAGTTGCTTGGGCACATTCAGGCCCCCCTTTTCTTGGCTGTCAGCCAAGTCTTAGCTGTGAACAATGTCCTTGGATGGGGCCAGCATCTTATCTTTGGACTGAGCTTGCTAGTTATATTTTTCCAGTTAACTCGTTCTGTTCTATTTCGTAAAGCCATAAACAATTTGCGCATGCATATGTTCGTTCCATTTACCCGTTCGCTGACAAAACAGGAGTAATTGAAGGATCGTGTTATAATTAAGTGATCCTTCCGGTGGCCACCTTTCCTGGTCCTTTAGCTGATATTGAGGCCAGTCTACTGTACAGAACCTTTTTAATCTACTTTTAGTTATTGGATTTGCGTCAAACACTTTCCAGTTTGCTAGAATGCATTCTAAGGGTGTACACCGTGCCCTGCCTGTCGTACTCTGTCCCTGCCCCATGGTCTAGGGTGACACTGGGTTTCCCCAGGTCCTAACAGGCAAAAGTCCACACCACTGGACTGTTCCTACCTTATCCAAGGGACCGGCTCCTCACCGTCGCCCACAACCACTTCTCCACTATCCGAGTGCATTGCACCATTGTGCCCTCCGGGGTCAATCAAACCGCGTCTCCGCCGAGGCCCCCAATGAAGTCACTGGTACGCGCTGGGCGTCGGTCGTCGCTGCAATCCGTCGGCCGCCGGGAGGGATCCGGACAAGGCTAAATTTCAGCCTCGAGCCCACCCAGGGACGCCAAAACTGTTGCCGGCACAGAGGGCCTGAGGGGGCAACAGCAGGGTTCGTTGCCTGGTGTGCTTCGCACCAATGAACACACCAGGGTGGAGAAGCAGCCAAAGTTTATTCAAGAGCTCTGAATAGGCACTAGGAGACCAGCATGTCTCAAATCAAGCGCACTGAGACAAGCAGTTTTTCCTTTTTATTCTTTTTTTCCTTTCCCTACCTCCCCCCCTTCCTCCCCCTTCCTCCGTCTGCAGTAGTTACATTAAATGACCTTGGCTGTGCAGCTTGTTCGCACTGTTCCTTTCTGCAAGTAATCTTGTCCTTCAGCTAGAAGCATGTAGGTTTCCCTTATCACTACCGCTTCCCAGCTGCTGGCCTGTGAGGTTAGTAAAGTTTAACATGCAGGGGCTTTGGTTCACTTTGGCCTAGAGTGGGGGGGCTTCATCGACTCTCGTGGTCTTCCACTCCCCCCGAGTTACCTGGGGTGATGCCTAGTGACACCAACAACTGGAGACACAGAGAGCTGTAAACCTTGGAGCAGCCATTTGTTGCTACACACAGAACTAACCAACAGCCAGCCAAAACTTGCTGGGCTATCCCCTAATAATCTAACACAAGATTCTATTACCACGACAACCAAATACACAATAGACCCAAATTAGGCACTTAGTCTCCCCAGGCATCGGATGGAGAGAGGTAGGCAAAAATGATTCTCAGAAGCCAGCAAGCTAAATGGGGAGCTGCCTAACCCAATAGGAGTGAAATGCTGAGGAGAAGAGTGAGACTCAGGGCCCAGTGCCACAAAGGGACTTAGGTATCTAACCTGATTGGGCCATAGGTACTTAACTGACAGACCAGAGGAAGGCACACAGGATTCTTAGTCATAAGCCCCTCCTGATGTTAGGCCCTTAAGCCAGGACAGTCTTTTTTTGTGATAAATGAGAGAGGGATCCATGTTCCCCTTGGTAGCCAATAGCCCAGTGATTAGGGCACTCACATGGAGACATGCTGAGGTTGGGGCATGGACTTTAATGCAGTCTCCCACAGCCCAGGTGAGCAGCAGCCACTTGGGTTCTGAACCAGGAGGGGTGAAGTCTAAAAACCATACCAAATGTTTCCCAAAATTTTACTGAATAGTATTGGCTCTGGGGCCAGAGGTCAGGGTCCTATTGGACCTGTACAGGCTGTGCATTATAACAGGCCTGGCAGTGGCAGTGCCTTTCCCCAGGCCACCACTGCCCCCTCCCACATGGCACCCCCAGAGCCAGCTCCTTGGCATGCCCCCACAAGGTGCCCTCAGAACCAGATCTGACTCGTCAGCACCCCCACTTTCCTACAGGCAGTGTGCAGGCAGCCCCGGAGAGGCTGCACCACCCCTACTAGTCAGCAGCAGTAGCAGCTTGAGTGTCTCCTCTGCTCCTGTTCTCTATGGGCAGGGAGAGGAGACCCATCAGCTCTGCACCACACTGCCTCTGAGGCTGCAACAGCAGCACCACTACAGCCGGGGGACAAAATCCTACTGAATGGGTTAGGAGCACGATAGGGGCTCTGCTCCTTCTGCTCCCCGCTTGTGGTGATCCTGCAGGTGAGTGCTCTAATTTCCCAGGCTGTTGGGTATTTTGATACACATACATGCAAGCCAGCCAACCCTCAAAATTCCTGTGTGCCATAGCTGTCTTTTGTGCAGGTTAGGTGTGTGCTGAACATGCCGACTGGCTCAGGCCCTGCTCAGAAGAGAAGTAGGGGAATGCCTAGTTTGAGAGTCCTCCCTGAGCTTAGGCATGAGGTAGGGCTCCACGCAGCTCATTAACTGTGGGAAAATATCAAGATTTAAGGGCCTATAAGGACTTGGGCACTTACAGGGTTATGTGGTAGCTGAGAAGTGGTTTGGTGAACATCAGTGCTGCCTAATAGTAGGACTGAGATGCCTACAAAGGCATTTAGGCACCTAAGTACCTTTGTGAATCTAGCCCTACAGTGATTCCTTTGGCACTCAGTCTATATTCCACTTTGAATGATGTCTTCCTGTCTTGCTGAAAGTTTTAAACTCTGTTTTTCCCTCTTTGTAGCCTTCTGCTTGTCGCTCATTAGAGTTTGCTCAATCACATCTGTTATACCTGGCTTCTAATCTCTACACTTTATTACTAGCAATTGCTCAAACCTCCAGCTGCTCTCTCTAGTACCTAGATTTTCCAAATAAAGCTTTTTAAAGGTGACCTACAAAGCTTTTTGAATATTTTGAGTACTCCAGTTAGCATATATGTTAAGCTGTGTGTGTGTGTACTCATACATACAAACAAAACTTTTTGTCTGTCTTTTATTCCTCCTTGAAATTTGCTTTTTGGGTACCCTCATTAGCCTCAGCATCTCATATAATTTTGTTTTCTGTGAAATAGTGACATCACAAAGTCCATGGACATATTTATCACTGTGTTATGATCTAAACTGCTCCTTGTTCATGAATTATTCCTCTCCCACTCTCTCTGAACTGGGAGGCGCATTTAGCAAAACAGTGTAGCAATATATAAATATGTATGGGTAAAGATAATATGATAAAAGCTATCTGCATGGTTTGCAAATACTAGTAAGGACAGGAGGAGGAAGAGTTTAAATCCCTCTCACTAATGTTTTTCCATAAGATGGGCAAGTTGTGGGGGAGAGGGAAGATAGCCACTATTTTAAAAATCATGAAAGAAGGGGGGTTGATCAAACTAAATAAAGCAGAAGTTAATCTTTATACTAAAAGTCATAAAATGAAAAAGTGAACAAACTTGAAAAAAACGTGGCCAGTCACCTTTAAATATAGATCTCCACACTTGTAAACATTTATGAATAGCTAGTGTCAGACACTGGATAGTCAATGCAGGAGGAATATGCATTTATCTACATTCAAACTTTATCCATTAACAATGTCATTAATAATGATTAATAGATAGTGCACCTCTTCTGTAGGGGTTCTAATTTAAAGTCTGACCAAGACGTAATGTTGTGAAAAAGCATGATCACTCTCTTTGTTCTATTGTTATACAAAAGGAAGATGTTCATTCCACCCAATCTCATTTATAATTGATTTGTTCATTTTCCCTCACAGGTGTTTTCTTACAGTAGAGTTATAATTCCTTTTCAATTTTTAGCAAACATCTTAATAATTTTATTGTAAGTATCCATTTTAACATAACTATTTAATAGCACATACAGCTTGTTCAATGGCAAACTCTACAATATACTAATCCATTCATTAGCACTATTGCTATCTTTACTAACCTTCCCATGTGATTAGATTATCTCTAGTGTTTTCCTTCCTTTTAATCCCACGGTCTGTCATCCCTGCTCATATCAGACTTCTTTGGCCAGTTATGATTGATGTCATTTTAATTAGAATATATGGAGTTTTGAGTTCCAAACTTTTCTTCAGTTAACTGAAGCAAATAATAGTAGACTAAATTGATGACTTCCATTCTGTATATTCTCGTGTGTGTTAATATGATGGATTAAACCACTTTGCCTATCCCAAAAATCAAACTAGTAAAAGCAGTTTTTTCCCGTGAGATGCTATTCATTAATGGTTATATGCCATTTTTTAACTAAATATTTGGACTGTGATATTAGTACAACGGTTGTTCCTTCACATATCTAACTAGGTTTTATTTAAACGACATGATGATATAGATTGACACAACCTGTGGATCCCATGAGGCTTGGAAGAAAGGTCCCTAAACATCATTCTTATGCTCCAAGACTCATCTGAACTAGGGGTTGTCTCAGTTTATGTCATTATATCACTTAAATGAAACCCTGTTAGTCCTTTGAAAAGGAGGGTGAAGGAAAATGCCTTTCTAATTGAAATGCTCGTATTACATTTAGTGCTGTCAAGCAATTAAAATATTAATAACGATTAATCACGCTGTTAAACAACAATAGAATACTATTTATTTTGGCTGTTTACTACATTTTCAAATATATTAATTTAAATTACAACACAGAATACAAAGTGTACAGTGCTCACTTTATATTTATTTTTTATTACAAATATTTGCACCGTAAAAACAAAAAAATATATCTTTCAATTCACTTCAGACAAGTACTGTAGTGCAATCTCTTTATCATTAAAGTTGAACTTACAAACGTAGAATTAAGTATAAAAAACCTGCATTCAAAATAAAACAATGTAAAAGTTTAGCGCCTACAAGTCCACTCAGTCCTACTTCTTGGTCAGCCAATCTCTCAGACAAACAAGGTTGGTTACAATTTGCAGGAGATGCTGCTACCTGCTTCTTGTTTACAATGTCACCTGAAAGTGAGAACAGGCATTCACATGGCACTCTTGTAGCTGGTGTTGCAAGATATTTACATGCCAGATGCGCTAAAGATTCATATGTCCCTTCATGCTTCAGCCTCCATTCCAGAGGACATGCTTCCATGCGGATGATGGGTTCTACTTGATAACAATCCAAAGCAGTGCGGACTGACGCATGTTCATTTTCATCATCTGTGTCAGATGCCACCAGAAGAAGGTTGATTTTCTTTTTTGGTGGTTTGGGTTCTGTAGTTTCCGCATCAGAGTGTTGCTCTTTTAAGACTTCTAAAAGCATGCTCCACACCTCATCCCTCTCAGATTTTGGACAGCACTTCAGATTCTTAAACCTTGGGTCAAGTGCTGTAGCTATTTTTAGAAATCTGACATCGGTACCTTCTTTGTGTTTTGTCAAATCTGCAGTGAAAGTGTTCTTAAAACAAACAACATGTGCTGGGTCATCATCCGAGACTGCTATAACATGAAATATATGCAGAATGTCGGTAAAACAGAGCAGGAGACCTACAATTCTCCCCCCAAAGAGTACAGTCACAAATTTAATTGATACATTATTTTTTTAACGAGTATCATCAGCATGCAAGCATGTCCTCTGGAATGTGGCCGAAGCATGAAGCATGTGGCCGAAGCATGAGACATCTGAATGTTTACATGCCAGAGATGCTAAATACGTTGCAATGCCGGCTACAAAAGTGCCATGTGAATGCCTAATCTCACTTCCAGGTGACATTGTAAATAAGAAGCAGGCAGCAGTATCTCCCGTCAGTGTAAACAAACTTGTTTGTCTTAGCAATTGGCAGAATAAGAAGTAGGACTGAGTGTACTTGTAGGCTCTAAAGTTTTAAACTGTTTTGTTTTTGAGTACAGTTATGTAACCAAAAAAACCCTGCATTTGTAAGTTACACTTTCCCGATAAAGAGATTGCACTTCAGTACTTGTATGAGGTGAATTGAAAAATATTATTTCTTTTGTTTATTATTTTTAGAATGCATATATTTTTAATAAAAAATAATAATATAAAGTGAGCACTGTGTACTTTGTATTCTGTTTTGTAATTGAAATAAATATTGAAAATGTAGAAAAACATCCAAAAATATTTAATAAATTTCAATTGGTATTCTATTGTTATAAGTGTGATTAATTGTGATTACTTTTTTTAATCGTGATTCATTTTTTTGTGTTAATCGCGTGAGTTTGCGATTAGTTGACAGCCCTAATTATAGTTTATTTATACACTACACATACTGTCTGCATCTATGGTTGGATGTATTTTTCCCCCAATGACTACTTATACCTGTAGTAGTAGTAGTAGCTCCTTATATCTAGTTCTTTCCTTGTACACAATATATACCTGCTGGTAAAAGAAACATGACAGATCCAAGCTTCTTTGTACTCTACTCCTTCTAGACAGGCACATCTCACTGGGTATGAAACTCAGCTCCTCCCCTCATCTGTGTTGCTGTAAAATCTCAACATCTTTTATTTCTTAAAGAACAACCATATTATTTTCTTTGTTAGTTTTTTATATTGAATTAATTCCCAAATGAAGTCTCTTCCAGTCACCAGGCTTTGTACAGCATAGCTGTCAGCTGCCTTTTCATGCTGGACGGTTTACTCAAGAGCTTTTCTCTCTCAACTTGATGTGGAGGTCTTCATTTACAGCTATAGCACTCTTTTGTATAGTACCTTAAAGAAAGTTTAACTTTACTTGGCAAACCAGAGAAGCTGGACAGTTCTTTTCACACGCTTTCGTTCCTTTGCTCTCTGAATTAATTATTTGTAGATTCATGGCAGAATACTAAATTTTATGAAGTAACGAATAAGCCAATCAATGTTGTGAAAGAAAATCAAGGCTACACAATCATAAAATGTACTTTGCTCATAAATTTTGATAGGTGAAGCTTTGCTTTAATTATTTAGAATATTTCACAGTGCAGTGTTAAATGGATAGTAGTATAGGGCTTGAAAAATCCACTCAGCTACTGGCCAGTGAGCAGCAGGAAACTTTCCTTGGTGAACTTTGGAAGGTAAACCAACCATTTCTGCAAACATTAACCTTGTTTTTCTTGTTTTTTTTTAATAGTTTGTAGCCCTTCTGTTTGTGAAAATAACCTCCCAAATATGGACCAAATTCAAACCAATGCAGCATTATTTTCCTGAGTTTAGGGACAGGCTCCTATCTCTTCCAAGCTACATCCAATCTTTGTTAACATGCAGGAGTATTTAGATCTGATGTTTTGGTTTAGACCCATCTCTTTTTTTGAATATCAGTATAATATTTCTGGAACAGATTTAAAGAATGCATGGTCCAAAAATGCAAATGTACTTAATAGTGTGCTTGGATACATTTATATACTGCACCTGTGCTCTATCACTCTTCTACTGAGCCTGAAAGATCAGTTTTATTAAGATCTCATTATACAATTTCTGTTGCTTTTTTCAGCATCAACCAAAAATTCTTCTGGCATAAGAACAGTGAATTTTGTATGGATTCTTCTACAAATAAATCACTGTGTGCCATATGTTCCCTTCTGTTATATGATATGGAGAGCACCAATTTTATCAGATTGTTACAATAAAGAGATTCAAAAGCCATGCATGGGTGACAGCAGCCTGGGAGGCATGTTCTTGGCAGAAGATTTTGAGTATTAAACTTGCTGCAGAAAATAACCACAAATATCCCATGGATGTCAGAAATGGGGGCATTTTCAGGAAGTAGGTGGGAAGGCCTGGGGCAAAACAGGTACCACATATGCTATCCCCTGAGCAGCTGCATATGGCTTGTCTGAAAGTCATTCACAGAACTCTGCTGCCTTTCAGCAGCAGTAATTTTGCACATCAGACAATTCAGCAGGGTTCTTTTGACTTTCTCAGTTCTGCTGTTTCCTGATGCATGGAGGTAGACACTGGCACCCTTAATTGTGTACTCGAGTGCGCTGCCCCTATAACAGTGCCAATGTGCAGCAAGTGGCTCGGGATTTGTTTGAGGGTAGATAGAGATATTAAGGGGATGGAGAAAACCCCCCTTAAGTGAGAAAGGAAAAGAAGAAAGAGAAAGTTGGAATATTAGGTTGAAAGTTGGGCAGAAGAAAAGCAGATAGAAGGTAACTTGTGGGAGAGACAGAAAGGAAGTTAGGGGCACTAAGGAGACTCAGGGAAGGAGGATAGCAATTAGAATCCAGGGAAATGGTGATTCAGGAGGAGGACTGGGGAGGTACAGGGAAATGTAGATGAGGTCTGAGAAAAAGAAATGAGGGCATCATAGGTATTGATGCATAAGACACCCAATTGGATATCCACAAATGTAGCACACAAATATGAATGGTTGGGAGGCAAGGGGCATTTGGACAACCCTGCAGAGGGTAAGTAAAGTCTTTGTATGAGGAATAACCTGAACCTTTTATAGGTGCAAGAGGAAGTTGAGAGGCCTTCTTAATCCAGGCTGTCTCTTCAGTTCTTAAAAGAGATGGGTATATAATGTGTAGGGTTACCATACGTCCAGTTTTTCCCGGACATATCCGGCTTTTCGGCAATCAAACCCCCGTCCGGGGGGAACTGCCAAAAAGCCGAACATGTCCGGGAAAATGCCGGCTGGGTACTTCCCCTCCTGCGGCTGCTCTGCTCCTCCCCGGACTCTTCGGCTCTGTTTAAGAGCCGAACTGCCCGAGCGCTATGGGCTTCAGGCAGCCCCCTTGCCTCCGGACCCCAGCCGCTGGCCGGGCACTTCCCCTCCCGGGCTCCGGCGGCGCAGGGTCCGGAGGCATGGGGGCTGCCCGAAGCCGGTAGCGCTGGGGCAGCTCAGCTCTTAAACAGAGCCGAAGAGTCACGGGAGGAGCAGAGCCTCCAGCCGTGACGGCTCTGCTCCTCCCCGACTCTTCGGCTCTGTTTAATAGCCGAGTGCTACGGCTGCCTGAAGCCCGAGCGCTACCGGCTTCACGGTTTGCCGGGCAGCCTCCAGACCCTGCATCCCCGGCTGGGCGCTTCCCCTCCCGGGCTCCAGCTGTGCTAGGGAAGCGCGGGCCGGGGGCGCAGGGTCTGGGGGCTGCCCGGCAAACTGTGAAGCCGGTAGCGCTCGGGCAGCCCTTTCTGCGTGGCTGGGAGTGGGAGGGAGGAGGGGGCGGGGTTGGGGCGGGGAGGCGGAGTTGGGGCGGGGCTAGGGTGGGAAATGGGCGGGGCCAGGACCCCGTGGAGGGTCCTCTTTTTTTATTTGTTAAGTATGGTAACCCTAATAATGTGTCACTCTTGAAGTAATACACAGTCAGGAAGTCAGCCTTTCATTTCTTTCCTCCTCCTCCTCCTCCTCCTCCCCCCATTTTTGTTTTTACCCTTCTGTCATCCCTGATGAGAGTTGGTGGATTAATGGGCTGCTTCAGAGCACAGATGATAAGGAGCTGGCCTGTTGATACTTGGACAATTTATTTTATATTTCCTACCATTTCTAACAGAAGTTTAACTGCATTGAGAGTACACTTATAAAGTTTGCAGACGATACCAAGCTGGGAGGGGTTGCAATTGCTTTGGAGGATAGAATTAAAATTCAAAACGATCTGGCCAAACTGGAGAAATGATCTGAAGAAAATAGGATGAAATTCAATAAGGACAAATGCAAAGTACTCCACTTAGGAAGGAACAATCAGTTGCACACATACAAAATGGGAAATGACTGCCTAGGAAGGAGTACTGTGGAACGGGATCTGGAGGTCATAGTGGATCACAGGCTAAATATGAGTCAACAGTGTAACACTGTTGCAAAAAATGCAAACGTCATTCTGGGATGCATTTGCAGTAGAGTTGTAAGCAAGACACAAGAAGTAATTCTGCTCTACTCCACACTAATTTGTCCTCAATTGGAGTATTGTGTCCAGTTCTGGGTGCCACATTTCAGGAAAGATGTGGACAAATTGGAGAAAGTCCAGAGAACAGCAACAAAAATGATTAAAGGTCTAGAAAACATGGCCTCTGAGGGAAGATTGAAAAAATTGAATTTGTTTAGTCTGGAGAAGAGAAGACTGAGAGGGGACATGATAACCGTTTTCAAGTACATAAAAGGTTGTTACAAGGAGGAGGGAGAAAAATTGTTCTCTTTAACCTCTGAGGGATAGAACAAGAAGCAATGGGCTTAAATTACAGCAAGGATGGTTTAGGTTGACCATTAGGAAAAACTTCCTAACTGTCAGGGTGGTTAAGCACTGGAATAAATTGCCTAGGAAGGTTGTGGAGTCTCCATCATTGCCGATTTTTAAGAGCATGTTGGACAAACACCTGTCAGGGATGGTCTAGATAATATTTAGTCCTGCCACGAGTTCAGGGGACTGGACTAGAAGACTCTCGAGATCCCTTCCAGTTCTACAATACTATGATTGGTGTTGACAACATTGGGAACATAGACTCCAACTGCCATTTTCAGCACTGTCAATTAGAATTGCTCTGAGCCAATGCCTTAGTTTCCAAAGCACTTTAAAAAACATTTACTCATTACTTCTCAAAAACCCCACTGAGATGTGAGTCTGTATCAGCTCCAATTTACAGAGGAGAAACTTAGTCAGAGAGGTTTAGCCAACATTTCCAGACGTGTGCTGGCATTAGTCATTTAACTCCACATTTAGGCACCCAAGTGGCCCAATTTTAAAAGTTGTGCAAGAGCCAAGGACAATCTGGCTCTGTCCTAATACAACAGTCCAGAGAGAGCCATTGTCTAACTAACACACTTGGAGATTCGGAGCCAGGGACTCCTGAGTGCTTATCTTGGCTGCCTGTTGATTTCCTCCATGGCTTTAGACACCTGAATCCACATTGAGACAACTAAATTGCTTTATTTTTAAACGTTCTGCACACCCACAACTTCCACTGAAGCCACAGAGTGGTGATCAGGATTGGCAGTGGGCTCTGGACCCTTCCTTGTGGAGGGAAGTTGGAGGGATTTCCACAGAGGATTCTTCAGAGGTTTTCTCCCCAAAAGCTTCTTGCCCCTGGTTTTTAATATAGGTGTGGTTAATCTGACCCAGGGAATTTTGTAGTGCAACCCTCTCAAAACTTTAATGAGTCATGAATTTAAATTTGTAGCAGATGGGCTATAATGTTGTGATTTTAATAGGATATATGGTGTTGTTTTTTAAAAGGTAGACAAGGTTGGAAAGGTTTATTTCTGAAAAGTAAAAGATGGTAGCAAGATTTCAAAAAGGTTTGTTATTTCTTTAACATAAGACAGTCAAAAACTCTCCAAATGCCCATAATTCATCACCTCATGTACTTTACCTTGCATTAAGTAGGGTAAGCTTCTTATGGGGCCAGCAATTAGATTTCACTCATTGAGATTTCCATTTCTTTGTTTTTCAGCTTTCATTTGCAGCAACAACCCCAGAGTTAGCTGATAAGAAAAAATATCCTTATTTCTTCCGGACAGTGCCATCTGATAATGCAGTGAATCCTGCGATTTTGAAGTTACTCAAATATTATCAATGGAAGAGGGTGGGAACTCTAACCCAGGATGTACAAAGATTCTCTGAGGTAAGAGCTGCTTAACTAATAGTAGAAGAAGGTGGTTTCTAATGTTTAATGCTCAGGGACCTAATTCCATCATTAATGGGAAAAAATGCATCCATTGTTTAAATCTCATTGGTTTTTATTGCCAGATGGCATTTACTGTTCTTAAAGCCTGCTTCTGTTAGGGATTTTGGTACTTGTATAACTATGCTGATGCAGTGTAGATGTGATGCACTGTTGTAAAGTGAGGCTCGGACTGGTTCAAGTTATTCTACTGTGTGCAGGTGCAGCATCTCTCTGCTGGGGATTTGTACTCTGTTGTAACAACACTTTATGTAGACAAGCCATCAGTGTTTGGAAACCTTAACTAATTTCTTCAATGTGGAGCACTGCAGTGGGAGTGGGATCACACAGCTCCTGCAGGACCTGCTGCCATAATAGCGGGAGTGGGATTAAAGAATAATCCTGCACGGGGCTCTACCCAACATCTAGTGTTCTACCTTTCAAGATTTTAGGCTATTTCTTCACTGCAAAAAAGGTGTATTTTGTACTTTAAGGTAAAACCACCCAGGGTTTATCTATTAGCTAGCTACATAAGGTAAAGACTACCTAGAATTTTACATCAATATAGCTCTCTTGTAGTACAAAATACACCTTTTTGCAATAAAAAATGCCCTAGAGTTCTAATTACATCCTCATTTGACTCTTTTGATTTGTAAAGTATATATACTTTTGAAGGAATTTTATCTTTGTTTGGTTATTGGTTTGGCTAGGACATAGGCCAAATCTAGGCTCAGCCTGTTCCTACATTTAAGCCTCTAGCATCAGTTTGCGCATTTGCAAATCTAGTGTCAAAACCTGCTTTTGTGCTAAGTGTATGCTTGAGAAGCTATGATCTAGAGGGGAATGAGGAGGTAGAACTAGTTGCACCCTTTTATTTTCACTCCCCTTATCTGTACTTCACTTCTTATGATCCTGGAGGGGTTTAACCCTCTGCCCCGTCTTTCTCTCTCTCTGGTCTTCTCGTCATTATGAAAAAAAGTGCTAGCTAACATATGTTAAAATCCTAGTGTAGAAAGAAAATTTTGGTTTTAACATGTTATCTGGTTCAGATAAACTGTCACCCTCCACATCTGCCTTTTCTATACTAGGATTTTAACATGTATTAGGTAGCACATGACAAAACCACACTTTTTTCCTAGTGTACACATGCTGTTTCTCCCTCTTCCTCTGCTGAGATCATATCCAAAAGGAATGTTATACCTAACTGAATTAAAGACATTTTCATTCTTCTTGAGAGTTAAGTGTCGCCCTTCTGTGTGCAGATGGCCGATTTAATTGCCACACATTGTATTAAACTTGAGGTAGTGAAAGATCCTGTTAACACCTCACTTGCATCCAAGTGGCTTATGTATAACACACTGAGCCATGATTCCTTGGGACCACTAAAATTTAACCCTTTTCTCTTACAGTTTAATATGGAGCTTCTGCCTTTTCTTTCAGTTTCATGCAAATAATAAAATTATAGAATATAGAAAAACCCAGAAAGCTCTATTCCATTTGGAACGTCTTTCCTCTGGAGGCACACCAAGTAATTCTGATGCTTCTTGTGTAATTCCAGTTTATTTAAATAAAACTAGATTGCTGGATTTTTTTAAAAAGTGCAAAGAATATTTAGTCAAAGTATATCTTAAACTTACACTCACTGTGTAAAACTCTGATACACACAGGTTGTAAATCTGTTTCTTCTAAGGAATGTCAATGAAAATGCCAGATGACAGGAAATGACAGTTATTTTATCTCAGTGTGGGCAGCCATGAGTATTGGAGAAGTGGTGAAGAAATAAAATTAGGAGTGCATCTGAATATGGTTTTGAAGTAGGCTACTAGATACCAGTATATATATCACACATCAATCCCTCCACTATTCTAATGGTTTTTGCTGGATTTTTCTGCATTTCCTCCAATTTACCTATATACACAACTTTGTGGCTTCAGAGTACTTAGAACTAAAAGCTGTATTCTAGATGTGATCCCACAAGTACCTGAAGAGAGACTGCTATGTCCTTGTTCTGTGGTATAAGGCCTCCACCTATGCAACCTAAAATCATCTCTTTTTACTGCTGTTTGCATTTTGGCATCATGTCTAATATGTTGTCTGCTACGCTGCTGCTGCTGCTTTTTAAGTATGTCCCCTCCATTGAGTATTTGTGTTTGGGATTATTTTAAAAATAAGTTGTGTTTGTGTTCTGCCTATATTTCTAACCGTGGTTCCTTTGTATTATTTCTCTGCCCTTGACTGGAGTTCCCAGTTTAGTACCATCAATGTAGGTGGCATTTTGAAAAGAAGGAAGAAATTAAAAGTGTGAAAAGCTAGTGAAATTAGCTAATGAAGAAGAAAAGATAGTTAAAGTCTTCCTACTTCCTAGTTTTTTTTATGGATTTGCCATCTGCCAGAAAAATAATTTAATCTGCTTGGGTGGGAGGGGTGGAGTTATGTGGGTCTAAAGATTTGTGTTACCACAGTAGACTGGGATATCAAATGTTAAAACTTTCTGTGTCCAGCACAAGATGCTGCAGTGTTCCCACTTCCACATTTTAAATGATAATAGAACAAAACTGTTGAAAATACAGCAGCTGTATGGCTACCAATGCTCAAGTGCACTGTGTGTGTGAGAGAGGGTTTGAGTCACGCGAGAGTGAGGAGACATGCGATGTTATCAATCTAATCTATATGTGTTCTTTGTCTAGATACAAGTGACTGGGGGGGAGAGGGAGCGTTTGTGGAGTTGCCTTGTAATTGGGGGTGGGGTTGTGGCAGGCTTGCCTTGTGGGGTGGATGCTGGTTTTTTGGCATTTCAAAGGTGGTAACCCTAGTGCCAGTGTCACCCACACACCTCCTGGGTGTGGTGTTCTGTCCCATCCAGTGGCACCAAGACCACTTAGAGAGAGAGATAAAATGAGTCTGCTCTACAGCCTTAGCTAACACCCAGTTGGCTTTTAGCTCATGCACTAAGCTCCAGAGGTCCCCGGTTTGATCCTGCCTGCCAATGACTGGGGTCTGTTGGCATTACACCAGCAGCAGCTTCCACTACGGCATGGACGTTATCCGGCCACTGGAAGCACTGCTGGCACAGCACTTGGGCCTGATCCACATGCCAGACTCTCCATGCGCTGATGCAGAAGTTGGGGCTTGATTAGGGGTTTGGAACGGGTCCCATATGAGGAGAGATTAAAGACGCTAGGACTTTTCTGCTTGGAAAAGAGGAGACTAAGGGGGGATATGATAGAGGTATATAAAATCATGAGTGGTGTGGAGAAAGTGAATAAGGAAAAGTTATTTACTTGTTCCCATAATATAAGAACTAGGGGCCACCAAATGAAATTAATGGGCAGCAGGTTTCAAGCAAATAAAAGGAAGTTCTTCTTCACACAGCGCACAACCTGTGGAACTCCTTGCCTGGGGAGGTTGAGAAGGCTAGGACTATAACAGGGTTTAAAAGAGAACTAGATAAATTCATGGAGGTTAAGTCCATTAATAGCTATTAGCCAGGACGGGTAAGGAATGGTGTCCCTAGCCTCTGTTTGTCAGAGGATGGAGATGGATGGCAGGAGAGAGATCACTTGATCATTACCTGTTAGTTTCACTCCCTCTGGGGCACCTGGCATTGGCCACTGTCGGTAGACAGGATACTGGGCTGGCTGGACCTTTGGTCTGACCCAGTATGGCCGTTCTTATGTTCTTATGTTCCTTTTGGCTCCGGGAAGCAGGATGCACCTGAGGCTCACCAGCAGGGAAGGGTAAGGACGGGGACCAGGGTGAAGCTTCAGTTTCTAACTGGATTTGAGGTGTCGAGTGCATTGCAGTAGTCTAGTCATGAAGAGACCAAGACATGGATTACAAGAAGAGTGTTCACATCCAAAAGAAAGCAGATTGTGGTGAGACCATTCTAGAGGCCTCTGATCTCAATATTTGACAGTCTGTGTATGGACTTGGCTTTGGCACAGAGGGTAAAATGTTCAAAATGTTCAAAATCACCTAAGTGCCAGAAGTTTTAAAGGTATTTTGGCACCTAAAGAGGCACATTGGCACATAGGGCTAGATTCACAAAGGCACTTAGGCACTGCATGTTTCATGATCAGTGGAGCTGGAGTCAGTGGGCCCATGATTCCTGGAGGGAATGTTATTCTAGTGACACCAATAGAATTAGTGGAGGGTTGGCAACCCTAGTAGGCAATGTCTCGTGAGACAGATGCTAAGACATGCAGAATGTGGCAAAAGATTCAAGAGAAAGGATGAAAGCTCTCGGGCACAAAACACCCCCAGAAGTACATGTAGTGAGACAACAGCAAAGCAGAGCAGGTGGCCAGGGTCACATACTCAGAGTAAGATTCCTTTACTATGGGAGACAGCATGACCAGGCGTGATGGGGTATATAAACCCCGCACTAGCATGAAAGGGGTTAAGAAGCTGCTTTGGGCTGAAATGGCCCTGACCTGCCACACCTGCCAATCATGCCCGGACTGGAGGAGGAGTTAAAAAGAGGGAACTCCACTCAGCTGAGGGGCAACCTTGGGAAGGGAACAGACTGTTGAGTTTCTCCAGCCCGAAGAGAGGACATCCAGCCTCAAGAGCCCCTGCTGTCACAGAAGAAGGGTGCAGAACCCCTGAGTGGAATGGGGAAAAGGATTGAGACTTGTGCTGGAGCCCCAGTGGATTCTGAAGCTGGCATGGATTATCCCAAGGCCCTTCTGAAGTAAGAGAGGCCCATATTTTGGAGGGAGCTGCTTACAGATTTTTCTTTACCTTTTTTTTGTTTAACCCTGTTTGCTGACTACGAGCAGTTTTCTGGTTTCACCTGGGATCCTGAGAGGGGACCAGACAGTCAAAAGGCCTTAGCAAGAGGATTGAGAGGCAGCCAATAGAACAACACACAGCAACACCTGCTGTGTTGAGGGAATAATTGGACTAATCTGCACACATTTCCCACATAGCCTAAAGGGGTGATGTGACTTGAACAGATTTGTGACAGCAGATAAAGCAGAAATGCTCATAACTAGGACAGCAGTGCAAGGAATGTGGCAAATGGAACCATTTTAGTAGTGTGTGTGAGAGAGCAGAGGAAAATCTCAAAGATTTAGTCAGAGTTGTACAAGAGGGGATGGCACATCAGACAGCAGCAATGATATCATGACTCTCTCTTTGAGTCTGAAAGCATAGGTTCAGGCTATCAGGAAAGCAACAATGGACAACAACAACCTCGGTGCATGCCACAATATTAATAGGGAATACCCTGTATGATTTCAGCTCGCTAGTAAGGCCTTCTGCTGTGAGATTTTTTCAGGGTGATTTGGATTCAAACATGCCCATTGCAAAGAATGGGCATAATCTAATAATGTACTATGAGAGCATAATGCAGCCCATAGGAAAATGTAAACTCATAATAATTAACCCATAGAATAACAGATGGTACCAACTGCAGTTTGTGATGGTGGATAGTAAGGACAGCAGACCCTTCTTGGGGAATACAGTCATACAAGCCATAGATTTGATCATGATGCAGTATCAAAACTTTATAGCTGTAGTTTAAGAAGGAGGGGACAATGGAGAGAATTTTAAAAACATATGGGGATGTTTTCAAAGACAGTGGGTGCCTTAAAGGAAAGCAGCAACTGGTAGTAGATCCCACAGTGGGACCTGTATGCTTATCATGAAGGAAAATTCCAGTGGCACTATGTAAATCTAGTATACAAGGAGCTGGAACATCTGCAGAGCAGGAGTATCACAGCTAGGCTTGGCTTGGGAGGATTTGACTTTAATTGATGAAGGTTGGGAAAAGTTGATTTCAGCTGACATGCTGAAATTGATGGGAAAAAAATCAATAATTGGCATAAGTGCAGCCTCTCTCCTCCCACAACATTGCACCAGAGTTGTTCCAGAGAAGCCTCACGTAAGCACTGGAAGGACTGCCTGGGGGGGGAGGAAGCTGAATAATTGCTGCCTTCACCTATAATGAGGATGCTATCTGCAATGAGAGAAAGGTGAACGACACCATGACAGAAAACTACAAGCCTTTCTACAGCAACGCAGGGACAAGAACTCAATCCAAAAAAATGTGACAAACAGATTGAAGTGACTTACATTGACCATCTGCTCACAGCAGAGAGACTGAAAGCAGACCCCACCAAGATCAAAGCAGTCAGAGACATGCCAGATCCAGTGGATGTGGAAGGGGTATAACGCTTCATAGGAATGATACATTTTATGTCCAAGTTCTATCTACACCTTGCTGCGGTAGCAGAGCCCATATGTCATGTCACAAGGCCAGATGTTGAGTGGGACTGGACAGGTCCCAAACAGGAAGCATTTGATCTGCTGAAATAAATTATAATGGATGCCCTGGTCTTTAAGTACTACCAGCCAGCCACTGACATTGCATCACAGAAGGGACAGGGTGTCTCTCTTTTACAGGAGCAGCCAATCACATATGCTAGAAGAGCCCTGTCAGAGACAGAACAGGGCTACATCCAAATAGAAAGTCAGTTTCTAGCTGTGGTATAGAGCGATTCCATCAGCACACCTGTGGCCACTCAGTGATCGTGCAATCAGACAGTCATCGTAGACCCTTCTTAGCGCTCCAGAGAGATTGCTGCACAAGTTGATGTGCCTCTAGCGCTACTAGGTAGAGATTAGACATTGTCCAGGATGATTATTGGTGTTAGCTGACACCCTGAGCAGGGCATATATATCCAGCATCAGCGACTTGAGGGAAGGGGATCAGGAGACTGAATTCATTAGTATGCTTCACTGTCGTCCAATTTCAACAGCAAAGCTGATGGAAATCAGAGGCTACAGAAAAGGACATCAAACTACACAGTCAAGAGAGCGATACTAGCAGGGTGACCAGGAGACAAAAGCCAAGTGCTGGTGGGAGCAGAACTATATTTTCAAATGAAAGATGAGCTGAGTGTTCAGGATGGAACTAACTCCCATTGATTTCAGCTCCTACTAATTTCAATAGGACTTAGGCACCTAAGCTGTTTCGGCACTTTGAAAATCCCACGGGGCACTTACCTGCATCTTTAGACACGGAAATGCTCTGAAAACCTGGCACATGGTGACCAACTATTATCCATCAGTTTACTAACTACAAAAGCTAATACTGCTTTGTGAAATAAATCAGTTTTGAATGCAAAACATGTTTTGATACATTTTTCTTATGTATCAAGCGCATTTAAGGTAGTTTTATTTAGCTAATACACAAAACCAGCTTTTTTTTTTATTATTTGTAATTTAATTACTGTTTCCATCCAAATGCAGTTCAAGACAAATCATGAGTAAAACATGGTCATCTAATAAATAAGAAATGCATTATTTCTAACAAAACAAAAATTTAAAAATTAAGAATCTGAATCTTTTTGAGCTATATAATTGCTTAATAAATGGTCTATAGATATAACATATCCTCCTGATTAGCAAAAAGAAGTACCACATTTAGTATAAAGGCTATATTTAGTTCAAATCAACATGTTTTATTGGTTATATGAACCAATGAGAATGAACCTTTCTTTAGGAAGATAACTTAGAATTATAAATGCAAAAGAAGATTCAAATTATTTAAATCAAGGTTTCCTGCTTGCTGATTTAAATCATAATTAAAATCTGTGATTTAAATCACTTGGATTTAAATCAATCCATCATGCCCTTTACAGATTCTGAGCAGTTTGTACTGCACCAAAGATGCAAAAGGAAAAGCTCTGATTGAGAATCTGGTGCTGTATCTGTTCTAGGAATAAATGAAGGACTTTAATAAAAAGTCTAGAACAAAAAAATATATAAATCTACTACTTTACAATAAAGTGTTAAGCACTCAGAATCTCAACAGCAACTTCATTTAAGAAAGAGTGGACACAAACTACTTTCAGTTAAGATGTGTTTTTGATATATATTACACTGTATAGCTTACAACCTTTCTGTTGTTTTCCAGTCATTTCCTTCACTCTAGCTTTGTTTGGTTAAGTTTAGTTTGTATGATGCCCTGATGTCCTGCATAGTATAATGGAAAAATAGAAGTATTTGTTAGCTAGTTTCTTCCCGTGAATTCTATCACCCTTGTTTTTTTATTTTGTTTTTTGTTTTGTTTTCCCAACACTTCAGGACAAATGCTTGTCACAAGGGAACAGACAGACAAATGCGGTCATCTCAGCCCCAGGTAAATAGTGAGGAGGCTAAGGTGGGACTGATTTTCTGAAAGGAGAGGGATCGGGTTTGAGAATGTTTGCCCTCTCACTTGAAAACTAGTGACTTCCCATCTCCCTGTTCTCTAATACAGTAACCGCTTTTGGGATTACCTCTGTCCACCACTTTGCAACACACACACACACACACTCTCTCTCTCTCTCTCTCTTTCTCTCTCTGCTGGTTATGGTTTTTTGGAGTCGAATCTTAAATTGAAAACAAAACATGGGGATATCTGTTCATACTCTTGTTTTGTTCCTTCAGAGAAATCCATTCTTTACCAACACTAAATGACTCAATTATGGAGGCACCCGGTAATGACAAAATAATTGTGCAAAATTGGGCCTTAAATGGGGTTTGAGTCCTGTGTTTTTCTAAAAGTGAACGGCCAATCAGCAAGGAACTTTACCCAGGGTTCATTTTTATGCTCTTTGAGTTCTCTGAGGCTTCTGTGTGGTTTCTCCACATAATACTTTAATGGAAAGTATTTTAAATTTAGCTGTGGCTGAAACCTTTCCTCGGTAGCCCTCCTGCCTATTGTTTGACCGATATCTCTGTAAAAACAAACAAACAAACTGAGGGGGTCTATCAGAGAGACAAAGTTGGTGAGGTAATATCTTTTATTGGACCAACTTCTGAAGTTGGGCTAATAAATTATTACCTTGCCCACATTCTCCCTAATATTCTGGGACCATCTTGGCTACAACAACACTGCAGACAGAGTGTATCAGGCATTTTCTGCCCCCTGCTGGAGGCAATGGCTTAAAAAAAAAAATGTTCAGGCTGGGCTAACAAAAAGACGTGGTCCTCTAGAGGCCTAGAAGGGCCAGGAGGGGACAATGTTCAATCAGGAACCAGCGGGCCATTTAAGAAGGCTTTCCTGCTGGTTCCCTGGGGCAGTGCTGGGTGAGGCTGGGACAGGAGAGGTGCTCCTCAGTTATAGTCCAGAACCTCAGTGCCGGGTCAGGGCCTCACAGTGCTTAATTTAGGTCAGGGCTTGGCAGGGTGAGCCCCGGCACCTCTAGGCTTGGCAGTTCATAGCCCCAGCACCTTTTGGGCTTGCTGCATCAGTTGTGAATGTACAAAATTACTTGAGCCCTGGCACCCAGTTGCATGAGCCTTGGCACCTCTTTTGTTACAAATTAAGCACAGGGACCTTAGCCACAAGTGTTGTGATCAAGCAGTTACCTTTTATGTTTATTTGCTAGATAGTGTCTCAGAATGAGTGTGCAAAATATCTGCCCTGGGGTTATCTCCTTAGCTGAGAAGTGTAGGCCTAACTCCCAGCCTTCAGCATAACTACTTCCACAAGCCTCATACTAATACCACAGACCTTTAATCATAGCAAGCCTAATAAGCAATTTATTTATGTTCACCTATTTGCACCCCCCATGCATGTTCCAAATAATAACCAATACACCCTGTCAATGTTATGGTCTATAATGTCATTCTACCTTTAGCAAGCATAAAATCACTAATGAGGTATGATGCATGGCCACAGTCAGTTCAGGAGTCAACAGAAAATATCATTTTACCCATTTTATTCACATGGGAACTGAAGTACAAAGAGGCAAGAGGGGAATTGGAATAAGGGAAGCTCAGCTGCAGCCTTAACTATGGAAAATGCACCATCATTCCCAGGTCATAAAATAGGTCTGTTCCAGGGTATTTTAAGGAAAAAGTTATGGGAGCTGGGACATAGATGTAACTGGATTTTTTCTGCATATATTTAGACTTAAGGCCAGAAGGGACCATTATGATAATCTAGTCTAACCTCCTGAATAGTACAGGGCAGATGCCAGAGAATTTCATCCATTAATTTCTGCATCTAGATCAATAGCTTCTAGCTCAACTACAGTATGTGTTTTAAAAAGACATCTAATTTTGACTTGATGTCTCCAAGTGATGGGAAATTTACCACATCGCTGGTTATTTGTTCTAATGGCTAAAAAAATTCTTATTTCCCGTTCGAACTTTGGCTTCAACTTCCATAAGAACGTAAGAATGGCCCTACTGGGTCAAACCAAAGGTCCATCTAGCCCAGTATCCCGTTTTCCGACAGTGGCCAGCTCCAGGTTCCCCAGAGAGAATGAACAGAACAGGTAATCATCAAGTGATCCACCCCCTGTTGCTCATTCCCAGCTTCTGGCAGACAGAGGCTAGGGACCCCACTCCTGCCCATCCTGACTAATAGCCATTGATGGACCTATCCTCCATGAATTTATCTAGTTCTTTTTTGAACTCTGTTATGGTTTGGCCTTCACAACATCCTCTGACAAGGAGTTCCACAGGTTGACTGTGCATTGTGTGAGGAAATACTTTTATTTGTTTTAAATCTGCTGCCTATTAATTTCATTTGGTGAACCCTAGTTCTTGTGTTATGAGAAGTAGTAAACAACACTTCCTTATCTACTTTCTCTATACCAGTCACGATTTTATAAACTTCAATCATATCTCCCCTTAGCCGTTTCTTTTCCAAGCTGAAAAGTTCCAGTCTTACTAATCTCTCCTCATACGGAAGCTGTTCCATACCCCTAATCATTTTTGTTGCCCTTTTCTGAACCTTTTCCAATTCCAATATATCTTTTTTGAGATGGGGCAACCACATCTCCACACAGTATTCAAGATGTGGGCATACCATGGATTTATATAGAGGCAACATGATATTTTCTGTCCTATTATAATTATCTATCCCTATCTTAATTATTCCCAGCATTCTGTTCACTTTTTTGACTGCTGCTGCATATTGAATGGATGTTTTCAGAGAACGATCCACAATGACTCCAAGATCTCTTTCTTGAGTGGTAACAGCTAATTTAGACCCCATCATTGTATATGTATAGTTGGGATTATGCTTTCCAATGTGCATTACTTTGCAATTATCAGCATTAAATTTCATCTGCCATTTTGTTACCCAGTCAACCAGTTTTGCGAGATCCTTGTGTAGCTCTTCGCAGTCTGCCTGGGTCTTAACTAACTTTAGTAATTTTGTATCATCTGCAAATTTTGCCACCTCACTGTTTACCCCCTTTTCCAGATCATTTATGAATAAGTTGAATAACACTGGTCCCAGAACAGACTTCTGGGGGACACCACTATTTACCTCTTTTCATTCTGAAAACTTACCATTTATACTTACCCTTTGTTTCCTATCTTTTAACCAGTTACCAATCCATGAGAGCACCTTCCCTCTTTTCCTGTGGCAGCTTACTTTGTGTAAGAGCCTTTGGTGAGGGACCTTGTAAAAGGCTTTCTGAAAATCTAAGTACACTATATCCACTGGATCCCCTTTCATCATATCTGCTTATATGTTTGTCTGTTAGATTAAAGAATCATGATCTAACAAGTCATCTCCCCGTGTAGGTATTTATAGACCATGATTAAATCCCCTCCGTAACTCTTCTTCAAGCTACTTTTAGATGTAAGGTGCATTTTCCAGACTACAAATAATTGCTGTGGCTTTTCTCTATAGCCTACAATTTTTTAGTATCCTTTTTAGCTTGTAAACAAGAATTGGACCTAGTGGGCTTGATTCATAGGAGTTCTCCATGGAAAAGCCTCCAGCTGCTTTAGTCACATAGTGAACCAAAGAATCCAGCACAGTATTCCGGTAGTGTTCTTCCAACGCTATATATTTTGGTTATCATTTCCTTACTCCTGCTCAATGTTCCCCTGTTAATAAATCCAAGAATTATTAGCCCTTTTTTGCGACACTTGCACTGAGTCCCCATGTTCAGTTGATTAGCCACAATACTTCCAAACACCTTTTTGAGTCACTGTTTTCCAAAATACAGTCCCCTATCCTGTAAGTAAGATTTACTTTCTTTTTTTCCTAGATGATTGACTGCACATATGGCTGTATTAAAACTCACATTGTTTGTTTGTTTGTACCCAATTTACCAAGTGATCCAGATTGCTCCTGTCCTCATTGTTATCTACTGCCCCACCAATCTATGTGTCATACTTAAACTTTATCAGACATGCTTTTATATTTTCTTCCACGTCGTTCATTAAAAATATCAAATAACATTAGGCTGAGAACCAAATCTCTGCAGGGCCTCCATTAGAAAAACTGCTTCTAGTTGATATTTGCCCATTAACTATGTTTTGAGCCAGATTTTAAAACAGTTAATATGTGATGTACAGATTTTGTACAGTGATTGATTTACCAAAAAAACAAACCAAATATCCACCACCACAACTATTTGGTACCAAATCAAATGACTTACCCAGAATACTAAGTATATTACATGAATACTTCACCTAACTTTTATCAACTAACTTTTGATCCTGCCAGTGAATGGCATTAAGTATTTTTGAGAAGACTTGTCTTCCATGAAACCATGTTTATTGCTATTAATTGTATTCCATTCCTATAGCTTTAATGAAAAAGTCCTGTATCAGCAGTTCAATTTTTTTTCCTGGGATCAATGTCAGACTAACCAGCTTGCAGTTACCCAGGTCATTCAGTTTACACTTTGTAAATTTTGGTATGCCATTGGCTTTATGAAAACAAACTTCTCCAGAGATTATCCAGAAATCCCTGGGTGCAAAAGTTTGGATACTCAGATTAATACAGATACAAAACCCACATTAACAGATAATTATTTAGATTGCAAAGTCAAGCACTGGAAAATTAGGAAATGGCTGGATTTATGGCTTGCTATTCACCCGGATGTCCATCCTGTTCATTGAATGCGGCAAGAGTCCTGTGAGGAATGGGGGAGGGGGAAAAGAAGGAAGTATGTGATCATGTAATTAAAGACTGTATTGTAATATATGCGCACGAGGGGGCTGAATTAAGGTTGCAAGGACAACTATAAATCTGAGATTTCCTAACTTTTGAGTACTTGACTTTGAAGCCTTAATGGTGGTTTTTAAATGTATTTTCTAGGGGTTTTTTTTGTTTTTTTTTAAGAGAAGGGTAAAAATAAATTCTCTTACATGCAACAACCCCCATCATGTGCCAACAGCAGTGTTTGAACCCTGAATCTTTAGCATTGTAATACAGACAGCTACCACATGAGCTATAGGATTATATCAGCTGGTAATAGGGTAAGGCTGGTCTCCCAGAAGAAGAAAGGGCAGCTAGGGCTGGGGATTTAGTCAGAGGGAAACCCTCACCTAGCTTGCCCTAGTACACTGTCTTCTTCTAACCCCAGGGAATTGGGAGTTAGCCCATGAGGTGTCCACAGAGCTCTGACAGCTCGCAGGTATTCCCAGTAGAGTAATTGCTGCTGTTTTGGCATGACCTGAGAATATTTGTGTTTCAGTTATTTTTGCTTGCTGACAAAATTTTCTTGTGGAATACAAGCAAGAGAAAAGAAATAGTAGTTTTTGAACCACTATATCTTAGCAAAAGTTCAACAGAATGTCATGGGGCAAAGCAAAGGTGCTTCCCTACCCTGAGGTAATTCCCCTCCCCACTGAATATCAACAGTCTTCTGCAAACAATAGAGGTGTTAGAGCTTCTCAAAGAAATGTTACTGTAGTGGTGTGGAGTGGTTCCTCCCTCTCTATGTCAGAGGGAGGCCACTCCACCTCGCTACAGTTACAATGGAAATGAAAAATGTTAGGCAACTTAAATATGAAGGCCTCTATCAGTAGCCCATATAATATCGGCAGAAACACCTGGGATACTAATCAATCTCCCCTACTGTTCTGAAAAGAATCTACACACAGTATTTAGTTCTAGGGTAACCCCTTTCTGTGGTTTGGTTTTATTGGTAACACATATTAATTTTTTTTAAGTGAGCCTAGGCTTTCTACCCAAGGTTGGCCATTCCTAAAGTTTCTCTCCATCATAGATCACAGGTCCCTGAGCTGAGAGGCCCCTGCATCTGCCTCAGAGCCAGAGTGGAATTAACAAGCAACACTTGTCCCACTGACACAGCAGAATTCTCTTAGTATCTCCCAGTAGGGGGTCTAATACTGGCTACTTATGTGGGTCAAAGGAAGAACCGCCATCCTGTTTTATACCTCTTAGCAGTTGGCTGCTCACCTGCATATCAGAAGAATGCTGAACATGAGACTTACACACACTGGAGTTGGAATTAGATCCTCACCTGATGCTTCTCTCAGTCACACTAGTTTGAATCAATAGTAACTCCACTGAAGTCAATGGAAGTATACTGGGGTAATACTAGTGTAAGTGGGAGGAGAATCAAGACCCTGAAGTGAACCTCATGTAAAGAAAGTTTCTGGATGTGCATTGTGCTGAAAATGTCCCTTTTGGGGCTCCACAGTGCACATTTCATTATGCACTTTCTCATACAAATGTATTCAGAAATGTTTTACAGAGTTAATACCTAAAGTTAATAGAAATAGTAGAGGAAGTGAGAACTTAAGATGTATACCAAAAGGAGAAAATGCAGATGACGTAGGGATCAAGATTGCAAGAGATGCAGAGGAGAAGGCTCTTGCACCTATGCTGGCAAGATTCTTTGTATTTGTGAGACAGTAGTCAGCAACCTTCTGCAAATGTTGAAGCTGTGAGAGTTGGGATTTGAAGAGGCCATAGGGAAGAGAACTGCAATAGTCAAAGCAAGAGGTGATGAAGGCATGGTGTTTCAGCATTCATAGAATGGAGACAGTGGTGTGTATTGGCAATGTTGTTGAGGTTGTGATGGCAGACACAAGAACGCTGTGAAGAGAATGAAAGGAAGTTCCAGGGTAAGGGTGAAAGATGCCAAGGCTGCAGGCAATCTGAATCAAGGTATCTAAAAAAATAGCTGGTACCATGGTGGAAAGCACAGAGAAATCATACTTTTACCCATATAGGCAATGTGAAATTCAAATGAAGATACTATTATGAAGCTCTAAGGCAATAGAGGAGGACATGATTACATTTTTAACAGGGTTTTCTGTATGTATAAGTTTACAGAGTCAGGCACTGAAAAGTTAGGAAGTGCCAGAAATATGGCCATTGTTCGCTTTGGATGTATGCATTGTTGGACTCATCCAGTACCAAAAGTCAACTTAGCTCAGCCAGGATGAGTCAGCACTTAACCTTAACCAGAAGTGCTTTAAAGACAAGAAAATATTCTTCATTTTACAAGCATCTGCCTCATGTGGCCCATCAGGGTAATCTGATTGCGGCCGTGAGACATTTTGCTGACTTTGACCGTCCGCAGGCACGCCCCCCTGCAGATCATGTCAGCCTCCATTGCCCACTTGTTAAATTTTCAAACAAGCGTCTTCATGCTGTCTCCCATGCTGCTCCTCTCACTTATGAGAAGCTACCTGTAAACATCTACCTTGTTATTCTCCTTCAAATCCCTCCTTAAAACTCTCCTTTGCTGAGTCATCTACAGTAAATTTGAGGACTGCCTGCCATGGTTACCAATATAGTACTTATTATTTCTTCATACTCCCTCATCTTTCTGTCTGTATTCAATCTGTCTCTTATACTTTAATACTTAGATGGTGAACTCTTTGGAGCTGGTACTGTCTTTTGTGTGTGAGTGTGTCTAGCGCAATGGGGTCCTGGTCCATGAATAGGGCTCCTATTCATGGTAATACAAATAAAAATCATAATAATATCAAAGATAAGCTGAATACAGAGTAAGACTTGTTGAGCAGCCAATTGGGGAACCATGGAGAATGGAGTTTCCTTTAGTCTGTAATCCATTAACTGACATGGAAAATTGCAATGCTAATGAGGGACCTCTTTACAACCAAATAGAATAGCAAGACACACTTTCTTCTCCAAACACAGAAATGAAGGGCGAAAAGATGTACTGTCAACCCGGGAAAACTGGACATCTATATGACTATTACTTTTCTGCTAGTATCTAGAACCCCAAGACACATGAGACAAGAGACTATATCAGTGATACTAGTGATTCTATCCTGGTCCTAGATTTTAGACCTGCTGGAACAATCATCATATCTACCTATTCATCTTCCCCCATGGAAGGAGGTACTATTTCAACATATATCCAAAATTAGGCCTCCCGGAATTAGACTGGAAATGTTATTCCTCAAAAGTGAATTAGACAGAAATTTTTTAGAATATTCCAGGATTTGGAATAAATTCGATTTAGGTGCTAGTCTAAGGTAATCATGCACACATGCACCAAAATTTCAGATTCTCAATTATTTACAAAATAGATTATCACTTAGTTAAAAAGCAAACATTCTTTGGAAAGATGCTTTGGCAATTTCATATATAACAGAGGTGAACAAATCTCATTTGAGTAATTCCCAGGCTCAGTAATTAAAATTTAAGACAATAAAACCCCACAGGGTAGTATATGGAAACTCTACTTTGTGATGGAGGTTCTTAACAAGCCACACTCTGAGTCCCTATGGTATGCAGGGATTATTTGGTAACATTGTCCGTGGTGTTTTTGCTCTAATTTAGTACACCCACACCCAAGAGAAAACAAAATTGGCACGTATAGGAAGTCAACAAAGCAATCAGTACAAACCAATTCAGGAGAATCACAGCCCTGTTAGTTGTACTGGTTACTGGCAGTCCAACAAAGCATCATGGATTCACTTTTCAGAAGTGCTTAAGTAATTTAGGCACCTTAGGTGCTTAAAGAAGCAGACAGCTGTCTCCTGGGATTTTCAAAATCTCCTAGGCACCTAACACGTATCTGTTTCTTCAGATATCTCAATACATTGCAAAGGTGCTTTGAAGATTTTGGGGTAAATGTTTCAAATTAATACTTGGCTAAAATATTGTATATAAAAGAGATCTATAAACAAAGGTTTTAACTCTACAGATCTGCACACCAGACTTGAAAAGTCCATTGTATCATACAAAGAAATCTGAAATGTGTCTATGTGGCCATCTATACAACTGTTCTCAATGTACTGTAAAAGAGATGTAGGAGTGCTGGCAAATTCCACTTTTGGCTGAGGGAAGCAGCACACTATGGTATCTCATTATTCCTAATGCAATCAGACTTCTTTTTGTGCATGGTTATGGGAGCCCGTCTTAGAGTTTTATTGCTGTAAATAACATGTTATTGAAGGGCAAGCCTGAATATGAAAAGCAACTCATTACTTGTTGGTTTTTCTTCCCCAGGTAACCAAGCTTACCATTCTATCCCCTCAGTTCATATAAATCTAAATGCATTTTTGACCTTTCAGGGTCTTGTACTCCATAAATAGTTCTTAGGAAAAAAGGTAACCTGGTACATGACAGATGATCTGCAAAATATTTTTTCTATTGGGCTTGTGATTGTTTGTTTGTTTCTTTGTTTTTTGTTTGTTTTTGTTTTTGATTCTTTCTGATGTACAAAAAAGACCTGGAACTCTTCTTTTGTTTTTTCCTTCCTTATGATAGAAATGTCAAGTCTAGTTTGCCCTAGCTTTGCTAAGGACTTCTTGAGGGTCCACAAATCTTTCTTTGTGTCTTAACATTAATTGAAGGTGTGTGAGGATATCAATCTTTAACAAAGGCTTCAGTTATCAAAAATGTTCATTAAACATGGAATTAAAGAGGTGTTTTTAAACTCTCTCTCCCATACATACATGAGAGCTTTAGCTGGTATAAACTGACATAGCTTAGTTGGATTTCAGATTTAAACAGTCTGACTAAAAATCCATTACTCTCTGATTACTAAGATTTAATTCTCTTGACTTTTATGAAGTCCCCATTTTACTAGTTCTCCAGATATCCAAGAATTTTCTAACCCAGACAGGACCTGAATTTCTGTTGAAAAAAAAAAAAAGCAGATCACACTAATGTCACTTAAAAAAAAATCTCTTTGTACTTTTTTGTTTTCTAAAAAGGGCACAATTCCATTTTTTCCAATTTGTAGGTCACCTTTAATAGCGTTAAAATTCTAGAATGTGCTCCACCCATGGCAGTATTCCAGTTGGCAGTTTTCTCAGAAATGGAAATCAGACTGCTTAGTCACAACCAACAGATCATGTCCTCTTTCTGATATTGCATATCAGACTAGACTAGAATTATTTTAGAGTAGTGGCTAGAGGCCCCAGTCATTGTTAGGACCCCATTGTGTTTGACACTGTAGAGACATGTAGTGAGAGTCCATGTCCTAAAGAGCTTACATTCTAGAGACGACAAAGCATGGAAAGGAGAACAAAGAGACAGATGTACTTGCCCAAGAGTACACAGTGAGTCATTGTCAGAATCAGGAAGAGAACAGAAGTCTCCTGCATTGTATTCCAGTACCCTATGCACTAGACCACCATGCCTTAATGGTGGGCCTGGATATTTGGGGGAGTAAAATCATCAAGAAACAAATTTCTCCTCTGGAAGCACATTGTTTCTGCGGATTTCCCAGAATAGACAGTTGAAACTGGTCCACTGGCCTCAGGGGAAAGGTGCACTCTGACCTTAGGCTGAAGGAGTTAATTGTCAGTCCATAACAAAAGTGTAATCTTCACCTGCAAACCTCCAATAGGAAGCCACTTGGGGTAGTTCTCATGGTAACTATGGAATTTTCAACTAACCCAGAAAAGTCATCTGCCTAGTTATCAAACTCCCTGAGAACAATTAATCTTCGTGAATCATTAGGGTTGCCAACTTTCTACTCGCACAAAACCGAACACCCTTGCCCCGCCTCCGGCCCTGCCCCTCTTCCAAGGCCCCACCCCTTCTCACTCCATCCCCCCTCCCTCTGTTGCTTGATCTCCCCACCCTCACTCACTCATTTTCACCAGGCTGGATCAGGGGGCGGTGTGTGGGACAGGGTGATGGCTCTGGCTGGGGGTGCAGGCTCCAAGGTGGGTCCAGAAATGAGGCATTCAGAGTGTGGGAGGGGGCTCCAGACTGAGGCAGTGGGTTGGGCTGTGAGAGGGCCCGGGGGCTCCGAGGTGGGCCCAGGGATGAGGGGTTTGGGGTGTAGGATGGGGCTCCAGGCTGGGGGGGTGGAGCCAAGGGGTTTGGAGTATGGGAGGGGGCTCCAGGCTGAGGTAGGGGGTTGACGTGTGGGAGGAGATACGGGCTCTGGGTGCAAGCTCCAGTTTGGAGCCATAAATGAGTTCAGAGTGTGGGAGGGGGGCTCCGGGCTGGAGCTGATGGGTTCGGAGTGCGGGAGGGGGCTCTGGGCTGGGGCAGAGGTCTGGGGAGGCTGAGGGCTCTGGCTGAGGGTGCAGACTCTGGGGTGGGGCTGGGGATGAGGGGCTTGGGGTTTAGGAGGGTGCCCCTGGCTGGGACTGGGGGGGTTCAGAGGGCAGCAGGGGGATCAGGGCTGTGTCAGGGGATTGAGGTGCAGTTAGGGGTGCGGGCTCCAGGTGGGGGTGCAGGCTCTGGGGTGGGGCTGAGGGGTTTGGGGTGCAGGAGGGTGCTCTGGGCTGGGATCAAGGGGTGTGGAGGGGGATCAAGGCTGGGGCAGGGGCCCAGGAGGGAGTCAGGGGTGCAGGCTCTGGGTGGCGCTTACCTCAAGCAGCTCTTGGAAGCAGCAGCATGTTCCCTCTCCAGCTCCTAACTCCAGGCGCCACACCCGCAGCTTCTTTTGGCTGCGGTTCCGGGCAATGGAAGCTGTGAGGGTGGCGCTTTGGGCAGGGGCAGTGTGCGGAGCCCCTAGCTGCCCCTATGCATAGGAGCTGGAGGGGGGACAGGCCAGTTGGTTCCCAGGAGCCATGCTACGCGGAGGCTAGCCGGGAGCCTGCCAGCCCCACCGTGTGGCATTGTCAATTGGACAGTCAATGGCCTGGTCGGCTGTGCTGATCGGAGCCGCCAGGATTCCTTTTCAAGCGGGTGTTCCGGTCAAAGACCGGATACCTGATCACTCTGTGAATCATGCCAGAATCATGACAGAGAGGCACTCTACACTCAAGCAGGGAGGCTGTGGTGCTGAGGGGTAATCTGCACCCCAATATTGGTCCCATCTAATCCTATTCTAGGCTGTGTATTCAAGGACGAACGTAAGTAGTTTTGGAGTAGATGACACTTATTGTTGTTGCCAGATACAACCAGTACAGCTATGCAGTCTGATAATTATAATTTGTATTAGGGTAGAACGTAGAGGTCCCAACTCTTTCTCACTCAGAATTCTCTTAGCAGCCTCATCCTTTAAATAAATCTTAGATGGGTGTTAATTTATTAAACCAAGTACCTTTTATTAATCAACATGAACTGAACAACAGGATTAGTGTGTGGAGAACTATAATGGAACCAATGAAGCAAAAATGTAACAATCAATGTCTTTTTATTACCTTGTTGTCCACAGCACAGGGACTAAAAGACCCATTACTGGACATTAGCTTGGTTCAAACCTCTCCTTCTGAATTGCTCGATGTAGGGCCACAATGGGGTACCAGAATAGGTACCTCCTGAGCAGGCTACAAATGCCATCTAAGACAACATGCTCACTTTCAACATAATCATCCTTCCATTTTTGAATGATATTCATTAATTTATAAAGAACCTCGCATGAGGCATTATTTCAATTTAAAAAGAAAAAAGATGGTATGAAGAACAGATGTAGGATGCAAAAACAAACAAAAAAACAAATACATATGGCTGAATGTGATTGTAGGCCCTCTTAACCATTAATGGTGAAGAGAATGGGAATTAAGGGAGATGGGGAAATATTAGAGAAGTTCAACAACATGGTTGCATCATTTTTACTGTAGAGGACCATGGGGAAATTTCTCTTAAAAAAGGACGTTACAGGAAATCAGAGTATAGCTTTAACAGAAATTGAAGTCTCCATGGAGGAAGTTTATGAACCAAACTGAGAAACTCAAGTGAAGTAGATTGTCAGCACAGTACTGTATTCATCTGAGTATTCTAAAGTAAATAAAGTGTGAAATAGCAGACATGCCATTGAGATGTAGCTTTAAAAACTCTGTTTCTGAATACTGGAACATTGCTAATGTGTTGCCTATTTTTTAAGCCTAGGGATATCTGAGAAATCACGGCCTGGTGTCTACACATCTAATTTAGAATAGAACAATACAACATTTAGTTAAATGCTCTAATGGAGCCTGTATTTCCCATTCCAAAAATATACACTGTGTTGCAGATAACAAATAAGTCTTCCTTGTTCCTGGGGTTCTGTTCTTAATCAACATGGGTTTTATGAAAAAACGGTTTTGTCAAATTAAATGTATACTATGTTTTGACTGGATCACAAATTTGGCAATAAACTTAACTGTGTTGACATAATGTACTTAAAATACTGAAAGTTGTTTGACTTAGTACTACAAGACATTATGGGTAAAAAAAAAAATCATCATTCAAACCAGTACAGCATATATTAAATGGATTAAAAATTGACTAACTGATATATCTTGCTATAGGTCCCTGCAGTCTAGAATCCCCCTTCCAGAATGGTGGATAACTTTGGTTTCTGCTAGGGCTGTCAAGCAATTAAAAAAATTAATTGCGCTTAATCGCACTGTAAAAAGGTAATTGTGATTAATCACACTGTTAAACAATAATAGAATGCCATTTATTTAAATATTGTTGATGTTTTCTACAATTTCAAATATATTAATTTCAGTTACAATACAGAATACAAAGTGTACAGTGATCACTTCATATTTATTTTTGATAACAAATATTTGTGCTGTAAAAATGATAAACAAAAGAAATAATATTTTTCAATTCACCTAATACAGGTACAGTAATGCAACCACTTTATCATGAAAGATGAACTTACAAATCTAGAATTATGTACAAAAAATAACTGCATTCAAAAATAAAACAATGTAAAACTTTAGAGCCTAAAGTCCACTCAGTCCTACTTTTTGTTCAGCCAGTCGCTCAGACAAACACTTTTTTTTTTTTTAATATTTGCAGGAGATGATGCTGCCCACTTCTTGTTTACAATGTCACCTGAAAGTGAGAACAGACGTTCACATGGCACTGTTGTAGCTGGCATTGCAAGATATTTACGTGCCAGATGCGCTAAAGATTCATAAGTCCCTTCATCTTCAACCGTCATTCCAGAGGACATGCATCCATGCTGATGACAGGTTCTGCTTGATAACGATCCAAAACAGTGCAGACCACCGCATGTTTACTATCATCATCTGAGTCAGATGCCACCAGCAGAAGGTTGATTTTCTTTTTTGATGGTTCGGGTACTGTTGCTTCTGCATCGGAGTGTTGCTCTTTTAAGACTTCTGAAAGCATGCTCCACACCTCGTCCCTCTCAGATTTTGGAAGGCACCTCAGATTCATAAACCTTGGGTGGAGTGCTGTAGCTATCTTTAGAAATCTCACATTGGTACCTTCTTTGCCTTTTGTCAAATCTGCAGTGAAAGTGTTCTTAAAATGAACATGTGCTGGGTCATCATCCGAGACTGCTATAACATGAAATACATGGCAGACTGTGGGTAAAACAGAGCAGGAGACATACTATTCTCCCCCAAGGAGTTCTATCAAAATTTAACTAACACATTATTTTTTAAACTAGCGTCATCAGCATAGAAACATGTCCTCCGGAATGGTGGCCGACGAGTCATGAAGAGGCATACGAATGTTTAGCATATCTGGCATGTAAATACCTTGCAATGCCAGCTACAAAAGTGCCATGCGAACACCTATTCTCACTTTCAGGTGACATTGTAAATAAGAAGCTGGCAGCATTATCTCCCGTAAATGTAAACAAACTTGTTTCTCTTAGCAATTGGTTGAACAAGAAGTAGGACTAAGTGGACGTGTAGGCTCTAAAGTTTTAGATTGTTTTGTTTTTGAGTACAGTTATATAACAGAACAAAATCTACATTTCTAAGGTGCACTTTCACAATCAAGAGATTGCATTACAGTACTTGTATAAGGTGAATTGAAACATACTATTTCTTTTGTTTATCATTTTTACAGTGCGAAAATTTGTAATAAAAATAATATAAACTGAGCACTGGACCCTTGGTATTCTGTGTTGCAATTGAAATCAATATATTTGAAAATGTAGAAAAACATCCAAAAATATTTAATAAATTTCAATTGGTATTCTATTGTTTAACAGTGCGATTAAAACTGCAATTAAATCAGTTAATTTTTTTAATCGTGATTGATTTTTTTGAGTTAGTCACATGAGTTAACTGCGATTAATTGACACCCCTAGTTTCTGCACCACCATCACCCTTTCTTACACAACTATAGCAGCTGCCCCATGAGACTTGCTGCAAATACCAAAATTGTATTACTCATGACAAATTTGTAAGAGCTGGCAAGACTGCACATGGTTCCATTATAACAGATTTTATATTCAAGATATAGGTTACAACAGAAAATCCCCTTTAGTTTAACCCACAATTTACTTCTCCACACACCCCATAACATAGGCAGCAATGATTGCAGCTCACTCATTCTAACACAAACCAAGTTCAAACGTAGGTCCGAACCCACCCCCACCCCACAAATAGCATTTCTCTTTCTCACTTGGAATCCTCTCAGCAGCCTCATTCTCAACACTAGATGTGGAGAAGTGGAAGATAATTGCTTAAGCTTCCCTGAAAGCCACAGTCTCCATTTTACCTCATGACACCTCATGGAAGAGCATATGGACTACACAAAAAAAGATTTGTAATTAACATAGCAATGATTTTGATGGTGATTATACAATGGTTCATGGATTTGACATGTTGTCTAGGAATTTTGATCCAGTTTTTAATTTCTCTAGTTTCCCTTTTCTTTTTGATCCATTTCCTCAAGGCACTGGGTGGAACTATCCTGGATAATTGTATTTTAGATATTATTCAGGTTGGACACATTATCCAATTCCACTCTATGCCATTACCCAACCTTTTTCAGTGATCCTCTTCATCCTTCTCCTTTGAAAGTTGAACAACAACATCAGGAAATTTATGTTCCCAGGGCCAGTGGTATGGGTAGGTCTCATATGTGGCTGCCCAGGTCAATGAATTTTTTGGCACAGCTCCCTTTAGCCTCCACCATCCTTAGTTGGGAGCAACAGGAGCCACCAGGCCAAAACAGCTCCTGTTTGGCCACTCCTCCCTCCAAATGAGGAAGCATTGGCTGAAAGGGTCCACCGTGAAAGTTGAGAAGTGCAATAGAATGTAGGTCCAACCCAGCCATCCCACTCCCCCTATTTTTGGGTTGTCCATTGGTCAATCTTTTTGCATCAGTCAGCAGTAACATACACCCCTGATTTTGATCCACAGCAGAGCTTCAGAGAAATTCAGTCAAGCTGTGTCTTGTTACATTAGAGCAAAAGATTTGCTTATGCCTTTCTATTAATTTTAGTGATTGTATTGGCGATCAAAAAGAGCACATGACAGGGAGTGGATCAGACTGATTGCCTTAGCTTGGCCAAACAATCTCTAATACATGCACAGGAGCAGCTATATCTTCCACCACTTTTACTAGTCATCTTGATGCAACATGATCTCAGCCCATGCCCCAGCCCAGTGGCACTCTGCCACATGGCTTGGGTCTCTGAACATCTGTCCTGGCCTCGTCTGATTAGCAGACGTTCAAAAAATCTTGCTGTTGTACAGAAAGCCGTCTATATTAATATGCTGTTCTCAGACGTGGAAGAGGTATGGACTGTTAGAAGTGGTAAACAATTGGTCCTCCTGCTCTCCTTCTATATCAAAAACAATTTTGGACTATTTTGCTGTACTCATCTTACGGCATCTTCTTGTATTCATTCAAGCTCACCATACTACCCTCTAACAATTTTACTACATTAAGTTTTTCAACCATCACCAGGGACTTGTGAACCACTTTATAGACTATTGCTACTTATTCATAACCTTGTTACAACCTAGGCTCTCATTGTGGTGTTCACAGTTACCCTGGTCTTTGTTGACTTGCCTTTTGAGCACATAGAAGAATGTTCTTTATTTTATGTGGCACAATAGCCACCCTTTTTGTTCGCAGACTCATCTGTAAAGAATGAGTGGGCTGCAGGGTTTAATGCCTGATCCTCCCTTTGCTGTATTCTATAAGGACTATCCTACATGATCAGAAATTTATACCAGAACATGTTCCTGAGTTCTACCTGCATCTATCTCCTGGCATTCTTCTTGAGATCCTCATTCTGTAAACATTTGACTCTATAACCTAGATGTCAAAAGGGCACTGAGTTTATATTTGTATAGAATGAAATATTTAGGAAGTAATAGACGAGCTGTAGCTTTGTGGATCAGTGTATGATCTCTCTTACACATTGTTTGTCAAAGTGGATTAGGCTACATACTGAGACATGTTACACAATAGCCAGGGCAAAGGTAGTTTATGGTCTAAGGACTCCATCTACAAGGACAAAGGCAGCTTCAGTGGAGTGGCTTCATAATGTCTCCAGTTTGAAAATCTGTGCATAAATTTACATAGAATTGCTCTCTCAATTTGACATCTAGATCTAAGAGCATGCTAATGCTGCCCTAGAGTTTGTTCTAAGGGAATATGAATAGCAGTATGCACCAAAGTGCTGTGATGTAACTCCTCCATGTGGGCACTGCAGGCATGAATTTAAACTGCCTGAATTTGTGTAGTGCAAACTTGGGATCTTTAAGTTCACACCCACAGCATCCACACAAGGGAGTTACTTTCGTGCGCTCTGCTCTTCACACTCCCTTAGTCCAAACTGTGGGACAGCATAGACATGCCCTAATACTTGCTTTCGGGGAGCAATCTTGTAATCTGTGTTCAATGATAACTCCTCAGCTCATTTATCTGGATGTTGTACTGCTTGATAAACTCCCACAGGTGGTAATGTAGATGCGGTTCATGAAGGTGTAGGAAAGTTTATGCATTAGGAATTCTAGTTCTTAGGGTGTATTTTTTCTCCACATTTGCTGTGGTTGCCCACCTTCCCCTCGCCCTTAGATTATTACTTCTCCAGGAGTGCAAAGATTAGAGCAAAGAGGTTACATACCTCCTGGCTGTTTAATTGTCAAGGTAAGAAGGGCAACTGCATAAGCAAACTCAATTTCTTAACTTCCATTGGTCTTTGATATGTTTCTGCATAATTACAAGAATAGTGGGGTTTATTTCCAGGAACCATCTTGGAGCAGGTGCTTTACATTGAGGTATGTTTCCCCTTAAATCTCAGAAAGCCAATGCATCCCATCACAAATACTGTATAATCTGATAGTCAAATTGGCACGGATTCTCTAAGCAAATATTGTCTTTATAACCTGATAGTATCCCTACTCTTAAATATTTTCACAGGAAAAATTCTCTTAAAATTTAGAATTTGGTTTAACCACATCAGGAAACATGTTTAATTTTAATGGTTCTTAATGACATCAGACCTTCAGAACCAGGGCCGGCTCCAGGCACCAGCTTCTCAAGCAGGTGCTTGGGGCGGCCGTTCAGGACAGGGTCGGCAGTTCCAGGTATTCGGCGGCAATTTGGCGGAAGGTCCGTCACTTCGCCTGGGAGTGAAGGACCTCCCGCCAAATTGCCGCCGCAGATCACGGCTTTTTTTTTTTGGGGGGGGTTTTGGCTGCTTGGGGCGGCCAAAACCCTGGAGCCGGCCCTGTGAACAGGAGCCTTTCAATAAGGCACAGAAAACAGGTTTTATCCAAATGCATACCACAGGAGGTTGTATGAATATTCATGAAGATTGTATTCTGAAATGACTGTTTCTTCGTAGTTATTGCACTGAATAATATCCTGGATAGCTTGAATATGCCTGAAGGGCCATTTGAGCATTTTTACAACATCAGTGACAACAAAACTGAACTTATAAAGTGCCTTATCAGAAATATCTCAGAGCACAGTACAAAGTGACAATATAAAACCTGAGTTCTTAATAACAGCTAAATGAAGCAGCAAACATTGGGTTTTTATCCTACTTTTCATTACTAATACCAGCTGGGAATATAGATAGTATCAGGAAACATTCTACAAATGAAGGTCACAGAGAGGAAAAAGCCATTACTCCCACTTTCTCAAGGTAATAAACTAAATATCCTGCTAACTTGGAATATAGTATTATTAATATTTATTATTTGTATTGCAATAGCACCTAGAAGACCCAGTCAGGGATTTTGGGCCCCCACTATGCTAGCCACTGTACAATTGAGTAAAACAAAGACTGTGGCTCACAGAGACCATAATGTAGGATTATGACAAGATGCAACATGTGGATGAACAGACAAACAGTAGCTGGGTGTTATACTGCAGTAAATATGGGTGCTTAGTAGCCTTGGTGATCACAGTAATCATAGTAATGAATAGCTGGGAATATAGGGAAAAAGAAGGCCTGTCAGTATGCTAGAGCTGCTCCCATAAGGACCTAAATAGTCACTGAAAGAATTTTTAAATCAGTATGAAACTTAACACAAATTAAATGTAAAAAATGCACAAATTACTATACTGTGACCTGAGTATGGTCATAAGAATATGTGATCCTGCACTGTCTTCAATTTAATGGAATTGCAAATATTACATCTATAGAATCCTCACAAAATTTGGGTAAGGCAGACTGTACCTACATGTTAGACATGCTAGTGTTGCTGCAACAAGAACAATGTAGTCTATAGAAAAAAAAATTGCCCTCCGTGCAAAGTTTATGTATAAAGTAGATACAAAAATCATTACAAGTACTATATCAGCTGAAGTTTCTAGAACATAAACTAGTGCTCTCTGGATGTAATCAATTTTATTCTTACTATTGATGATGATCTGCAAAGAAAACAAATTGGCCTTATGCGTTTTTTTGTATCTTTATTACATATAAAGATAGCCAGAAGTAGAGGTGGTCAGAAAAATTCCAAGTAAACATTTTTTGTGGCAATTTGCCAATTAACTGAAATTAAAATTTTTCATGGAGACTATTTGATTATGACCAAGTTCTACCTCGTTTTCTGCCAGCTCACCTGCCTGACAGATGGACTTATTTGGAGTTGTCGACCCCCGTGCTTTCATGTTCTGTGGCTCTGAGGCAGGTAGACTACCTTGGAACTGGGGCATTATTTCCTTTCATGGAGAACTTAAGAACATTTTTATTTTCATTCCAAATAGAAACAAAACCAAATTTCAAAATATCAGAATCCTCAATTACCTTTCTCCACCCAGCTCTACCCAAAAGGTTTTTATTTTGAAAAAAAAAAAAAAAAATCTGATTGTTTTGACATTAGAAATTAAGTCTGTCTAGGCCCGAAGACTTATGGCCTTGTCTGCAATGAGGAAATTTACAAAAATATTCTCACCAATTCTAACAGTTTAACTGATCATCTAGATCCACTTCCTTCCATTTTCTAAACATTGTTCATTATGCAATACTCAACTCAGAAATCAATGTTAGATGTCACTGTCCCTGTATGTGCTAGGGTAGTCATTAATTGGTAACATGCTCCAGGAAACCTTTCATTTCTGTGCTGCCAGTTCCAATCTAAGCCAAGCCAAGCTGACAGTGACCAAAAGGTTTTACCATCTCTTGGGTGTCCAATTACCTATGTGACATGAGTTGGTGATCCCAGTCATTTTCCAGTACAACAGTATCACAATGACCCCCACTACACCTGGCACAAATTGGTACTTTTGTTGACTGACCTATCAAAAAGGACAGAGACTGGACAGGATGCAGGCTAAACTATCTTCTAATTCAGTGGAGAATAGCTTTCCAGTTCAAAGTTGAAGCTTAGTGGTGGGGTAGTAGGCTGTTGTAAGGATTTGGGAACTAGAACCTGGCTCTGTAGAGCCTACAACAGCCAATAGTCCCACATTACCACCAGGAGGCTGTTCAGTGGCACAGCCAGGGAGCACTATGGGGAATAGGTGCCATAGGAAGTACCACCCAAGAGAGAGACTTAGAGTGATGGTACTCTGTGTCCCTCTGATTGGCCAAGTGCCCTGTTTAGCCCAGGGGTTGCCCCAAGAAGTTGTCTAGGCAACCGCACAGACTTTGGACTGCTGCAATACCAGGCTTTGCTTGTTCTCCTGTCTGACTCAAGCCTGACTCTGACCCAGATTCCCACCTCTTGATTCTAGCCTAGTATTGCCTCTGATCTCCAGTCTCTGGCTTCAGCCTGACTCTGACCCTGATTGTTGCTTATTACAGGACCTGGCTCTTGTGATTCCTTTAACTCCTGCTCAGCAACTGCTGTTCCTGGTGGGCAGTCCTCAGCCCTGCTGTGACTGCTAGCCCAGACCATCTATGCCGCAGTCCCTCATAGGCATTTGCACTGCTATTACCCATGCTATACCAAGTGAAGCAGCTACTAGTTTGGCTGTAAGAATCTCCCTGGTAAACCTGCTGTCTGCAGATCACAAGAGAAGCATTTTGAGTCTCAGCTATGGTTATGTACAGGAAAATTTGGGTACACCCAAATGTTTTGCCGGTCCCCCTCCCCCACTAAAGAAGTGTCTCCACTACTGGATTAGTCTAAGTTTAACACCTGGCTACCAGTTGACAGTAACAACAAAGTTATTGCTGAATTATTTCTCTATCAGTGTGAAGCTTACTGGTTACATGTTCACATACAGTAGTGTTCATTCTTACAGTGGGTAACTGCAGAAACTGTCATAACATTTTGGAGAGAAACAGCTAAGATATCTTATTCTCAATAAGATTTAGTGCACATTGTTGCTTTTCATCTACTGTGGTTCAAAGATCAGAAGGCGCCCAAACTAAGAAGTACCTGACAGTATATTAATTAGTTTTTAGGCCCTTTAGGAAAAGATCATATACAGAGACTAGAAATAAGTGTGAAGGGGGTATTTAAGGATGTTCTCCAAACTAACATATGTGATAGACCACCTTTCTCACCAAAGCATCCCTCTACGTACTGTCTGAGTGGTGGACTGTTCCTTCAGTGCAAATCTGGCCATATTTCTCACATGCCCATTACGGGGAAGTAGTGAACAAGCGTCTGGCATTTGTTAATATTTCTGCTTCAGATGGGCTCTTCAAGGTGATGCATGCTGTGGTCCATGTCACAGATATGAAGAGGCACTGTCTGGGATGATATATACCTCACCTCAGTCCAAGTTTGCTCTCTTAGGTCTCTTAAGTGCAGGGAGAGAGATGCACTTGATGTTTACTATAACACCATCTGTGCTTCTGTTTCAGTAAATTAACAATTGCCTTCTCTCCGCATATATTCAGCTAATGATTCCCACTTCATGCTTCTTTTTCCCCCTCAGAGCCCTAACTTGCAACCACTTAAATCCTATACTTTATTTAGCCATTGAGATAAAGAGCAGCCCCTTCTTTTTTATACCAAGAGGGGCTCCAGTTCAAGGGACTTCACTGATTTCTACCATGCTCTACCAGTATGGCACCACAAGAAATGCATTCTCTCACATAGGCAGGTTCAAGGCCATTTAAAGCTTTACAGTTCAATGCCAACACCTTAAACTCTACCTGGAAACCAACATGAAGTCAGTGCAGATTATGAAGCAATGGTGTAACATGCTTCCAGTGGGATATTCATAATAAGAGGGATGTCACATTCTATACTAGCTTTATTTCCAAACAGAGTTAAGGTGCAGCCCCAAGTATGGTACAGTACAAAAACCTAGGCTTGGAGTAACAAAGAAATGATTGTGATAGCAAGGTCTGCTTCAGAAAGAAGAGGTCACAACTTACTAGACAAATGAAAAAAGCTGTTTTAGGCCCTGAACACATTTTACACACAGAAAAATTGACAGCCAGAGAGACAGATATTTTCCCTACATCTTCTGGTTGCTTTCCCTAGTTCACCAATGTCACCTTTCTTTTTATCTGGCTTAAGCCTCAGTGAGCCTCAACCCCAGAAAGCTGCTCAACTAATACTATCTGTATGGGAAGAGATGAAAACTATATCTGCATGTCATCAACACACTGAGCTAGGAACAAAACCACTAAAAATGTCAGGGAACTCCCACTAAGAATACCTCCCCTCTGGGAAGATGTTTTCTAGTGCAGCAGGAGCAGTCTCTGTATCATCCTTTGGTGGGTACCTAAATTGAAAAGAGACATGGAAGTATTTGGTATTTAGATACTGTGAGAATTGTCTCATCAAAAACCCTGGTCATAAAGGGAAGCTTCCACACAGGTTGACAGTTAATCATATTGTCAATAAAATAATGGTTACTTGAACCTATGCTATATCAAAGCTTTCCATCTTTAATAGTTTTCATTGGCATTTGATCTCAGAATCTCCCCACAGGCCTTCTCCAGCCAGAAAAGGTGTGTATCTAGAGGACAGATTGTGGAACAAAGATTATATTGATAGTTATAGAATTATTGGACAGTGCAGGCTATGCACCTTACCTCTTGCCCATGATGAGCATTTGAGGATTGTACAAATGATACAGTCATGTCAGGACATTGTGTGTAGCCCAGGAAAAGAAGGGAGAAAATTATCAATTAAGACATTTCTTAATCTTCCTGGTAGCAGCTTCTCTCTAAATTCATTGCTAATGGGTTAATGGCCCTACTTATGGAATACAGAGGTGTTGTAGGATGCTCCAGGACTAAGCTCCACCCTTCAGCACAGGCCAGCAGAAGTGTGGGAGCAGTCTAAATTACTACAGAAAGTTCTTTCCGAGGTGTCCAGCTGGTAGGTCGTGCCACATGCTCAGGGTCCAACGGATCACCATTTTTGGGGCGTGAAGCAATTTTCCCGCAGGTCAAATTGGCAGAGACCCTGGGATTTTTGCGCCTTCCTTTGCAATCTTGGACACAGGTCACTTGCAGGTTAAAACTACTGTAAATGGTACATTCTCTGTAACTTGAAGTCTTTAAATCATGATTTGAGTACTTCAGTAACTCAGACAGAGGTTATGAATTTATTACAGGAGTGGGTGAGTAAGGTTCTGTGGCCTGCAACATGCAGGAGTTTAAACTAGATCATGATGGTCCTGTCTGGCCTTAAAGTCTATAAGTAAGAGTTTTTCCACAACTGTGGAAACACTCCAGCAGCTGGTTATTAGCATTAAAACAACTTGATATAATGTATTAAATAACCTTAAGATGATTGGATTCAGCCCCGCTCCATAAAGACTCACGGACGCTCCAAGCTGGTGCAACACCCGGGCTCTTTATTTTGTGTCCATTTCCCACCACCAGTTTCCCGCTATTTACAGGCTATTTATATGGCTTGACCTCACACTGGCCTGACCAGCAACAGACTAGTAGGCTCCTTCTTCCCTCTGAGCTGCGCCGCGCCTGGCCTTCCCCTCCTGGTCTCCAACCCCCACTTCTTCCACTTCCTCCCAGCCTTTTAGTTCCTGCTAATGAGGCTGGCAGGTGCAGGCAGTTCCCAGGCAAACACTGGCTATTTCCTCAGTCCCAATCTGATTGGCTTTCCTAGCAGCGCCCTGCCAGACACCTCTCCCCTTAAGCGACCGTTGAGGTGGGGCCTGGTTCGGCTCCTTCTCCCCCTGCTCCGGAGGTTGCTTTGGGGAGGCCCACCGCCCTCCACTGGGAGGTCCCTGGGGGTCTTCCTCACAGGGTTTGTCCATCCCCCAGCCACAAAAGGCACACTGGTAAGGCAGTGGACTGCCCCACAGATCCATGACTACCCACTGGTCCTCACACCAGTCACAGCCTATTGATTGCTCTACTGACTGATCCCTCCTGTTGTCTGGCAGGGAACCCAGGTGGGTCTGGACCTTGTGCTGGCCGCCCGAGGCCTCAGGCACAGTTGTCTGGCCCAGGGGAGTCTGGCTCTCCCCTCCTGGAGGTTCTACCTCCAGGCATTCCCTGTGGCTTCCCCCCGCTTTTTCCTCAGTCCTCCTTCCCAGGGGCGTCGATAGCAGGGCACTCCTTCGATCCCTCGCTCTCTCCTGTCTTCACTCAGGCTTTGTTGTCTAGGATTTTGTTATGTCCGCAGGGGACCTGGGTTCTCTCCCTTGCTGGGGCCGAGGGATGTAGGGGTTTCCCCTCTCTTCAATGGGGTCTCCCCTCTTTTCCTCCTGGAGGGTCCCCTCCACAGCCTCCTTTCCCTGTTTGGACGGGGTCCCAATCTGTCCCCAGGACCATGGGGAATAGCAACCCCTCTACCATCCCCACCCATTGCCAGGCAAACCAACCCCCAACCTCCAGGGGCATCAATCCCCATGGATTCACTCGAGCCTCATTCGCACCCCGGGGATAAACCATTGTGGCTATACCAGCCCTCTTGGAATGAGAGTGCGGCCCAAGGTCGTGTCCACTAAATCCCCACCCACACAGGGATGGTGGCCAGTCCTTTCCCCTGCTTCTTCCCACCACCATTCATCCAGCCACAAAATTCAGCTAGCCCACATTCCATTTCCGGGCAGTCCTGACACTTGTGTCCCTACTGCCCACATTGCCAGCAGACCACCTGCCCCAGGCAACTAGGAGCCCCCTTAATCTCCTCTTTCTTTTTCTCAGGGCCTCTCCCGAGTGGAAATTCTCAGGGTTTCTTCCCCCAGTACCAGCCCGTCTGCCCCTCTTTTCAAGGAAAGTCCACCTCTGCATATTCCTCATCAGTTTGACAGCGGCCTCTGCCATATTTGGCTGGTGCTGCCGGACCCAGACTAGCACATTTTCCAGGAGGTCCTGCACAAGTTGTTCTAGGATCCCCCGGTCCATTATCTCTCCCACCGTTTCAGTATTGGTCCTTAACCACCACATGGCCCAGTCCATGACCTTCTGGGCAAAAGCACGGGGCCGCAAACCCCCTATCCACCATGCTGCCCAAAACTTCTGCTGGTACTTTTCAGCTAACAGTCCCATCCCAGTCCAGGACTGCCTCACAATCTTTGGCCTGTTCATTAGTTAGGGTCACATAGTCAGCCTGCACCTCTCCAGCCAGATAGGGGGCTAGTTTTACAGCCCACATTGCCTTGTCCCATCTGGGGCCCATGGCTACCCATTCAAAAGTGCACAGAAAGGTGTCAGGGTCATCGGTGGGGCCCATCTTACAGAGCCCCAACCCTCATGCACAGCTGCTATCACCTCCAGGGGACTCACCAACCAGTGCAGGAGCTGCTGCTGTATCCTGGCCTGTTCACTGATGAAGTCCTGGAGGGTCTTTTGTTGCTCGGCCTGCCAAGTGAGTCAGGCCTGTCTCTCCGCCTGGTGGGACTGCTGAAAGGCCTGCAGGGTTATCTGCAGCTCCTGCTGCTGCTTCACGAGCCACTGCACAGTTCCTTCCATACTCAGGTTGCCACTCCCTGGCAGTAGCTGAGATCCCAGACAGGCCCCCGCCCATGTATAACAGGGTATACACCATCCCCCATTGGATTCAGCCCCTTGGCCCCTCTCCTTAAAGACTCACAGACACTCCAAGCTGGTGCAACACCCGTGCTCTTTATTTTGTGTTCATTTCCCATCACCAGTTTCCTGCTATTTACACAGCTTGGCCTCACACCAGCCTTACCTACAACAGACTAGTAGACTCCTTCTGAACCTCTTCCACTTCCTTCCAGCCTTTTAGCTCCTGCAAATGAGGCTGGCAGGTGCAGGCAGTTACCAGGCAGGCACAAGGCTATTTACCGAGCCCCAATCCATTCCTCCTGATTGGGGCAGGGGTGGCAGGTGCTGATTAAGGGGGGGGGAGGGATAGCTCAGTGGTTTGAGCATTGGCCTGCTAAACCCAGGGTTGCAAGTTCAATCCTTGAGGGGGCCACTTAGGGATCTGGGGCAAAAATCAGTACTTGGTCCTGCTAGTGAAGGCAGGGGGCTGGACTTGATGACCTTTCAAGGTCCCTTCCAGTTCTAGGAGATAGGATATCTCCATTAATTAATTAATTAATTTAATTAAGGGCTTTCCTAGCAGTACCCTGCCACAACCATATATGCCTCCCCTTAGAAAAAAAAAAAGTCAATTTGTATTCTGGTCATTTACCAGGCTACCAGCGTGAATTTGGAGAGATGCTCTTAACATAAAGAAAATGATCAGCTAACAAATGTCTCATTCTGTTACACAGAATCTCTCCTCATTCATTACTCATGGGAAGTAGCAAGCAGTGAATCCCAGAAGTAGGCAGGGAAAGGATAAACAGAGTTAAATTATTATAGTAGAATAGTAGACAGGAATAGAAGTTCTGCCCATATGAAAGAAGAGCTTTGTAAACTAAGAAGTTATGTAGGAACTAATCTAGTAGCACCTTCCTACCAATATGTGTCTCTGCAGAGGAATGCAAATTTACTTTGCAAGTCTTCCTCAGATTATGTCCATACACTTCCCCCCCCCCCCCCCACCACCACCCAGTGATTCTAAGGACATCTGGGAATAATTTCCCAGATGCCTAGCATGCCAACTGGTACAGGATTTTTACATCTTGCCTGTAGCAACTTTGAGGTCCTAAGGCCATGACATTTGGAATAGAATAAGATGAATGGGCTGCAAATGGCACATGCACTTCATATGCTTGAGGTATATCTTTAGTGCTCTTGGATTGCCCATTTATGCCACAACCTTCTGAGACTTAGAACAAAATGATAGAACTATTTCCCAGGAATTGTGGGGAAAGGAACGTGCCTTGAACAGACAGTTTTCTGAAGCTAGAAGAATAACTTTTTCCTCATGATAAAGTCAGCGTGGTTCTTGTATGGCTATGGGAACTAATTACAAAACCTTCCTTTCACAGGGAATGGAGACTAGAAAACCAGCCACAGGCTTGTCCAATCTGTCATTTTGATTGAACTTGACAACTGATACTCAAATGTAGGCTATGATGTGACTGGCTACAAAAAGCCATTATGACTGGTACTCATTTTTCTACAGTGCTTGGTTGTAGGACTCCAGCCCAACCTGGAGAAACTCTGGTGTAGTTGGGATCACCAGACCTTTGTGATTATTATTGTACTTGCATTACTGTAGCATATAGAAATCAGGGCTCCATTGTGCTGAGCACTGCATGTAAGGGTCTAGGACATAGGCCATCTGACATAGTGGTCACAGCTGCACTGGTGTCCAAACATCAAGGACAGCCACAAAATGGTAGTCAGTGAGCAGGGATCAGAGGAATTGCTAGAGCGAGGAGGGTCAGAGTCAGGACAGGGTCAGAGACCAGAGATTGCACCAGACTTGAGTCAGGAGGCAAGGGTCATAGTCAGAGGACAAGGTATGATCTGAAATTACAGCAGACCAGATATCTGTGTGGTTGCTCAGCTTCCTGTGCACCCTCCAGGGTTAAGTAGTGTGCTTGGCCAATCAGAGGGCTATAGGGTACTGTCACGCTGGATTCTTTGGGCAGTATTTCCTGCAGCACCTAATCTCCACAGTGTTCCCTGGCAATGGCTCTGTATGCCCTGCTGGGGGCAATGTGGGATGTCAACCATCCTAGACTGTGCAGAAGTGGGTTCTAATCCCATGAATCCTTGCTCCTAATTGTTTTCTGGTTCTTACATCAGAAATGTAAATTTGACAAGGGGGACATAGTGTACTTAGATTTCCAGAAAGCCTTAGCCTTTGGTCAGGGACCTTGTCTCTTACCTAAATTAAGTCGTCATGGGATAAGAGGGAAGATCCTTTCATAGATTGAGAACTGGTTAAAAGACAGGGAACAAAGGGTAGGAATAAATGGTAAATTTTCAGACTGGAAAGGGGTAACTGATGGTGTTCCCCAAGGGTCAGTCCTAGGACCAATCCTATTCAACTTACTCATAAATGATCTGGAGAAAGGGGTAAACAGTGAGGTGGCAAAGTTTGCAGATGAAAATAAACTGCTCAAGATAGTTAAGACCAAAGCAGACTGTGAAGAACTTCAAAAAGATCTCACAAAACTAAGTGATTGGGTAACAAAATGGCAAATGAAATTTAATGGGGATAAATGTAAAGTAATGCACATTGGAAAAAATAACCCCAACTATACATACAATATGATGGGGACTAATTTAGCTACAACTAATCAGGAAAGAGATCTCAGAGTCATTGTGGATAGTTCTCTGAAGACGTCCACGCAGTGTGCAGCGGCAGTCAAAAAAGAAAACAGGATGTTAGGAATCATTAAAAAAGGGATAGAGAATAAGATGGAGAATATCTTATTATCCTTATATAAATGCAAAACCCACATCTTGAATACTGGGTACAGATGTGGTCTCCTCATCTCAAAAAAGATATACTGGCATTAGAAAAAGTTCAGAAAAGGGCAACTGAAATGATTAGGGGTTTGGAACGGGTCCCATATGAGGAGAAATTAAAGACGCTAGGACTTTTCAGCTTGAAAAAGAGGAGACTAAGGAGGGATATGATCAAGGTATATAAAATCATGAGTGGTGTGGAGAAAGTGAATAAGGAAAAGTTATTTACTTGTTTCCATAATATAAGAACTAGGGGCCACCAAATGAAATTAATGGGCAGCAGGTTTAAAACAAATAAAAGGAAGTTCTTCTTCACACAGCGCACAGTCAACCTGTGGAACTCCTTGCCTGAGGAGGTTGTGAAGGCTAGGACTATAACAGGGTTTAAAAGAGAACTAGATAAATTCATGGAGGTTAAGTCCATTAATGCCTATTATCCAGGATGGGTAAGGAATGGTGTCCCTAGCCTCTGTTTGTCAGAGGGTGGAGGTGGATGGCAGGAGAGTGATCACTTGATCATTACCTGTTAGGTTCACTCCCTCTGGGGCACCTGGCATTGGCCACTGTCGGTAGACAGCATACTGGGCTGGATGGACTTTTGGTCTGACCCGTTCTTATGCTCTTATGTATGAGTTCTATCTGGATACCAAACTGTATCACAGATTAATGGGGGATCTATGTTGAACTACACTTCTCTTCCAAGGGTCAGGCTGTTAACTGTAGGTGATCCTAGTCTGAATAAAGGAATCACTGCTTTGAGAGGTCTGCTATTTTCTGCATGTATAGGTCTTTGGCTGTCTAGCAAATTCAGAATGCCTTCTGGAGTGGTGGAAGAGGATGCAGTATACTGGACTTAATGGACCACTGGTCCAATCACTTATGGCCATGTTTGTGGGTTTTCCTTTTTATTTATTTTTTTTAAGATACATCCACAGTGAGTATGTAAGGGTCTAAAGTTGGGCTGGCTTTCAGCATGTTGCATGTACTTACCTTACCTCCCCACAAAGGAATTCAGCTGTGATGTGAGTATGAAATGTAAAATTAGGTGTCATCAAGTGCATGGGTCTATGACCTCAGAAATAATTTTTGTAGGTGCATTTTGAGAAATCCACTCAGGGTCTGAAGCTGATGTATGGCATTAGGAATCCCAAACAATGGAGATAATTGGCTATTGAGGCTCCCTCAGGAAATGTTTGAATGCAATTAAATTTTGGATCTTTGCACATCTTTATCCTTGTGGTAAAATGATTTCTGTTTTGATTTCTGGGTGAGCAACTGGCTGGATTGGGATCAAAAGCTCCTCTGGATTTTGAAGAACTGGTGGCTATGAATCCTTTCCAGCAGCTGTTCATTTCAGAATGGGTCTGTTTCTCTGGACAGAGTATTGGCATGTTGTTTGTGCATAGGTATAGGTATAAGTGCGTAACATGTAACCTGTGCCTTGCTGTGACTAAAACCAGCCACTTATGGCTCTGGGTTCAGAGGGTGGATCAGAAGAAGGAGTCCTGTACAGGAACTGTGAACTCTTGTATACCAATGCCATTGTCTTTGTCATGCTGAGGATTTTGTTGGTTTGGAAAATTTACCTGGGTTTACTTGGAAGCTTCTGCTCCAGATGTTTTCCTCTGCCAGGGTAAGAGTCCTTTCTTGGATAACTTTGGTGTTGGTAGCAACTAATGGATTGTTATGCTGGTGAGGACTTTCCTCAATCTCAACTACTAATTGCTCAGCCTTTTCACCCAAAAGCTCCTCACCTGTAAGTTTGGATGCACATGATATCTGCTGAAGTTTAGCAATGGCTATAAAATGGTTTCTTTGTAGCCATCAAGTTAGAACCTATCGCTCATCACAAATCACATCAAAGGTTTGTTCAAGACCAAAATCTTAAGCATCTCACTCCAAGCAAGGATTATTCCTCTAGACAATGAGCATCTTGTTTGTCACAAAGCAGGCTTTCTTTATTCATTATATGTAAACCTTTTGCCTGAAAGGCTTTGGCTGAGGCTTTGAAATTGCTATGTGGTATGTCGTCATTCTTCCACTCTCTGGGGTCTTTCGAAAGGAAGCCCCCTTCTGAAGGCCTGACTATATCTTTCACCAATGCTACTGAAATAACACCAACCTTAAGCTCACAACATTTATGAAATTTCTTGTTTTTATATAAATGTGTTAGTTTAACATTTGGTTTAATTAGATGTCCTCATTTGGATCTTATGATACCTTCAAAGGAGGCATCAATGGGAAACCAAGTATCTAATAAAGCTTGAAAGGGAAGATGTTTTATTAATATTAATGAGTTAGTTGCAAGACACTGGTGTTTTGTCCTGGAAAATTCTAGTAGGTGTTTGTTTGTTTTTTGTGATGCACGTGTGGTATTCTCCTGACTGTTTACAAGGGGAAGGTAGTACAGTGTTCACCCTGGCCTGGGGACCACATAACAGAGGAGGGTACTGGTACACATACCTCACTTGTGAAAATGTCCGTGGGAGCTGAAAGGCTGTCTGCCTGCTCCCCCAGGGTGGCTAGCACCCCGGTAAGTGCTGTAGGAGCAACCTACACTCAGGGCTGTAGGAGCAGCCCCACTCAGGGCTTTCCTCAGTCAGTCAGGATCATCTGATCATGAGAATGGAATTCTCACTTACCTCTCTGTAATCCCATGAAGGTGCAGCTTTGCGGGGAGTGAAATTAGCAAGTGCCTCTGGTCTGGGCACAGACTGCCTAGTGCTCCGAAGGCCTGTGTGTGGAGCCAGCCTTGGAGCAGGGGAGAGGTGGAGAAAGGGAGGCCCCTGTCCCTGGCAGAGCAAGGCACAAGTCCCATTCCACTGCTGCCTGACTCTTAGCCCTGTCTCTGGCAGACCGAGGGTCCCTGGGGTGGGAGCCAGCCAGGCACAATTCCCAGTAGGCTGCACAGGAGGGACAGGCTTCTTCACATGCCCAGACATGCTGCAAGGGGATGCGGGACAGTGAGCATGGTACAGAGCCTTGTGAGACAGCATCTGTGTAGCAGAAAAGCCCCAGCAAACACTCCCTTGGGGGGAGAATGCAAAGGAGAAGGGGTTAGACCCCTGATTGCCACCCCAGTTGTTGATTAACAATACTAATTGCTAGAGGCTTGTGTTTCTTTGCAAATGTGAAATAACACAAAATAAAATGAAAAACAACATGTAAAAATCCAGCATCTCGGTGGGGGGTAAGGCTAAATGACCCTGGCAGTCCCTTCTAACCCTATGAAATGATCAAATGAAAAACTCACCCCCCAGAAGTGGCTCCTTTCCTACAGCTCTGCTCAGGTTTGGCCCAGCCACCCCTCCATAATGATGGGGCATGGGGGAGAGAAAGATGGGGGCAGTTGGGCCAAATTTGAGTGGGAAGCATCATGACTGTTACACAGGGTCACAGTGCTGATTTACTCAGACATTCCTCCATCATGTCAAGGAGACAACCTGGCATGCAGGGTGCCAGTGCCACTCACTTAAATTTGGCCCAGCTGCCCCTCCATCATCGTGATGGGGGTGGCTGAGCCAAACCTGATGAGCGCTGCAACCTGTGAGTCAGGTTGCAACACTCAGAGCAAGGAAACAGGCTCAGCCCTGTAGGACAGGAGCAACCTGTGTGGGGTGAGTGCAGGGCAAGCTCATTCTGCAACCCCCATTCACTGGTGGCAGGATCCATTCCCCCCCCCTCCAGGGTCCCTGACCCCCTGTCCCCAGCATGGATAAAAACAAAATAGCACAAAATTCCCCCAAACGAAAACAAAAAATTAGAAGGCTATTACGGGGCTCAACTAATGCTTGGTTGCAAAGGACTTGCTTGCTTTTGCCTTTTGGGAACCCAAAGTCTCTGGGGTTCGCAGGACTTACCCCAGCATAGTATGAGAATCCCCCAATTCATAGTGGGAGGAAGGGGAGCTGTATAGGAATCCTGCTTGTTTCTTCAGGGAGTCAAGGACCTACTTCAGTATTTGTGAGGGTGGTGTTCACCCGCTGAACAGACCAGATAGCTTCCTTAGGGCTGGCCCACACTAACCCCCCAGTTTGAACTAAGATACGCAACTTCAGCTACGTGAATAACGTAGCTGAAGTCGAAGTACCTTAGTTCGAACTACAAAGTACTTACCACGGGTCCACACGCAACAGGCAGGCAGGCTCCCCCGTCGACTCCGCGTACTCCTCTTGCGGAGCAGGAGTACCGGCGTTGACGGCGAGCACTTCCGGGATCGATTTATCGCGTCTAGACAAGGCGCGATAAATCGATCCCAGAGGATCGATTGCTTACCGCCGAACCCGGAGGTAAGTACAGACGTACCCTTAGACTCTCCCAAATGCTCAGAAGCTCTTGATTGGGCTTTTCTATGTTGGTGTCCTGGCTCCTCAGGGCATGGAGGGGACCTGATGTGCCTGCCTGACTCTAACTTTGTACCCTGGCAGGGTGAGGGTCAGCTGGTTGGCAACAGGCAGGGGATAATTTAGCCTCTGAAGAGCCCATATATGATGCTTCACAAAGGGAGCACTGCTTAGATTTAAGCTAGGTGTTTGTGAAATAGCTCAGCCATGCCTGCGTGGGGCCAAAGGAATCCAGCAGGGAGGTGCTGTAATAGCAGATCCAGATGGTTGAAACCTGCTATTTACCTAGTGCATAGTTGGAGGAGGAGGAGAAGGAAGATTATAAGTTACAACTGCATGAAAGCAAATTTAAAAAAAATGTTTTAAAACAAAATGGTTGGAAGAAACTGCACTGCTAACTTATTCCACCGTCAGAGGCAGAAAATCTGGTGGCCTGAGCTGAAGGGCAGAGCTTAGTCCTGGCATCTCCAGCAACACCATTTGACAACCTCTGCATTCCACAGGTGGGGGCCATTACCCCATCAGTAATGAATTTGGAGAGAAGCTGTGCTACAGAATGATACGGAAGACCAGTTGTGTCCTGATCAGCATGTGTCAAGGCTAATTCCCCATTCTGAGTGCAGAAGGTGGGGGCCTGCAAGGATTCTAAAGATTAATACTGGCCACTCCAGGCTTGTATTAAACTCCCAAAGTTACAGCTTTTCTCTGATCTTGGATTGGTAGAGTAGATGCTGCCACCACCCAAGTGCAGAACCCCTTTGAGAGCCCAGGAAGGTGCACTTGGGAATTCTTTCCTGTGAGGTACCCTTAAGCCCTTTCACCCCCATCCAGGAAAGAGCTCAGAAAGGAAAAAAAAAGGAATCAGCTGTTGCCACCAGCTAATTAAACAACATGTGCACGAACTTCTTAAGACACAAAAATCAAATTCTGTTCTTTAAAAAGATAAATTTTATTAATTAAAAAAAGAGAAAGAAAATACATCTGGGAACTAAGGCTATTGCTAGATTTTAAAAGAGCAACTACAAGAATTAAGTACCAAGAATAGCTTTCTTGAGGTCCAGCTTAAAGGTTACAAGCAAAACAAAAGCACGTGGTGTTAGACAGAGGAGTCCACAAGCCATAACAAAATAAAAGGGGTAAACCTAATCGCGTCTTCCTAGACATTTCCTGATCTGTTTACATATCTGGAGTTTTAATGAGTAGTTTCTAAGTATGACACTGATGATTTTTCATACCTGGCCCAAGCTTCTTGCAGCATAGCTCTGCCCTGTCTGTCTCTCCCGGGGAGAACAACAACAGACAGACAAAGGGAAGTCTTTTTTTCAATTTTAAAAAGTTCTAGCCTTCCCATTGTCCTCTTTTGTCCAGGTGCCCACTCACTTCCTTTTACCTATGCATAGCAGTGAGACTTTTTAACCCTTTACAGGAAGAGCAATCTGAGAACAGCTACTAAGAGGGATTTTATAGCTACTGGCTGTCTGGGTGTCCATAAAAGCAAGCAACCCCCCCCCCCTTCATTTATCACAGCATGTTATAGAAAAGTGCATCTCAGAGACCCAGGGCAGGTCATTTCTTTTCTTCCATTCCACCACAAGAAGAAAACAGACTTCAAAGCCATTTTTAAAACACTCATTTCTATACAGCTGATCAAAACAAAACCACTTGGAACAGCATATATAGCCATGTGAAAAGTAAATCAATGACAGTTTCAGTTTTATTGAGCTGTCTTCAAAGTTTAAATAAAAAAGAGCAAGCAGTATACATCAGTGGTTCTCAAACTAGGCTGCCACTTGTTCAGGGAAACAGGGCCGGTTTGTTTACCTGCTGCGTCCGCAGGTTTGTCTGATCGCAGCGCCCAGTGGCCGTGCTTCGCTGCTCCAGGCCAATGGGAGCTGCAGGAAGCGGCGCGGGCCGAGGGACGTACTGGCTGCCGCTTCCTGCAGCCCCCATTGGCCTGGAGCGGTGAACCGCAGCCACTGGGAGCTGCGATCGGCCAAACCGGCGGACGTGGGAGGTAAACAAACCGGCCCGGCCCACCAGGGGCTTTCCCTGAACAAGCGGCAGCCCTAGTTTGAGAACCACTGGTATACATAAATCAGAATGTATAGTCACTGGACAATATTGCTACATTCGTAAAGTTTAGTAATGATGAACCATCTGCATTTTGGAAATCTAAGAAGTTTGGACTGTGATCTGGGAGGAGGGCTGATATATTAAGAATTTTAGATTACTTTTGAATGCTCTCATTTGTGTGTTCTGTAATCTGCCCCTTCATCAAAATATCACTCAATTTTTCTATAAAATAAACACTTAATTTATCTGATTTCCCACAGAGATTTGTATTCATAGTTTTCAGTTTGTAATCACTGTCTCCTGGATACACAGAGGTTTTCATAAATATTAGTGCAGTCCCCTGAGTCTGTTGCAATTAAACCATTAGGCTTCTATCAAAAGTGTTAATAGCCAGCTTCACTTTCCTATGTTATGGTACAGCAGCATGCCTTAATAAACAGTTTGACAGTGTGAAACCAGACATTTGGGGGTAGAAAATACAGTGTTTGGGGAGTGGGATGCAGGTTTGCTATATTTACATTTAAGATTCATTTTAGTTTTAAGTACTTAGGGCAGAATCCTGTAAAGTAGTCCTGGGAGGTACTAAGTATCAGAGGGGTAGCTGTGTTAGTCTGGATCTGTAAAAAGCAACAAAGAGTCCTGTGGTACCTTATAGACCGGGGTTGGCAACCTCTGGCACGCGGTTCGCCAGGGTAAGCACCCTGGCAGGCCGGGCCAGTTTATTTACCTGCTGATGCAGCAGGTTTGGCTGATCGCGGCCCCCACTGGCCACGGTTCGCAGTCCCAGGCCAATAGGGGCGGTGGGAAGCGGTGCAGGCGAGGGATGTGCTGGCCGGGCTTCCCGCCGCCCCTATTGGCCTGGGACGGTGAATCGCAGCCAGTGGGGGCCGCGATCGGCCGAACCCGCCACGTCAGCAGGTAAATAAACTGGCCCGGCCCGCTAGGGTGCTTACCCTGGCGAGCCGCATGCCAGAGGTTGCTGACCCCTGTTATAGACTAACAGATATATTGGACCATAAGCTTTTGTGGGTGAATACCCACTTCGTCAGACGCATGTGGTCTGACAAAGAGGGTATTCACCCACGAAAGCTTATCTCTAATACATCTGTTTGTTACTCTATAAAGTGCCACAGGACTCTTTGTTGCTGGGAGGTACTGATTCTCTTCAGTCCCAGAAGGATTCAGCTTCATGCAGGATGGACCCTTAATATTCAGACAATTCAGACTTACTGGCTGAAGCATCTTTTACTGCTTTTTGCAGGGAGTAGTACAGAACATTCCATTATAATTAACATGCATGTCTATTGAAGGTTTTCAAAATTAATACAAACTCTATTACTAGAAATACATTAAACAAAGTTACAAACAGGTATTTAAACATTGCACAATTCAAATGGAATAAGACAATACCTAACAACTTGAAATACATTTTCCCCTCTCCCTCACTTCAAAGAAGACCTGAATTAGACACTTCTTTGTAAATATAGCAAATTAATTTATGACAAAACCATGAATAATTTAATGGCTGCTTTGACATTAATTCTTTCTACCAGGTGCTCTTAGAAATCAACTTCAGCAATTTCTGTAAACCAATCTTAAATAACCAGATAATAAATCTCTTACTGCATGCAACCACAATGACCACTTATCTAAAGATTTTAGTTGTGAGAAATTATTTAACAATAATGAATATGCTAAGAATGGTAATTGTAATTCCACATCTGAGCGTGATCCTGCTCCTGCTGAAGTATTTTGATTGGGCCTTTTATTTAATTACCTTGGACCAAACTCTGTTAATTCTCGAACACGGTAGGGCAAGGATGAGTCTGGGGTTTTTTTGCAGTTAATGGTGCCTTTAAGAGCAGACTTTTTCAGGGCAACCCCTTTCTTTGTTAGGAATTATTCATAACATGTGAGGGGGCTGTCTTCTGGCTGACATTACACGGGGAGCCCCAGTCTACTAGGTTTGTGGGAATTAGGCTTGCCACCTGTCCATTTTTTACCCAGTCTGGTTTTTGGCTCCTGTGTCCGGGTACCATTTAGGATTGCCAGGTGCCTGTTTTGGGGCGATCTGGCAACCCTAAATGGCACCTGAACCAAAAGTCCAGTTACCACAGGGCAGAAAGAGGTGCCAGGTCATTAACCCGCACCAGCCCCTGCTCACTTGGGGCCACCTTCTACCTGCAGACTGGCTCCTTGAGATGATCTACCTTCTACCTGCAGATTGGCTCCTTGAGATGATCCAGCGAATGATGGGGGTGGGGAGCAGAGGAGCTAGCAATGGGGGCAGGGCTTTGGGGGAAGAGGCAGATAAGTGGGTGGGGCCTGCGGGAAGATGTGGGGAAGGGGGTAGGGCCTCGGGGGTCTGGTTACCAGGAATTAGAAAGGTGGCAGTCCTAGTAGGAACACCCTGATGTGCTTGAACTTGCACTGGCTGGTACTCTGACAGCACTCCATAGGGTCATTTGATATGGCGATTCCATGGCAGAAGTGTGGCCTTGCTTCTCTGATGTGGGCACTAGTGATGGAGGGTGTTGCCTCACATGATTTACTCTGACATGAGCATGGAATGGTTTTATTATTTCCCACTGATTAGAATATCACCATACAGAGAGAGAGAGAGAGAGAGTGATTATTTTGTGGCTCCTTACTGAAGTGACTGGGTGGTGGAATTACAGATGTGTATTGACTTCATTAGAGTGGTTGTTACATTTAAATTTGTTATTAGTTTTTCAGGGGTTGGACGGATACTAGTGATCCTCTCCTCCACCATAAAAAGGTGGGGGTGCTTCTAAAACCACACATTGCCTTAATCCAGCCAGGTCTCATATGCTGAGGCAGGACTTTGTTTCTGGTGTTCCAGATGTCAATTGATGTTCTTGCTACAGTTTCACAACATGGCTTTCCTGCTGTGTAAATCAGTTGATACACTTCTAGAGAATATTGCTTATTTCCTATAGTGCTTGTATCTTTAAATAGATAATTAATACTTAGGTATTTTTTATGTTTTGAATCTTTAGATATAGAGGAATCAGTCACTGTTGCTACTTATTTTGTATTTCATTTCACATGCCATTGCTCCCCAGAAAATAGGTACATTTTTCAAACAGGAATTTCTTTCTTTTCTCCTGATTAAATAAAATTTTGAGAAGATTGTCTTCTTTTGATATACATAGTGTGACATGTTGCTTTTCCTGTGGAAGGACTGATATGAGTAACAGAGGGGTACTGAGAAAATAACAACCTGAGGGCCAGACAGTCTTTTCAGGAATTTTATAGCTGGTATGGATGTGTTGTTCAGTTACCACAAATCCCAGCAAATGAATATTTCCTCACTGATGCCGCTGCAAAGTTCATGAAAGGAGATCATCCCTATATTTATCTATCTAAAAAACAACAACAGTTGAGCTGATATTTTGGATCCCATCCAAGTGTGTTTTCCCACTAGAGTATGTGATTTTATTCTGAGACACATAATAGAATAAAGATAGGGACAAATATATGTTTTATGCAATTTTACCAGAATTAAATAAGACAAAATACAGATGTTAAAACAAATTCCTTATATTTACACCAATGCAAACCAGTGAAATTGATAAAGTTCCATGTTGCACTTATGCAAAGTATTCGAGTAGAGTTGAAATCATTATTGCCTGCGTGACCCTTCTGCGGGAGGGGGACAGAAGCCTAGTTCTCTTCACAAAGTTTCCTAACCATGCACACAGGAGACCTGAGCCCTGAGGAGTTTTAAGCACAAGACCTCCCAAATACAGAAATTCCTAGCGCTTGTAGGAAAGTAGCCTCCCTTCCCCTTAGTCAATCTACCATTAGTTGGGTCCCTCGGAAGCTGCTCTAACACAAAAGCTTTGGATACTTCATGTGCACTGCAGATCAACCCCTAAATGAATAGTTCAGCGATGCATAACAAGTTTCCCACTCATATATTTGTAATAATATTTTCTTCATTAAGGATCAATATCTTTTAATACTGCGAAAGTCACCATCCTCTTTGCAATGTGTTCCTTTGTATCTCATGGATAAATTATTTTTCTGAGTAATTGTCATTATGTTTCTATTGTTATTCATAGAACAATATAGAATCCCTTTTCTGAATAATTTAAAACCTATACATATCAAATCTTTAGTATAATTATGACTTAATAATGAAACTGAATATCAGGTGAAACAATCCTGAAACCTAACACTGGGCCCAGGTTTACGAAAAGGTTTGCCCAGATTGAGAAATCTAAGCTGCATTTTGCTGTAACCTCCTTCACAGGCCATAAGACTACACTCTCTCCTTCATTTGCTTGTGTGGGATGGGGAAGGGTAGAGCAAGTAGCCTACTTCTCTTCTCTTTTCTAAGGAAGATCTTGTAAAGGCAGAAGGCCTGTATTATCCAAAAGGCCTCAATGAGTGTTACTGTTGCTCCACCACCAGGTACTCCATTTTGAGATATCACCCAGAATGCACCAGGGAATAACAATTTTCTTCTCAATCATGTTCTCATATTTACAAACCCAGAAATCCTTCCCTTATTTGTATCACTTAATTCTTTTTGGATTTAATTTTCAAAGTGGATAGTAATGATATCTGGCATAAAAGAAGTAGGCAAAGAGGAGATAATGGGTAGGATTTTCAAAAACATGGAAGTGACTTAGGTACACAAGTCCTAATTACTTTCAATGACTTTTGAACCTTTGTAGGAACTTACAGACCGTGATCATGTCACCTCTTATCCTTCTCTTGGATAAACTAAATAGATTGATCTTCCTCAGTATTTCCCCTGTAAGGCAGCTTTTCCAGACTTGGAATATTCTTGTAGCTCTTTTTCTGAACCTTTTCCAATTTGTCAACATCCTTTTTGAAGTATGGACACCAGAACCAGACGCAGTAGTCCACTAATGGTCTCAGTGATGCAATGGTCTCGATGTATACAGGAGACAATAATGCCTCCCTACTTCTGTTTGATATTCGCCAGTTGATACATCCAAGGATCACATTTGCTTTCTTAGCTAGCACATTGCACTTTCTTCTCTCTACATATATATCCATTGACACATTGTTCTTTTAAATTTATGATAACAGATGTCTGAGTTATATGTCTGTTTATTATGATTGTGTTTACTCTCTTTCCCTTCCCCTTTTGTTGCTAGTTTAAGTTCTCCTGACTAATCTCACAAGTCTATCATCCAGAATATGGGTTCCTCTTCTGATGAGATGGAGGTTGTCCAGACCATACAGTCTCCCCTCCCCTTAAAAGATGGCCTAATGTTCCATGAAACCAAAACCTTCCACTTTATACCACTTACCTAGCCAGTAGTTCACGTCTAGTATCTTCTGTCTTCTCTTGCTCATGAGACAAGAAGAATACTAGAGATCACTACTTGTATTTTCCTCCTTTGTAGCTTTTCTTTAAAGTTCTTGAAATCTTCAATGATCTGTGAGATATCAGCAGAAGCACTGACATTCCTGCTGATATGTATCATATGGAGTGAATCCTTGCCTGCCCTATTCAGGATCCCATCCAATCTTGCAGTGACATATCTCCTCACCAGGAAGACAAGCACACCATCCTACTGTCTTTTTGTTCCTTACAGAATAGTCTGTCAACTCTTCTTAGCATCCACTCTCCAGTGAGGATAGTCTGTTTTCTTTGGACAGTAAAAGACCTTCTGCTGGGCATATTTGACATCTTTGTGGATTAGGTTGAACATCCATCCTCAGCATATTCCTTTCCTCCAGTTGCATTTTCACTCAACCCTGACATTCCCGGCAGCTGCCATGCTAGGTACTTGATAGCAATTGGGTACCAGTAGATCAGAAGAATTTTTCTTGGTTCTTTTTTTTCTGGTGATCACAGAATGATCATCTTCTGCTTCTAGCTATGTACACTATCTCCTGGTTCTCTTATAAGTAACACCTTGGATTATTTTCATCAAAACAGATTAGAGAAAAAAATTCTCAAATTTTTCAGTATGTTTACTTTGTAGGAGCAGGGATAAAATGCTGTCAGGATACTTAAAGACTTACATGTATTCAATGGAACAACTCATGTGCATAAAGTTAAGCACTTGTAAGTCTTTGAAGGATCGGGGCCTTTTGTGTAATTGTATTCACCCAGCTGTTTTTGTGGTTCTTCCACACAGCAAGGAGGGAACAGAAAGCATGTTAAAAACAGGAAACTGTGATTATAAAACCACAACAATTGCCAAGGGTGACAAGCACAATCCCTGGAATTATTTTTAACTCTTGTTTGAAACTGACTAGATTTCAGTTTGCTCCTCTTCAAACACACATATGTATTTCCTATAAGATAATCCCCTACTCCCTAACTCCTCCAAAACCCCCACACACATTAAAATTTTCTTATCACAGGCTGACCGGCTCTTCAAGGGGAATCAGGCTGAGTCTCGCCTGTGACTTAGCAGTTATCCCCAGCTGATTCTGATCTGGTGACCTAATTACAACTAGTGATCCCAGCTGTGAAAAGGTCAGAAGGGACTACATAGGGAGAGAGAGCTAAGCCTGGGGTAAGTATCTCCTGATGGAGAGAATCTACAGGGGGAAAGGTAGGATCCTGTGGGAGGCCCTGAGATATGGCCTGTATGAAGGGGCTGGGAGTCTCTGGGGGAGGTGAGGCAGTGGGAATCAGTTAGGAAGAAAATCTGCAGGGAGAAGGCCCTGGGAGGCCGTGCTCAGTTTAAAAGAGCAAAGAGGAACTTGACAGGCCTGTGGGAGTAGGGGTAAGGAGTAAGTGAATCATATCCTGAGATTCTAGGGAAGGAAGCCTGAGAATCAGCTCTCTACAATAGACCTGGAAGGGCTTAAATGTAGCCCAGAAGATGTGAGAGCTGAGGGCAGGAGGTATACTGAAGATTGTCCTAAGTGGGACAGAACCGCACTTGGTTTGGGTCTTTTGTTTGATTGTTTAGCTGGACTTTAGTTACTATGGAAGGGGGCTGAACTTAAAGATGGCCTGGCCAGAGAGCTAAGCCACAGGAGACATAGACCGAAATAGACCATCACAGGGCCAAAAAAGTCAACAGGGGGCACTAGAAATGCTATATGCTGAAGCCAGGCAATGTTACAGCTGTGAGTGGCACTGCTTATGCTTCCCCCCCCCCCCCCCCCCCCAAAAAAAGTCAGCATTTCTTTTATATTAAGACCTCAAAGCTGTAAGACAATCTGCATGCCTAGAGCCCTATTGAAGATAGTGCATGTGTCTGCCAACACAGATCATTTTGCAGGGTTGACTAGCCCAAGCTCCCCTCATCTCAACCTAAAAAAAGCACCATATACATAAATCTTGGGTTTTAATCTGACTTTTATTAAACAATTAATAAAACAATGAAATTTACTATTTTCCTTTTTAGTCTTTCTCCAAAAAAAATCCCTCTCTACTCACTCATCTTTCCCATCAGTTTGTTTTTCTAGTATCCTATATTTCTTATAGATAACTTTTTAATTGTACTTTTTTTTTTTTTTTTTGTCTTCATGCCTCTTTTTATTCCCATGTTCTGTTTTTCTGTTCTGAGCCAGGTTCTTTCCCTAGGTAATTTAATGTATTTGCATAGGTGTAACTGAAGACTGTTTTGGAGCTTACAAGTGAAGAAAATGGCTAATACATGCAGTACTAAACAATCTTTTTTCCAGTAGTTTTAAAAAATCTGTGGCATTTAATTCACTTGAGCCTATAAATATGAGTGAGTAATGTATCTGGTTTACTGGAATGGAAATATGGATAATTGTGATTGATTGCTACGGTTTTAGCTTTAAAGCAACCTGTGTGCTGAGGTTCCTCTGTCTTTAATAATCCCAGAAGCTGTAATCCCTCCCTCACAATGCCTCATGATGCATATTTTCTCATGTACCAGAGAAGTTCTTTTACAATTTATTTCTTTTAATTCAAGTTTGATAAACAAAAAAAATTATTTCCTTGTCTTTATGTTTACCCTGGAAATCTAATCAAACAAAAGTTTAAAAAAAAATACAATATAAATCTCTGCAGCAGGAAATCTCAGTAAAATATTTGATTGTATAAACCATCTGCTCTGACCAGTTTTCATTCATTAGGAGTCTCTTATGATCAACATCTGGTAGGATTAGAATTTCCCCTGAACAACAAAGGATTTATCCTCCGGTATTTACATAGAGCTTTAGTATACACACACACACACACACACACACACACACACACACACACACACACACACAATTGGAAATATTTGTTAAAAGCTAAGTGGTATTATTAATCTAGAAGTTGTGGTTTTAGTTTATAGCTAGGCCATTTCAGATTGGGTGTTGAGCAAACTGTAAACTTCTACTTTGTTACAGGAATGCTGAACTATTAGTCAAAATATATTGGCAGGTGAACATAGTATTTATATTCCTTATATTTGTATTTTCATCGGAAAAGAAGTCTTTTTCCTGAAGAAAAAATGGATCAAATCAGTCTGATAAATGAGAGGTATAACTGTACCTGGGTCAGATGGTGACTCCCTTACTCACAGAGGTGAGTAGCTATCCACATGAGTACATCAGTAGAATCTGTGCACCTCAACCAAAAAAAAAAATCAAGGGATATGTCCTCACAGTACCCCAGTGAGATAGGGAAATACGATATCTACACTTTGCAAATAAGGACCTGAGGCACAGAGATCAGACAGGAAATCTGTGGCAGACTGACAACTGTAGCCTGATCTGCTGTGTTTCTGTCCAGTACCATAATCACAAGGACACCCTTCCGCCTAGAGATCACTAGACTGGAGAAGGGCAGACCGGGCCCTTACCCCAGCTTGCTTTTTCCAGAGCCCCTTGGTCACTCTGGCCCCCACTTGCCCAACCTTACAGAGCAGAGATGCAGCAGCCCTGTACTCATCCCTACCCAAAGGCCCTGTTCCTGTGCTCCCACTATTACCTGAACCCCCCAACACAGCTCTAGGTCTCCCACACCTCTTCCATCGCTGAATATTCTGGACCCACAATATCTTACCATTTCTCCATTCACAGTTCCAGGTTTTGGTTTTTGTTTCCCAAATATTATTGAATTTACATTCACAACACCTCTGAAGTGGGGAAGCAGTATTATCCCCATTTTATAGAGGGGGAAATCAAGACACAGAGATTAAGGTCACCTCCAAAAATTCTTGTCTAAATTACTTGTGAGAAATGACAAAGGATGCCTGGCAGAGCCAGGGATAAAAACTAAGTTCTCCTGGGTCTCTGTCTATTATCTTAACCTCAGGACCATACTTTCCTTCTTTCGGCTCCCTGCCTCATTCATGACACAGAAACTTCATAATGTGCAATTGCTAGGCAAATTAATTTGTATGTCACCCACTGCTTTAAAATTGAGCATGCAGGAATAGCTCCATACAGACAGCATACCTTAATGCACCAATTTAATCTAATTCTTCTGAAAGGCAGTTAAGACTTGCTTCTACTATTTGTGTGGGACAAGATTTTTTTGCTTTATTTTGGCTCCACAAGTATTCATTCTGTGGAACTTTTTTCCAGTCTACCAATGTTTGGGTTGATCTGGCTTTTTTCTAGTAGTAGTACTTACAGAGGATGCAAACTTTGGTTTTAAACAAATATATAGCTACCTTTTCATCACATGGAACAAAACGCTCTTCCCCCCTCCCATGTGTCAGCAGCAGGGTTTGATCATCAGGGCATCAGAGCCCTACCAATGCTCTATCCTTGCAGAACTAATGTACTTTGAAATCCATTTCTAGAAAGCAGCTGAATGTTGGGGTTCCAGGGTGTCTTTGAGTGATTTGACATGCATGTTCCACTCTAGGTGTGAGCGTGTCCTGCACACAGTGACCAGAAGTTTTTCCCTCAGTGGTACCCCTTGGGACAGCTCGAGCGCCCTCTGCTATCACGCGCTGTTAGCACCAGTATAAAGCACCCAGCTGAGCCCGCACCCCTCAGTTCCTTCTTACTGCCTGGGATGGCTGCTGGAACTGCCCTCCTTGCATTCACAAGTTCTCAGTGGACTTTCTCTGTTTATTGTACATAGTTATTTTTAGTCAAGTTTAGTAAGTTAGTTATCGTACTTATCAGGGTTTTTGTCCCATCCTTGGTGCGTAGGGATGCCTCAGTCACCAGGCTTCAAGCCCTCCGCCTCCTGCAACCAGGCTATGGCCCTGAGGAACCCACACTCAAGCTGCTTGAAGTGCCTGGGGAAAGCTCATATTGGGGACCATTGTCAGATCTGCAAGAACTTTAAACCTGACATGAAGAAAAATCAGGGGGCCAGGCTGACGTTTCTGCTCATGCTGGCAGCACTGACCCCTCCATCTGAGCCAGGCCATCAGACTAATACCAAGTGCCTCGACGTCGGTAAGGAGTGCTCCTCCTACTGTATCAGAGTCATTTCAGCATTTGATGTCGCCTCCTCTGGATGTCTACAAGGCACACCAAGGCCTGGTCTACACTACGGGTTTAGGTCGACTTTAGCAGCGTTAAACCGAATTAAGCCTGGACACGTCCACACAACGAGGCCCTTTCTTTCGACTTAAAGGGCCCTTTAAACCGGTTTCTTTACACCACCTCCGACGAGGGGATTAGCGATAAAACCGGCCTTTGCGGGTCGGAATTGGGGTAGTGTGGACGGAATTCGATGTTATTGGCCTCCGGGAGCTATCCCACAGTGCTTCATTGTGACCGCTCTGGACAGCGCTCTCAACTCAGATGCACTGACCAGGTAGACAGGAAAAGACCCGCGAAGGTTTGAATTTCATTTCCTGTTTGCCCAGCGTGGAGAGCACAGGTGACCACGCAGAGCTCATCAGCACAGGTAACCGTCATGGAGTCCTCCCAGGATCGCAAAAGAGCTCCAGCATGGACCGAACGGGAGGTACGAGATCTGCTCGCCATATGGGGAGATGAAGCAGTGATAGCTGAACTCCGTAGCAGTAAAAGAAATGGAAAAGTATTAGAAAAGATCTCCAAGGCCATGAAGGACCGAGGCCATAACAGGGACACACAGCAGTGCCGTGTGAAAATTAAGGAGCTAAGGCAAGCCTACCACAAAGCCAGAGAAGCAAACGGAAGGTCCGGGGCAGAGCCGCAAACTTGCCGCTACTACGCGGAGCTGCATGCGATCCTAGGGGGTGCAGCCACCACTACCCCAACCGTGTGCTATGACTTTCTCACTGGAGAAACACACAGGGAAGACGGTTCGGGGAACGAGGAAGATGACGATGGAGGTACTGTAGGTAGCTCACAGCAGCAAGGAAGCGGAGAAACCGGTTTCCCCAACAGCCAGGATCTGTTTGTTACCCTGGACCTGGAACCAGTAACCTCCGAACTCACCCAAGACCCTCAGGGCACACAGGAGACCTCTGGTGAGTGTACCTTTGTAAATATTTGTAAACATTACACATGGTTTAAAAGCAAGCGTGTTTAATGATTAATTTGCCCTGGCAATCGCGGCCAGTACATCTACTGGAAAAGTCTGTTAACGTGTATGGGGATGGAGCGGAAATCCTCCAGGGACATCTCCAGAAAGCTCTCCTTTATGTACTCCCAAAGCCTTTGCAAAAGGTTTCTGGGGAGGGCTGCCTTATCCCGTCCGCCATGGTAGGACACTTTACCACGCCAGGCCAGTAGCACGTAGTCTGGAATCATTGCATAACAAAGCATGGCAGCGTATGGTCCCGGTGTTTGCTGGCATGCAGACAATATCCATTCCTTGTCTCTCTTTGTTATCCTCAGGAGAGTGATATCATTCACGGTCACCTGGTTGAAATGGGGTGATTTTATTAAGGGGACATTCAGAGGCGCCCGTTCCTGCTCTTCTGAACAGAAATGTTCCCCGCTGTTAACCATGCGGTGGAGGGGAGGGGTGAAGTGATCATCCCAGAGAATCGTGTGTGTGTGTGTGGGGGGGGGGGGGGGTTTACTTGTGTTTGTGCCGCATGTTAACCGGGAAACTGCAGCCCCCTCCTTTTACATTGAAACCCCATTTTAAATGGACAACCCAATTCATCCTTGAGATGGGAAATGCGCTGCTGTTTGCAACCTTTCCCGCATGTTAAGAAGGTTAAATAAGCCAAAACACTGTGGCCTACGATGGCTGCCTGCAAGCCGAAATATGCGACCTTGTAATGAAAGAGTGTACCCATTGTTCCCTAAAATGTGTCTTTTTTAACCACCTCTCCCTTCTCCTCCACCAGCTGCAAATGTTTCTCCTTCGCAGAGGCTCGTGAACATTAGAAAGAGAAAACGTAAGACGAGGGACGAGATGTTCACGGAGCTGCAGATGTCCTCCCACGCTGATAGAGCACAGCAGAATGCGTGGAGGCAGTCAATGTCGGAGATGAGAAAAGTCCAACATGAACGAGAGGAGAGGTGGTGGGCTGAAGACGATAGGTGGCGTCAGCTTGCAGACAGACGGCAAGAGGCAATGCTCCGTCTGCTGGAGCATCAAAGTGATATGCTCGAGCGTATGGTTGAGTTGCAGGAAAGGCAGCAGGAGCAGAGACCGCCGCTACAGCCCCTGTGTAACCAACAGCCCTCCTCCCCAAGTTCCATAGCCTCGTCACCCAGACGCCCAAGAACACGGTGGGGGGGCCTCCGTCCACCCAGTCACTCCACCCCAGATGATCGCCCAAGCATCAGAAGGCTGGGCTTCAATAAGAGTTAAAGTTTTAAAATGCAGTGTGTCCTTTTCCATCCCTCCTCCCCCACCCATCCCTGCTACCTTGGCAATTATCCCCCTACCTCTGTAAGGAACTAATAAAGAATGCATGAATGTGAAAAAACAATGACTTTATTGCCTCTGCAAGCGGGAGGGGAGGGGAGGGTGGGGTGGGGTGGTTGGTTTACAGGGAAGTAGAGTGAACCGGGTCGGGGGGGGGTTGGAGGGTTCATCAAGGAGAAACAAACAGAAGTTTCACACAGTAGCCTGGCCAGTCACAAAACTCGTTTTCAAAGCTTCTCTGATGCGCACCGCGCCCTGCTGTGCTCCTCTAACCGCCCTGGTGTCTGGCTGCGCGTAATCAGCGGCCAGGCGAGTTGCCTCAACCTCCCACCCCGCCATAAATGTCTCCCCCTTACTCTCACAGATATTGTGGAGCGCACAGCAAGCAGCAATAACAATGGGGATATTCTTTTCGCTGAGGTCTGAGCGAGTCAGTAAGCTGCGCCAGCGCGCTTTTAAACGTCCAAATGCACATTCCACCACCATTCGGCACTTGCTCAGCCTGTAGTTGAACAGGTCCTGACTCCTGTCCAGGCTGCCTGTGTATGGCTTCATGAGCCATGGCATTAAGGGGTAGGCTGGGTCCCCAAGGATCACGATAGGCATTTCAACATCCCCAATGGTCACTTTCTGGTCCGGGAAGAAAGTCCCTTCCTCCAGCTTTCGAAACAGAGCAGAGTTCCTGAAGACGCGAGCATCATGTACCTTTCCCGGCCATCCCACGTTGATGTTGGTGAAACGTCCCTTGTGATCCACCAGGGCTTGCAGCAGCATTGAAAAGTACCCCTTGCGGTTTATGTAGTCGGTGGCTTGGTGCTCCGGTGACAAGATAGGGATATGGGTTCCGTCTATGGCCCCGCCACAGTTTGGGAATCCCATTTCAGCAAAACCATCCACTATTGACTGCACGTTGCCCAGAGTCACTACCCTTGCTATCACCAGGTCTTTCATTGCCCTGGCAAATTGGATCACAGCAGCCCCCACAGTAGATTTGCCCACTCCAAATTGATTCCCGACTGACCGGTAGCTGTCTGGCGTTGCAAGCTTCCACAGGGCTATTGCCACTCGCTTCTCAACTGTGAGGGCTGCTCTCATCTTGGTATCCTGGCGTTTCAGGGCAGGGGAAAGCAAGTCACAAAGTTCCATGAAAGTGCCCTTACGCATGCGAAAGTTTCGCAGCCACTGGGAATCGTCCCATACCTGCAGCACGATGCGGTCCCACCAGTCTGTGCTTGTTTCCCGGGCCCAGAATCGGCGTTCCACGGTATCAACCTGCCCCAGTAACACCATGATTTCCACATTGCTGGGGCCTGTGCCTTGTGAGAGGTCTATGGCCATGTCAATTTCCTCATCACTCTCGTCGCCGCGCTGCAATCGCCTCCTCGCCTGGTCCGGGTTTCGCCTTGGCATGTTCTGGCTCTGCATGTACTCCAGGACAATGCGCGTGGTGTTCATAGTGCTCATAATTGCCGCGGTGATCTGAGCGGGCTCCATGATCCCAGTGCTAGCTATGGCGCCTGGTCAGAAAAAAGGCACGAAAGTAGTATCTGATGGACCAGGAGAAGGAGGGCGGGAGGGAGGGAGGGCCGAGTGACGACATGGCGTACAGGTACAGGAACAGGGAGAAACACAAACAACTGTCACACAGAATGGTCCCCCCAAAGATTAAACTGGAAACCCTGGGCTTAGCAGGCCGTTGATTTCACGGAGGAAGGGGAAGCAAATGAACACAGAACAAATCTATTTTTTACATCTTAAGGTGGCAGCCGACGCTGCAGCATGAGTGACAGCCATACCAGTATGACGATGACGGATACCAATCATAATATGCCATCATCTGCCAAAAGGCAAGGGGCTGCTGCTGTGTAGCAATGCAGCCCCACGTCTGCCAGCCCCACGTCCGCCAGCACCCAGCATCGCCCTCGGCCTCTTCTGGGTGCTTAGCAGACAATATTGGGCAATTGGCAGAAAATAGTATATTATGACTGGTAACCGTCATCATCGAAACAGTAGCATGTCTGCCCAGGTGGCCATGATTGACAGCCATACCAGTACGACGACGACGGGTACCAGTCATAATATACCATCGCCTGCAAGGGGCTGGTGCAATGCAGCACTACGGCTGCCAGCCCCACGGCTATCACTCATGCTACACCGTCTACCGCCAAAAGGCAGTTAGCAGCTGCTGCTGTGTAGCAATGCAGTCCCACGTCTGCCGGCACCCAGAGGACATATGGTGACGGTGAGCTCAGCTGAGCTGAGCGGGCTCCATGCTTGCCGTGGTATGTTGTCTGCACAGGTAACCCAGGTAAAAAGGCGCAAATCTATTGTCTGCCGTTGCTGTGACGAGGGGGGAGGGGCCTGACGACATGTACCCAGAACCGCCCGCGACACTGTTTTGCATCATCCGGGCATTGGGATCTCAACCCAGAATTCAAAGAAAAGGCGCGAACCGCTTCTCGGCTCGAGCTGTGGCGCAAACGTAGTATCTGACGGCCTAGGGGAAGGAGGGAGGGGGGCCGAGTGACGACATGGCGTACAGGCACAGGGAATTAAAATAAAGAACGGTGGCTATGCATCAGGGAGAGACACAAACAACTGTCACAGACTGGTCCCCCCCAAAGATTAAACTGAAAACCCTGTTGACGGAGGGAGGGGGAAGCAAATGAATACAGAGAAAATCTATTTTTTACATCTTAAGACGACGGTGCAGCGTGACTGATAGCCCTCGGCATCTTTCTGGGTGCTTGGCAGCAAATACTGGGCGGTGTATGACGATGGTCTTCAGGCCTATTGCACGAGCTGCTGCTCAGGGAAGACTCTGCTAACGTGCGATGACCCGACTTGTAATAGGCCGGCTAACAGTCATAATACACCATTTACTGCCAAAAGGCAAGCCCCACGGCTGCCAGCACCCAGATCGCCGATGAAGGCTACCAGTCTACTGCACCGTCTACCGCCAAAAGGCAGTTAGCAGCTGCTGCTGTGTAGCAATGCAGTCCCACGTCTGCCGGCACCCAGAGGACATATGGTGATGGTGAGCTCAGCTGTGCTGAGCGGGCTCCATGTTGTCTGCACAGGTAACCCAGGTAACCCAGATAAAAAGGCGCAAATCTATTGTCTGCCGTTGCTGTGACGGGGGAGGGAGGGGCCTGACGACATGTACCCAGAACCGCCCGCGACACTGTTTTGCATCATCCGGGCATTGGGATCTCAACCCAGAATTCCAAGGGGCGGCAGAGACTGCGGGAACTGTGGGATAGCTGTGGGATAGCTACCCATAGTGCAATGCTCCGGAAGTCGACGCTAGCCTCGTACTGTGGACGAGGTCTGCCGACTAGAGCACCTAGAGCATTTTATTGTGTGGACATACACAATCGGCTGTATACAACCGATTTCAATAAAACCGGCTTCTATAAATTCGAACTAATTTCGTAGTGTAGACATACCCCAAGAGTTGTTAAAGAGGGTGGCCTTAAATGTGGGTGTACTGATGGAGGTAGTGAGAGTCCTCCCATAGCCTGGTTAATATTTTAGCCACTGTGAGCCCTTCAAAAGTAACCCTGTCTCTCAGTGAGGCCATTATGGACCCAGTTAAAACTCTGTGGCAGACCCCTGCATCCCTTCAGAATGGGCTGAAGGGAAATACTATGTTCTCACCCAAGATTGAGTTCCTTGACACACATCCTCCCCTGGGATCCCTGGTGGTATCTTCCGCCAATGAGAAAGAAAGAGGATGCAACCCCCAAAATCAAAGAATTTAAAGAAATTTCAGTGGGAAAATTTACTCTACTGGAGGCTACAACTCAGAATTGCAAACCAGCACGTGCTGCCAAGCAGATATGATTTTAACATGTGGGACTCCATGCAAAAATTCAAAGGTTTGCTCCCACAAGAGGTCAGGCAAACCTCTTCTCACTGGTGGATGAGGGAAAATCAGTGATGAGGGCCTCTTTACAAGCTGCTTTGGATGTGGTGGGCTTGGCTGCCAGGTCCAGGGGTTTCAGCAGTGGCCATGCACAGGAGTTCATTGCTACAGTCCTCTGGGCTCCCTTAGGAGGTCCAACAGACTATTCAGGACTTGCCTTGTGAAGGAACTTTGCTCCTTTCGGAGCAGATGGACACAAAGCTTCATGGACTAAAAGACTTGAGAGCGACCCTCAAGCCCCTTGAGTTGTACACCCCAGCTCCCTCAAGGAAGTACTACAAGCCTTAACTGCCCCTTTAATAATCTGCCCTGCCTGCCTGTCAGGACCTGCAGAGGAAGAGAAATAGGGGCTTCAGGGGCAGGCCACCACCCCCTTCTACCTTGACTTCAATGCCTGCCCCACCCAGACATCTAAGGGGTTCTAAGCAGGCGTTTTGATGGGACACTCAAGGACGCCATACCAGGTCCTGTGATGTGAGACTCTGTTTCTCTTTTATTTGTGAAACGACCTTTCCCACTTCCTCAGAGCTTGTACCGTGGGGTGCTGAGCACTGCTAAAGTGAGATACACCCTTCAGTTTATTTCTACCCCTCCTTTCCACCCTTCCTCTCAATCCCTCTTCAGGGACCCCTCTCACGAAGAATTTCTGGTCCAGGATGTTCAATCTCTCCTTCGAGTGAAAGCCATGGAAGAGGTTCTGCAGAATTTAAGAGGGAAGAGGTTCTACTCCTGTTTTCTAATCTCAAAAGCCAAGGGAGGTCTCAGACCTATTTTAGACCTTCGTTAACTCAAGAATTATCTTAAAAAGATAAAGTTCCACCTGGTCACCCTGGCATCCACTGTCCTTTCTCTGGATCCCGGAGATGGGTACACCGCTCTCAATTTAAGAGTTATTTTTCATGTATCAATATACAAAGGAACCAGAAGGTTCCTCAAATTCGTAGTGAATGACTCACACTACCAATTCATGGTACTCCCATTCAGCCTATCTTCACTTCCTTGGGTGTTCACAAAATGTATGGCTGTAGTAGCAGCTTTCCTGCGGAGGTTAGCCAAGCACACAAATTTGGTAAAGATTTCAAAAGGCAGGTTTTTTTTACATTATTGTAACACCTAGGAGCCTGAGTCATGCACCAGAGCCCCATTGTGCTAGGCACTGGACAAACAGAACAAAAAGACAGTTCTGTGCTGTGGGTTTTTATATTAGCTATGCTGGTAGTGACCTTGTGCAACCTTTCAATTATCTTATCTGCAAATTGGAGGAATGACAATTGCCTCCCCCTAGGATAAAAATATGGGGACTTAATAATGATGGTTGTGAGGTATACAGAAATACTAACAGCAGTCAGTGGAAGAAGAGACTTGAACTCATGTTCCTATTCATTGCACCTTCTGCTGCAAAGAATATTTACCCCACATCTGCCCCTCTCTCCTGTGGGGAGCCTCTCAGCAGTACTGGTAAATACAAGAACAACACATACAGTTGAACATTTTATACCAGTTAGGTTTTGGAGCTTGTTTTTGTTGCTGGGCACTACATCGCAGCAGAAACATTCAGATAGTCATTATTTTTGCACAAGCATAAGAACATGGAGATCTTAAAAAACAGATCATTTGAGGAGTGGGACTGTATCTCATGAACCTCTTGACCAAATGAACTCAAATGTGCACCCCAGTCTCTGAACTAGCATACCAATTCTCAAGTTGATCTGATACTGGTGGGCTTTTGAGAAGATGCAAAATTCAGCTTTGCAACATGGTGTCTTCTTTTAATCTTAACTATGGTCCATCTATCACTGCCCCATAATTAAGTGGGTAGCTTTGTAGAGAACTGGCCTGCAAGCCAAAAGAAGAGCAGTTTCAGTAAGGAGACAGATTCCCTTGAAATAGAAAAAGAGGAGGACAACTTCACAGGAGCAACAAGAGAAAAACAATCTGCTTTAAAGGTAGGGAAACAGCAGGATGAAGTGAGATTCCTGTGCAGTGAGAAATGAGGGCTTGACTTCCTCACCCTCAGGAACTGCACCAACTCGCAGACCAGGCATTGCAGGGAGAAAGAGAACAGCCAAAGCTCCAAGAAGGGCTGTGAGGGCAGGAAAAGTCTCAATCTGAAAGAGAGAGAGTGTGTGTGTAAAGCAGGCAGGGCTAGAAAATAAAATAAAATGAAAAAGTGTAATCTGCAGAGAAACTGGGCTGCAGGCTGAAAACAGAGCAACTACATCAAGGAGACCCAGAAAAAGGACAGGTTAAACTTTAGCCGTTTGGTTCATCAAATTGAAAGTAGGATTAGAAAAGGGTGCACTGAGGCAGAGGTCATGAAAGCAGTAATCAGAGCAAGAGGCCCAGGACTGATCCTCATGAGATAGGCTCATCAGTTTTCCCCTTGAACTGCCAAAAACCAGCCAACAGGGAAATGGCAGAGGGGTCCAGGTATGACCAGTGGAAATTCACAGGTTGCAAAGACAGCATTCCCCTCCAGGCATAAGTCATGCAATTGTTGCATATCTGGATTGAGACTATACAGAACCTCCATATCAAGCAGGAATGTTACAAAAATGAGAGCACTGTGTTTTATTCAATAGGACGAACATGCATTTGCCATCTGCCACCCACGCAGTGTGCCAGAATAACTATCTTAGTTGGAAAGAAATATACACTGTGATATTTTGTTTAAAATAAAAACTCAAGCTTTATGGGACATATAATTGCAGGTGTGATGGTCTCAAGGCAATGATTGGCAGATAATCTCTTGGAGACATTTTAAAATGCTTAATAAAAGCTTTGGTTATTAAAATAGAAGTTTGTCTTGAACTTAAAGTTGCTAACAGGACTCAAATTCATTATCAAAGATTAATTGAAATCCTGTTTCAGTTAACTGAAGAGATAATGTCTTCATTCTTCCTATACTGGTCAGTCCACATGAATTAGAAATTTAGATAATAGGCTACAGTGTTGCTGAAGAGACAGTCAAACACCACTGACACAATTAATCCAGCGAGGAACCAGTACCTAGTCCCCATAACATGGAGTGAACATTTCCTCATGTTGTAATGACAAAAGTGAAAGCTCTTTTGAACTTCATCAGAAATAACTATTCAGATAATTTGTGCATATTTGAAGTATGAAAATGGGATGCAGTTATCCCCAAAGGGAAAACCACTAATGTAATGTGTTGGGCCTATACAGGTCTTGATACTGAAAGTTTAACAGCAGTGCTTGAGCCAAGATGCTGCTCCTCAGGGCTTAAGAACTTGGATATCAGAGACATTAATCAAAATACCCAGAGGACTATTTTGCTGTATAAATATCCCTGTCAGTCATCCATCAAAACATATTATTTTGAAGGGATGAACTGTGCTGGAAATCCTACAGCAGACCAAACCTGAAATTGTATTGGATGTTCAGCAGATAAGACAGACCTTTGTAGGTGGAATCAGTGTTACAAGAAAGAGATGTTAGTACTGAAGTTCATGGACTAAACCAACGAAGAAAGAACAGCCTCTAAGCAGAGGGGATGATCGAGTTTGTTTGAACAAGCAGTTAATCTGAGTCATTTATTGGAGGCACAGAGGCAAGTTGCTCAACAAATGCTGAAAAAATCCAAAGTTTTTTCCAGAGGTGATGGAAACAAGGAACAGATCCCTGATCTAAAGATGCTATCAAGTTATGCAGCCAGCAAACTAGTCAGAAGACTTTTATCTGGGTGCCACATCCACTATGTAACAAGATAAAGGAATACCTGGAAAAAACTCCTAAAACGTTCAAATTCATCCTATTCCCCACCATTGGTATGTGTACAGAAAAGAGAAGATAGTTTAAGATTTTGCATAGATTACAGAGTTGAGCAGAAAAACATACGATGCACACAACCCCGTCCTTGAACCCAAAATGTTCTAAAGGGGCTTGGAGGTAAATCCTGTTTCTCTCTTAGATCAAGGGGACACATCAATAATATCACAGCTTGTGATAGTTCACTCACAAAAGTGAGCAGCACCTCCTGCTGTCTGTCTCAGGGATTAGCTCTTTCAGACCGTGCACACTTTCGTGATGGTGCCTCTCCCATTGCCTTCTCCTCTTGCAGACTTACCTCAGTCCAGGAACAACAATGTCCCTCTTCGTGACTCTGCCCTCTGGCTGTGTCACCATCTGTGTTTTCCCCCTTCTGGGGAGTGACTATTTCCCAGTTCTATAGTCCAACCACTTCACCAGTGATGAGTGGGGGGAACCTGGGGCCTGCCCACTACTCCAGGTCGCAGCCCAGGGTCTCTGTTGATAGCAGTCTCCTGCTGCCTCTCCTTAATGTCTCCACCAAAGCTGCTTCAATTCCCTGGGCCACTTCCCTGTGGCCTCAGCACATTCTTCATCCTCCTCTCAGGGCCTCCAGCCAGCATATCCCAGCAGCCAGCCAGGAGCTCCCTCTTACTTCCTTGGTCTCTGCCAGCAACTGCTCTGGCCAAGGTGATACCTGCTCTTTGCAGTCTTTCTCTGACTGGCTGCTCCCCGCACTGCCTCCCTCGGCTGATTTTTAACCCCTCCCCTGAGGCGAACACCCCATCACATGGCTAAAAAAGTTATGAAGGGCTGTGAGGTAATAAGACCTTAAGGTCTGTATGAATTGGTAGCATTCCAGTTGACTTAACAAAACTATCTGCTGACTTTCAGAGGTTTAGGAAAGAGTACCTTGCTAAGATTAGGGGTGAGGTTCATATTGCGTAGCTGAAGAATATCCTTGTGTGCAATGGCACATTTGAAAAACAGGAAAAATGTAAGGAGAGCAATGGTTACAAAAACATGGAATTAAGCTGAAGGCGTCTAAATCTAACCTCTTTAAGAGTAAGGTACATTATATGGGAATGGTGGTGAACACTGAAAGTTATAAGATGGATTCAGTGGACAAAGTAGTTGTACATGCCCTACCATAGGGGAACTTCTTAAGCATCTGTAGTTTTGTACCTATCCGAGGTATATTCAAGACATTTCTTGAACAAACCCAGTGTATGACTTTTTGTCTGCCCCATTGGGATCTGACAAAAAGCACCCTGAAAAGTGGACACATAAGCAGAAGAAGAAGACACAAAGGAAAAGGAAAGGTGTCTGGACAAATACTCTCCAACTAGCTGGTTAAATGGACTGAGCAACATTAAATGTTTTAAATCAGCTGATTGACTGTCTGGTACAGCTATCAATAATAGCATACCCTGATTTTACCTTACCCTTTGACCCCCGTGGATGCTTCCAGTAAGGGAGTAGGTGCAGTCCTATACCAATATAAAGAAAATAAACTATGCGTCATTGGTTATGTGTCAAGAACATTACAGCCAAGAAGAATTATCACCTTCACTGACAGAAGCTGGGGTTTCTAGCTATGAAACAGTCTGAAACCAACATATTTTGTGACTACCTCTGAAGGTTTATAGTAATAACCTGTAAACCAATGTTTTTACCTCTTCAAGATTCAATACCACAGCAGACCGGTGGGTTGCAATATTAGCTAACTTGAACTCCAGAGTTACATATTGTCTGGAAAACTCTAATGTGCAGGTAAGTGCTTTGACCAGTATGTCACTTGATATGAAAAGATATATAACTAAATGCACAGAAGAGACTGCCAAAGATGTTGTTAATGCTTAAACAAAGTCACCAAAGAACTTGTCTGCCACAGTCTTGCTTGACTTGGTAGTGGTAGGATAGGCTTGGACAAACCTAGCAAAGTGACCCACTATGACAGTATTACTGCTCTCTTTTTGCTTGTTTCCAGATGCAAGAACTCAACTAATACTAATTCAGCAGGTTCTGTTTGACTACATTAGTTACATTAGGTGGTTGTGTAAATTAGTGAGATTTCTTTTGCTCTAGAATCCTAGAATATCAGGGTTGGAAGGGACCTGAGGAGGTCCTCTAGTCCAACCCCCTGCTCAAAGCAGGACCAATCCCCAACTAAATCATCCCAGCCAGGGCTTTATCAAGCCTGACCTTAACCTCTAAGGAAGGAGATTCCATCACCTCCCTAGGTAACCCATTCCAATGCTTCACCACCCTCCTAGTGAAAAAGTTGTTCCTAATATCCAATCTAAACCTCAGACACTGCAACTTGAGACCATTACTCCTTGTCCTGTCATCTGGTACCACTGAGAATAGTCTAGATCCATCCTCTTTGGAACCCCCTTTCAGGTAGTTGAAAGCTACTATCAAATCCTCCCCCCTTCACTCTTTCCTTCTGCAGATTAAACAATCCCAGTTCCCTCAGCCTCTCCTCATAAGTCATATGCTCCAGACCCTAATCATTTTGTTGCCCTCCGCAGGACTGTTTCCCATTTTTCCACATCCTTCTTGTAGTGTGGGGCCCAAAACTGGACACAGTACTCCAGATGAGGCCTCACCAATGTCGAACAGAGGGGAATGATCACATCTGTCGATCTGCTGGCAATGGCCCTACTTATACAGCCCAAAATGCCGTTGGCCTTCTTGACAACAAGAGCACATTGTCAACTCATATCCAGCTTCTCATCCACTGCAACCCCTAGGTCCTTTTCTGCAGAACTGCTGCCTAGCCATTTGGTCCCTAGTCTGTAGCAGTGCATGGGAGTCTTCTGTCCTAAGTGCAGGACTCTGCACTTGTCTTTGTTGAACTTCATCAGATTCTACTTTCATTCAGTCTTTGGTGACATGTTTAATATCCCTTTTCATTTATGGTCAATATAAATGATCTCACAAAATTCGGTATTTGTTCTGTTCCTAGTTGTTCCATCTCTTCTTGATATTCTTCCTTTTTGCATTTTTCAGGTGATGCCAGTAGGTGGTGGTGGTGGTGGTGGTTGTTTTTTTGCTTGGTTTTTCAATAAAGTATTCCATCTTTACCTAAATGGAAGCAATGCCGTTCACCCATGAGGGCTGATTTCTTACCACATCCTCCTGGTTTTGCTCTGTTATTAGGCTTCAGCCCCACAGACTTATAATATAGAAAGATTAATAATAGGTGGATCTTCCTCCTGGGCTGCTAAAACATCTTCTAATAAAATAGGCTTTATGGTGGATTTAATGCCCATGGAGAAGAAGTCTACTGCGGAAGGGTTGTTACTAATTCCCACTAACCATAATGTGTTGCCAGCTCTTTCTGGACCCAGTTTTTTGTTCATGAAGGTTGTCTGCTTTTCTTTTCAAGAAGTGAAGTTGATTAAAAAGGAAATGTATTTAATTAACTGTAATAATTATGCAGAGAATGCTAATATAAGATACAGAATTGTAACACTGTTAAGTGAGGTACAATATACATTTCTTTCTGATCTGTCACAGCTTGAGTGTGAGACTTCTGATAGGTGACCATGTGTATAAGATTTGTCACTTATAACAATGAATTGTTCCTACTATTTCTGACACATTGTTGCAAGTGAATGAAGACAGACCATCAGCAGGGCAATGATTTTATCACAGTTTTATTAAAGTAAAATCACAGGTGAGTCCCAATTTACTTCAGACTGCAACCATAGTCTGTCCAGCTAGATTCTTCGCTGTCTTCCAGAAACTGTAACCTGAAGCACCATTCTTTGCAGTGGGCTGGCAAGATGTAAAAAACAAAAACAAGCACCCTCAAATAGTTATTTTTATAGAAAAGAATCTGAAATGTTATGGGCCAGATTCTCAGTTGTGATCCAGACCCTTTGCACTGCTTAAGCAGCACAAAGGGGCCAGAATCTGGCCATAACTGGACAGCTGAGAGTTCTCCTGAGAAGAGAGAGTCAGAGAACTCTCAGCTGGTAGGTGTAAAGCTGGTGGACCCAGCTCCTGTGCTAACCACTTCATCTACTTTCCCAGCATAGGAGGCATACTGCAGGGCACCCGGCTCCTTTCGTGCCCTGTGGAACTCCAGTATGCTATGCCAGTCCTCCACTAGCATAAATTACGGTGATTTAACTCATGTTGGGGCTGATGCTAGTGTAGACCAACTCTTAGAGTCAAGGAGCCATAACTGGTTCCCTGATTTTACTGCCACCCACCACTCTCTGGCATCAAGTGAATCTTTGGCTGCAGGAGAGAATGTAGCCTATGAATTCTTGTCAAATTTCACTGATGTTAATAATCAGTCAGCTATGATTATGCAAAGTAGGAAGTTGGCCATGATCATTTTATTGCTCAAATTAAAGCTATGAATCTACAGTGCATATATAGATATGGAACAATCCTTTGGTCACTGTGACAGATATGACAATTTCCTGTAATATCCTGGACAAACCTCACTGAATTAAATTAAACCTTATTGAATTAAGTTTCAGCATTTTAGGAGTTCACTGTCTTAAAATGCCAATTTTTATGGAGTATTGTGGGGTTGTATGAAACATCACTAGGGAGGAGACAAGGCTAATGTAAATGCTGGTAAGTTTTCTGAGCTTCAAAAGACTCTTAAACAATATCCAGATAAGAATGAACCTTTAGTTGACTGACTGGGTTTCCCAGGAAATCCTTGAGAGAAGGGGATGGCAACTTCTCATCTCTGGACCCAACCTTTGTAGCTACATTCTGAGGAGAAACCCATTGTCTGCTGATCACCTGTTACAAGAGGACAAGATCCAAGGCCCAAACTGGATAAAGCAGTGGCTCGCAAATTCATGGGGGTGCTTGTTCTGAATGAAAGTTCTTATGAACTTGTGATCACAGAAAAACTTCTTGGTGGGGTTTGAAGGACTGATCTCCTGCCAGAGTCCTTGCTAGAGTTGATGTGATCTCCGGTAACTTTTTAGCATCCATATAGGTTCTTTTATTGTTTCTGATATGTTTTCTCTGCAATGCTTTCACCTTAAGAATAAATGTGCTTGCTTAGAAAGAGCTGTGTGGTACCTTCATTGTGGCAATGACACGATTTATAGTCTTTGAGGAGAAGACAAAGCAGTCCTGTTTAGAAAGTCTGTCTTGCTGGGGAATTCACAGTGTAGGCAGGGAAGTGTGCAATATGGAAAAGCCCCATTCAGGAGGGAAAGAGGCACAGGTATCTGCCAATACAGGTGATGGCAGGTAAGCTGGAGGCCTGAGTGTGGGTGCCCTTGCTGGACTATGATGAGGGAAATACAGGTGCAGTTGCCCTGAACTGTGACAGTCTCATTCTAGAGGGAAAAAAGAAAATTGGCGCACATATCACCCTTTGTGTTTGAATCTTCTTATGGTGATCCAAGAGAGTCCATCTGCTCCCTCCTCTTTGGGTTCCTTTATTCATTTTACCTTTTTCTCATTCTGTGACAGGTGAGGAACGATCTGACTGGTGTTCTGTATGGTGAAGACATCGAAATTTCAGATACTGAGAGTTTCTCCAATGATCCCTGCACCAATGTCAAAAAGCTCAAGGTATGTGCAATTGCTGTAATGTAGACTGAGTAATCAGGAAGAAGAGTGAAAAGGTATCAGCAATGGATCTGTCATAACATTTGATTGGTTTATTTACATTTTTTTTTCCTTCAAGAAAACTGATAAAGCAGAATTAATTTAAAAGTTATATTTGCCAAAAGACCTAATAGTACTAACAAGTGGCATTTTGAAGCCAAGTCATGCTCCCAGTCAGTGAAGTCTGTTACATACTTAATGTTCATGTTGTGCCTAATTTAAACACAGAAATAAGTAAGTAGGCTTATATAAGTTGCTACCTATTGAACCAAACAAATATATTGTTTAATACTAAATACTTACACTGGGAACCTAAATCTAGGTGAGGTATACATACCTGTACTCAATAGTGGTTTATTTTAAAAGGACTTTATGTCCAAATCATTCAGTGAATACAGTCTAAATGTTTTTATTGATTTCAGTTGGTTTTGGATTGAGTTCTTTGTTAGTAATTATCTTTTCTGTTTCCTAGAAAGCAAATTATTCAAGGATAAATTTGATATTGAAATTATTTATCATTCTGATTTATTTTAGTACAGTGATTTCTTAAATACATAGTAACTGAGTGTCAATAAATAATTAAAAGCCTGCAGAGTATTACAATGAATATGTAATAGAAACTCTTTGTCTTTTAATTTTGTAACAAAATGTAAAGGGAATTAAAAACAAGCAAATCACATAAATGTAGAGCCAACAATACCATAGTCATAGAAAACATGAATACCCAAAAAAAAAAGGACTGCAAGGAAGTCTTTCCCCCACCCACCCCATGTCCATGCCTACACACACTTAACCACTATTGTTAAATAGCAAGGATTAAGCTGTTATTCATGCCAAATACACATGCTTCAGGAAATGGAAACCCAGGCCTAGGGTCCAGTCTTGCAAACACTTAAACACATCCTTTTTAGCATACAAGTAGTCCCAACAAACTCAACAAGACTATTCACATGCTTAAAGTTAAGTATATATGCAAGTCTTTGCAGGAATGAGGCCTGCTGAAGCCAATAGAAAAGGGGCTAGGGAGGACCAAGAGGTAAGACTCAGTCCTACTCCCATTTTAGTCTGTCGAAGCACTCCCCTTGATTTCATTGGTACAGGATCAAGCCCTTAAACAGCAAATAGCCAGAGATCATATAACTAAAGGCTTTATTGTAAGCTAGGCACGAGGGGCAGAGTTTGTTTTTGTGCAGCCCTAATTTTGTCATTTCTTGACTTTTGAGTGCATAACTATACAATCTCAGTGTTTTCTTGACATCTTGTTTTTATCCCATTAACAAACAATATTTAATTGGCTCTCAACACAGCACATGCACATGCAGGGTCAGCATCCAAACCTTATCCTTTTTCAGGGGTTTTCCTTTATTCTTAGCCAGGGCCGGCTCCAGGGTTTTTGCCGCCCCAAGCGGCACCAAAAAAAAAAAAAAGTCGCGATCTGCGGTGGCAATTCAGTGGGAGGTCCTTCGCTCCGAGTGGGAGTGAGGGACCGTCCACCGAATTGCCGCCGAATAGCTGGACGTGCCGCCCCTCTCTGGAGTAGCTGCCCCAAGCACCTGCTTGGCAAGCTGATGCCTGGAGCCAGCCCTGTTCTTAGCAACAAAACATAAATCACTAAGTGCTAAGCTTCCTCCTGAATTTAGCTGTTCCTATAGATCTCCAAGACAGATTTCTATGTCCTTGCCTTGAATTTCATCTCCCTCAGAGTCCAGCCCCTTTTACATTTTTTTTTTTTTGAGCTAAAATGGCTGGCTAAGGACAGTTGTCAAAATAGGTCTGCATTTCTAGACAGGGTTCTAGTACCTGACACTATGGGTCTGTCTACACAGCAAGCCTTCAAGCCTGGCTTCAGAGCCTGAGCTCCAGACCCAGCCACAACATCTATCAGCTACTTTTAGTGCAGTAGTGCAAGCCCCATGTGCTTTAGGCTGGGCACTGAGACTTGCTGCTGTGGGCTGCCTTACTTTGCATAGAAGTACCCTGATCATGATGATCCAGCAACAGGAGTTCCAAAAAGAAATTCTACAGCAGATAGTACCAACCCTATGCCTGCAGGGAGGAATGGGGTGGGGTCATGCTTCCACTTAAGGGGTCCCACTGCCAGTACCAGTGAAGCTCACCAAGATGGGACCAGAAGATGACCCTACAGCCTTTTTAGTCACATTTGAGAGGGTAGCACTGACAGCCCAGTCACTCCCAGAACAATGGGCTCTTATCCTAATCCCATACCTCATCAGTCAGGCACAGGCTGCCTACCGTAATCTGGACACCGAACAGGCAAGGGATTACAAGCAAGTGAAAAGTCTGCTATCTTGAATTATTTGGATATTTTGGGAGAGATCCATAGCCAGTGGTTTAGGGCCAAAAGATACCCCATTCGGGGATGACCCCAAATGTTACCACTGTGACGGATTGGACTCCTTGGGAAGCCACCTGATGTGCTGAGATACCACTGAGTCTACCTGTTCTGCCAGCGTGGGCCCCTTTTAACCTGTCTTGCTGAACCAGGCTCTTAAAACCCCCTCTAATAAAAACACAGGCATGGCCACACTCAGCTGCAGATCAGCTCTGGGAAAACTCAACTTCAGGGACTTGCTCCCGCACTCAGATGTCCACCTGCCTTGGAGTGCAGATCCAAAGATATATTATGAAATTTTCCCCCTCCCTCAATGTGGAGAGAGGTGTGCACATTTCTTGCCCCCTCCCCCCCAGTTAGAAATTCCAGAAAGTTGGTTCAATAATAAACAAAATATAAGAGGCAGATTTTAAGTGGTAAAAGGGGTAACAAATAGAACAAAGCAGATTACTAAGCAAACGAAATCAAACATGCAAACTAAACTAGTTTCACTAAAGAAATTGGTTAAAAATAGTATTTCTCACTCTAAATACTGTTGCAGACAGTTTTCAAAGTTTCTGTGGTTTAGAGTTCCCATTATATTCCTTTTCAGACTGGACCCTTGTCTTAGTCTGGACTCCCCCTTGCCTTCCCTTTTGCAGTCTTTCTTCTTGGGCAGACGGGCCATGGAGAGGAGGAGTCCTGTTTGCCTTCCTCCCCACCCTTAAATAGGATTTACATAAGATGGGAATCGTTTCCCAAATGTGAACCCCTCCCCTTCCCTTACGTGGAAAGTTACAAGAAGTCCCAGGTAATGTTTTAGTATCAGGTGACAAGACCACCTGACACTGTAGGATCACAGCGTCCATGAGTCAGTGGTAGTATGGAGCATCCACAGGAAGGCCAAGATTTTCATTCCATTGTCCTCGCTGATAGGCCATCTGCCCTGCCTGGCTTTCCCATTCTTGTACCTGAAGTGTTAGCAATGGGCGTCACCCCAAGTAGCATAGTTGAAATACAGATACATAGCCAATATTCCTAACTTCAGATACAGAAATGATACAGGCATACAAATTGGATAATCACATTCAGTAAATCATAACCTTTCCAATGATATCTCACATGAGCCATCTCGCATAAAGTACATCTCAGTTATGTCATTCATATCATAAGCCTATGTTCATAAAGAATATGGAATAATATAACCACCACAATGACTGAAAGAACTCAAGTAGCTGAGGCAGGGAGTGGATACTATGGCATTGCCCTGGGATGCTATGAGAAATAATCAGGTTAATGGAGGATTTTGTAGAAGCTGAAGGGTCATTAAAGGCAGAATAACCCCAGACATCAGCAGGGCAAGGGACACAGGTGGGAGGGTGAGCCAAATCAGTAGCAATCTCTCCGAGGGGGTCAGTCATTCCTCAGGCCCAAGGCAGCCGTACGGGGACAAGGAGGCTGAGCATCAATGCAACACCACCACTGGGACCACCAGGCACCCCAAACAACTGAAGCGGGGCTCACAGTTCAAGGTCTGGCCAGCAGCCCACAGACAAGCTTCCCCCAAGCTAAGAAAGAGGCCAGCAACCCCAGCCCATTAACATGCTATTCTTGTGGGGAGACAGGGCACATAAAGAGGGAGGCCCACTGATGGAATGTGAGCACAACCCTCCCTCCCCCAAGTTGATGGTACTGGTGATGGTCCAAGGGAACCTGGTTCAAGGACTCTTGGACTCTGGCTGAAGCCAGATAGTGGTCCAGCCCTGCATGGTGTGAAGTGACACCCTCCCAAAACCACATTCTACCTTCAATGTATCCATAGTGATGTCAAGACCTACCCAAGCCAGAGGTTACAACTGACGGTGGGAGCCCATAGAGAAAAGTTGGCTTACCTTGTGATCATAAGCTGGGACTAGCTTTTTTTTTTTTTTTTTTTTTTTTTTTGCGAGTCCTTAATATCCAGGCTCAGGCCGCAAGTGAGAACAGGGGCCAATTGGTGACACCAACTCCCAAGAGCTTGGTAAGCCTTGAGAAAGCCAATCATTCCAGGGAAGGGACATCCCATTCAACCCTCCACAGATCCACGCAGACGAAGAGCAGAATATCCGGACCTGGAAGCCCTCCTATGGAGAGGGAATTTTGTGCTAGGAGAGAAGAACGACTCTTTATTAAGCCATGCATCTGAGCAACTGGCCCCCAAAGCTGGAGAAGTAACAGAGTCTCAGGGAGGCAAATGGTACCTGTACTTTGCACTCAGGGAGGAGTGCTTGTACCGAATTGAGAAGAATCAGCAAGCTGTGGTGGTGATGGCCTGGCTGCTGATACTATGCCAGCACTGCTGGGCTGTGTTGCAGCTGGTGTATGATATCCCATGTGCGGGACACCTGGGGAGAGAGAAGACATTAGCTCAGATATTAGCCAGATTCTACTGACCAGGCGTAAACCATGAAGTGAGAGAACACTGTTCCTCCTGCCCAGAGTGTCAACTAGCCAGCACCCTTGGCTCTTCTGCCCTTGATTGAGACCCCCTGTGACAAAGTGCAGGGTGTGAACAGATGAGCCTGCACTCTGATCACTCAGATGTTAATTAATTCTCCTTGAGAAAGCTGATGGAACTAATCAGACAATCAGGCTGGCCGGTTGGATGGAATAAGAAGCCAATTAGCCCAGCAGCCCAAGGTTGATAAAGAGCTAAGTCCCAAGGAGGAGGGAGAGGGACCAGGCTAATTGAGCCCAGTTACATGGAGGCCTCAAGGGATGGAGATCTCTGTTCCCCTCAGGTCCTGGGAAGAGGACAAAAAGCACTGTTGGTGCTGTAAATAGACTGCTGAACGGGGTTTGTTGTAGAAATGGTGGAGGGAACTAAAATAAAAGGGTACAGTGAAGGCACAACCACTGGAGTCCATGCAGCTTCTGCAGGGATAAGGGGGAGAGAAGCCATGCCCTGTGATACTTCATTTGAAAGGATAGGAGTGGACATGGTGGGAACCTTAGAAAAGACTGCAGCGGGCATCAGTACATGCTAGTGATTATTGACTATGCAACCAGGTATCCTTAGGTTGTTCCTCTTTGCTCCCTGAAAGTGACAGCTAGAGTTCCAGAGCTCTTGAAGCTCTTCTCATGCGTAGGGTTTCCCTGCAAAATATTAACAGACCAAGGTAATAACTTTGCTTCCCAACTAATGTGGGAATTATGCTCCTTTTTGAAGGTCAGGTCCCCAAAGACCTCAGTGTAGCATTTACAAACTGACTATCTATTAGAGAGGTTTAATAAGATCCTGAAGGGGATGTTGAAGCACTTTGTCAGTGATGACCCTAAGCAGTGGGACTGGCTATTTCCACTACTTCTATTTGCTATAAGAGAGGTCCCACAAGCCTCGACAGGGTTCTCCTCATTTGAGTTTCTCTATGGTTGCCAACCGCAGGGCATCTTGGACTTGCTATGAGAAGGGTGGGAAGAACAAGATGTCAGGTTCTTAAGCATGACCCAATATATCTTACAGTTTAAGGGAGCAACTCAAAAACATAGGAGTGTTCATTAGGGAGAATTTGAGGAAGGCCCAATACACTCGGGAACAAAATTATAATAAAGGGGCATGACTACGGACTGTTCAGCCAGGTGACCATGTTCTTCTTCTACTGCCTTCACCCGATGGCAGGATCTGTTCACAGTGGTGTCAGGCAGGTAGGGCCTGTGGACTATGAGATAAGGCTACCCAGGAAGAGAAAGGAAACCAAAATCTAACATGTGAACCTTCTCAAACCTTGGATGGTGCGGGAGGCCCTGCTGATAACTCCTTTTCCAGCAGAACCAGAATTGGGGTTCCAGTTCCCCAGCGGCAAAGCTCCAGCAACCGTATTGGGGGAGCGGGGAAGGATTCTTCTCTGCACAAAGGAAACAATTCCTCCAACTAACTGGGGACTTTGCAGTTTTCCAACTGTCCAGGGAGAATGTGGTTGGTCCAACATCATCTGGAGACTACTCTAAGCCAGGTAGTCTGAGAGAACCCTAGACTATTGTGGGATACAGTCCAAGAGGAAATACTAGTGATAATGGAGATGGGGGTGATTATGCAATCCAGAAGTGAATGGAGGAGCCCATAGTTCTTATCCCCAAACCAGACGGTACAGTTCGGTTCTCCACTGACTTCAGACAAGTCAATATTATCACAAAATTCACATCTACCCACTGACAAGGGTGGATGAGTTACTAGAACAGCTGGGACCGATGAAGCACTTAAGTACTGTCAATCTGAAAAAGGTTATTGGCAGATCCCCTTATCCCCTTCCTCACAAGAGAAAACTGCTTTCTCCACCCCTTTTGGGCATTTCCAATTTAAAACCATTCCTTTTGGCCTCCATGAGGCTGCCACTACCTTCCAATGGCTTATGAATAAGCTCCTCAACCCCCATCATCAATACACACTGGCCTACACTGATGACATTATCATCTACAGTCCCACCTGGGAGGACCATCTGCAGCATTTAAGGGTGGTGTTAAAAAGCCCTACAGGCAGCAGAAGTTAAGGCCAACCTGGAGAAAGGTAAGTTGGCTGTGGGTGAAGTAACTTATTTGGGGTACTGTGTAGGAGATAGCTTTATGAAGCCAGTGGTCGACAAGGTGTGCCCCGTCCCCCAGATGAAGAGGCAAGTGAGACTTTTTCTTGACCTGGCAGGATATTACCAGAGGTTTATCCACAGCTTCACCTCAGTGAAGGCCCCCCCTTACAAATCTCATAAAAGTCAACAATGTTAAGAAGATCCATTGGGATGGAAAGTGGGAGGAAGCATTCAGAAACTGAAAACACAACTACGCCAGGCACCTGTGCCATTCTGCTCTGCTTTCTTGGGAATTCATACTACACAGAGATGCCTCAGATGTCAGTCTCAGCACCATCCTCTCACAAAAATTCAGAGGAGAACACCCGGTCATACACCTAAGTAGGTAGGTATTCCCTAGGGAAAACTTATAATTATTGGAAAGGAGGCATTAACTACCAAATAGACACCCTCAGGTATTACCTGTTGTGTAACCCCTTCTCTCTTATCACCGATCACACACCCTTACACTGGATCCAGACCATGGGGGATACAGACTCCCATATAATATGGTACCTTGCACTACAAGTAGTTACCGAGAACAACTCGGGGCGGGAAAGGACCATGCCAATTTCTTTTGATCAGAGATCAGGAATGGAGACAACCCAAACCCGAATGGCCATCTTAAGGGGTGGGGTATGTGAAGGGGCATGCCCTCATACTGGTATGAAAGAGACCAATGAACTCTTCTGGGTTCCAATGAGGAACACTTGCAAGGTTTGTTCACCCTGAAGGAGCAGCAGCTTAAAAGAGGAAACTTACCACAGGAAGGGAGGTGAACAGGAAGAAGGTTGCTCCACTCAGAGATTGCTGGTAACAGAGGTAGGCCAGCCAAGGAGGAGACGGCCAAGAGACGTACTGCTCCTGAAGCCACCCTGACTGACAGCAAAGCAATACACCCAAGGAATTGGGATAGAAGATAAACCCACTAAAGGGGCAATAGACTTTAAGAGACTAAGCCCATAAAGCTGAATATCCAGTGGCTGTTTGAGAGACAGACCCTTGTTCCAGCCAGATCTTCCACCCTTGCAAGGGAAAGAAAGGGAACAGGAGGCGCTGATGCTTTATCTGTGGGTGGTTGCCTCACTGAGCTCCCCAAGTGTTGCCAACTGGGCGAAAAGAGGGGTTAAACAATGGACAGTGGGACCTGGGAGGAGCTCCCCACCCTCTTACACATGGGCTAGCCATGGGTTTTTAACTGCAGTGTAGATATACCCTTAGAAAATCAGCAGAAGAACTCTGCATCTCTATAGGGTCCCAACACCTGATTATCTCCAGCTGCTTATGTCCAAATGAGGCCTACCTCACGTTATCAACCTATGCTTTGTTTTGCCCTCTCACTAACTAATCTACTGTTAGATTGGACACATGTATTCCAAGGAAGTGATTCCAAAAGCAATTTCAACAATGAGACAGGTCCTCCACTAGTATGAATTGTAAAGTTGAGATGAGAAGTATATTAGTCAATGTGTTTGCTGTGGATACTATAAGTATGTCATTCATTAACTGGCAGATTAAAATGATTAAGCAGTTCTTTAATTCATGTTAACAACAGAATCCAGATCTTTCTGTCCTTCCTCCATCTATTTCAGCTTCTCTTGTTCATATTGCAAAAAATGATGAAAAAGTAAAAATTTCAAAAATAGGGGCCTTCAGTACTGGCCATTCAAAATTCCTTCTGTATTGCAAAAGATATTCTGCCTTCCATGGTGAATTCCACTGAATAACATTGAGATCTCCCTTCTGCCAGAACCAGAAGAATTTTAGAGGGTCAGGGCTTTACATGCTAATTACAGATACTCTCCTGTTAAGTACACAAAACCCATATTTACATTTGCTTGAATAAATGGGTGCTTGTCAAGACAATCATCTATTCTGCATGTGGGGATTATGAGGTTTTCATGCACTTCTGGTGCATGTATATATTTTGTGTGTGCAACTTAAGCATTCACTTCTGACAATAGAAATCTTTTCTTCAATGAGGTGTAATTGTAGTATAGGTAAATTGGCACCCAGTTACTATCAAAATGTCTGTAACAGTGATCAAAATAGAAAGTAAAAACCTCTTTCTTTGTAACAGACACGTTAATGTATGCTCTGAAAGAACATCATTTAAATTTACAATTATGGGATATGTAGAGGAAGATAAAATACTTATTAAGGTTTACAGAAATACAATGTGATCTATGGATTCCTTGAAACACTGGCAAGTTTTGTTATGTTATATGAATTGCCTGTGAATTGGCATCTTAAAATAGCTCATTTGTGAGCTGTAGTTTAGGAAACAGCAGTTAAGTTTGAGAGAGAGGTGTTTGTGAGATTTTAACATTTCTTTCTACCCCCAAAACCTCAGCTGTCCTGTGCTTCCTTTCCAGGGCCTCTTACACAGCAAGACCTCCTGCTCTTCATAGAGCACTGATTCCCAGGAGTGGAGTCCTCCTTTGTTCCAAATTTCCCCTGGAGTCCTTCTCTATTTAGGTCCTTGCAGGTTGCTCTCATCCCCTCATCCCATTAGATGTTGTTTAGACACATGCTCACCATCACATGACTTATCTCATTTCATCTACCTATAGAGGTGGGCTTAGCCTGGTACAGGTGCACTTGAGACCCAGATTTCTTAAAGGACCAGCTCACTCTGAGACAGAGAAGTGGTCCCTTTTCTGTCAAATGCTTACATCTGGAATGGTCTCCCCCTAAAAATACAGTACACCACAGCACAATATACTTCTGGCATTTAGGCAAAGCTCAGTAATGTTCTATTTCCATTTTAGTTTTATTGTTTCAAGTTTTATGTTTTATATGTCAATGAATAGAATGTAGAAAGGATTGTTTACTAGCTTGGATATTGCATTTTTGATAGATTTGTTGTCTTAATGATATGAGTTTGGCTTTATTTATTTTTTGTAAAGTGTCCAGAGGATTTCTATGACGGTGTCAAATGCAAATGCATTTTTAGTTATTACCATTTTTATATTTCTAGTAGAGTCTTTGGACTCTAAGACCCCTCAATCTTGCAAACAGTTATACACATGCTTAAATTTACACACAGGAATAATCCCACTGAACTCAAATAAGCATGTACATAATCATTTGCAGTATCAGGGCCTAAAAGGGCTTTTCAGCCCAGTCATTCATTTGATTGAATTGCCAGTGTTCTGAATTTTTAGGAAGACTTTTCTGTGCATTTCAGTAAATAGGATTTCACAGAATTGTGGATTATATATAACTAAAATACAGTATCCCTTGTGGAGCAACTTGCCTTTGAATAATAATTCCTAGCATTTTTTTAGAACGTGAAGACTATATTTTCATGACAAGTACAGGCTGCTGAAGGGGGAATAGTCTACTTTTCTACAGACATCTACACTAGTGCTAGTGCATGGAGTACAGATCTGTCACAAACAGCTCACTGGCTTTCATTTAGCTGTGCCTAAATTATGTCTTCTCCACGGATTACTGCAGACGGCAGCAGCTGCAAAAGTACATTGCATTAGAAGAGGGTGAACATAGAACCAAAACCATTCTGGCCAACATAAATAACATGCCAAATAAGTGGATGTATCTCAAAAAGCTGCAAGATGACTTTTATGCACTTTGTAGCTCACATTATGTCTGTCATAATGAATGGTAGCTATAGCATATACACATACATGTCATATTCTCAGCTGCTCCTAGCTTCCCCTGGATACAGTTAAAAGGGGAAGCAGCAAGAGATCTGGCTGTGGCTCCCTTAATTCTGGAGTAGATTCTATGCAGGCCCTGATTCTGGCATATTTTTTCACAAGCCTTCACACTCCTGTAAAGTATACAAGCTTTCTACGGGCTGTCCACAAGACCCGGATTACTAGAATGCAATAGATCTTCAGCCATGCATAGTCTTGCCGCACCACATTCTCAGTGCCAAATGCTGATGGAGTGGAAGGCATAAGAGCCAATTTGTGACTCTGCCATATTGGATAAATCCCTAGTTGGAGAATTCTGTCCCAGTCAACATCATTGTAAAAAGGCATACAGATTTAATCAGTCAATAAGAGCAACTGAACACACTAAACAAAAGATTATTCTAGATCAAAATTTGTTGGTACTCTATTTTTTACTTGTTAGGGAATCTGGTTATGCCGCTTAAGAAGAAGAAGGCATTGCTTACCATGTAATCTGAGTATGAAATTTTGGGATTGATGTTACAGATGGAGCAGAGACTAGGAGAAAGTCATGGGAATATCCTGAGGCAATTTGATCAAGTTAGTAGAAAGTTATCTTACATAGTAGAACAGCTCATCTTCACCAACTTATATCAGCAGTTTCCATTTTATTAATTAATGAACAGCTTCCAGCAAATGGAAGAGAACCTAAAAGAAATATCTTCTGTACCATAGTGTCTGAGGAAGACTCAAGATTTATCTCATCTGCCAAGATCAGAAAGCTAGTTTGGCCTTATTGCTGAAAAAAACCCGGCAGCTTAAAGTAGTGCTGGACGGTGTTTTGTTCCTCTTTGCCTAGAACATGACAGCAGTCTAGTGGTCTTCACAAAAACCTGGAAGTCAGGAGATCCTGAGTTATAAATTCTAGCTATGCCACTGATTTGCTGTGATCTCGCAAGGCAGTGATCATCCTCAGTTCCTACTAAAATCCGCTCCTTCCAGGCTCTTGCCCTCTATCTGTAATTGATTTCCAAAACTGACAATCAGTCATGTAAAAGGCTTTATAAAGACTACAGTTTATGCATGAGGCACCATTACTACAATGTTGTTGAAAGTCTTAAAGCCTAGTGGCTGATTGGATCAGCCACTTGGGGCAGGCTGCAAAAAAATGGCTGGGATTAGATCAGCAAGCTGGATTTCAGGGTTTGCTACTCTAAGGCAAACCTCAGGAGCTGATTGAAGGACTTATACATGAAATCCAAGGAGACTATGTCTATCAAGGCAGCTCTACAGCAGTCCCTGGACCGAACCAGAGATCCTGAGTGGAACCGAGCAGCCTTCAGCAACTGGAGACAAGAAAAATGCAGATTGTGTACTGATAACTGGAGTTCTTTAAGGTGAGCCCCTGCATATTCCTCCCTGTGTAATCAAGGTGCCTGTGCTGGGAGCCACTGAAATCTTCTGTTCAGCAGCGTCTGCTGGAACCGCTCTTCCATCCTACCTCCCCTCTCTACCAGGAGACCTCCAAGGGTATAAAAGTGAGGATGGCCCCAACCGCCCTTCATTTTGGTCCACTAATTTGGAAAGTCTTAATTTAAGCTTCCAAAAAAGTGTGGAAGGTGGGTAGGATGTGTGAATATGCAGATGCTTATTTCAAATAACTCCGGTTATTGGTAAGTAACTTTCTTCTTCTTCTTCTTCAATTGTCCTTTGCATATTCCCACCTGTTTAGTGAGCAGTACAACCTATAGTGTTGCTGTAACCACGGGGGCTGCCACACCCCCTAGCTTGAAGTCATAATAACAAACACCAAATACATGGTTTCCATAATCAGCACCCCCACTATAAAAATTGTTCTAGCACCCCTGGTACAACTCCCAGGAAGCTGGGCTGAGGAGTTCTAGGTGAATAAGGTCAACAGAACTGCCAAAATGAGCATTAATTCTGTATGCTATGTCCAGAGTGTATTAGAAGTGACTGCACCTCTTGCTCTCCTGAGTCCACTGAGCAAAAGTGTTACTGAAGTCACAGCTAGAGGTTAAATAGAACCATGTAGCATTCTAAGAAGATGATGGTGTGAAAGCTTGCCATGGAATTATATCAGGCTTAATTGAGAGCACTTTGACATCTCCAGGTGGCTGAACACCTGCAAATTCATGCAACAGTCTGATTCATTTTGACAACTGTACAGCTGTGATGGACTGACTCTTGATTTCAGCCTCAGAGGCTTCAAAGGTCTGGAGAACTTATGGATAGGGTTGTCTCATGCTGAGGCATTGTGGTCATCTAAAACATGGTGCCTATTTCACTAGATGTGAATGAGGCTTGAGGAAATACAGACAAGCAAGTGCTCTGAAAGAGATGGAAATCTGACACCTCTTTAAACAGGGTATAGGATGAAGATTCAGATGGGAAGCCAAACTTAGGCTACTAGCTAAGAGATTAAAGTCCAGGACCTTCATCATACCATTCTCTGAAATGCTTCCAGTTCCACATGCAGGGCCAGGTCAACAGGCAGAACTGCAAGGTCTCAATGGGTGGATTAGAAGATGGTGTAGGGTGGAGGATTTTAGATTTATTAGGAACTGGGGAACCTTTTGGAAAAGAAGGAAGCCTATACAGGAAGGATGGGCTCCGCTTAAACCAAAACAGAACAGAACGTGCATGTAACATTAAAAATGTCATAGAAGATTTTTTAAACTAAGAGCTGGGGCAAAGTCAACAGGTGCAGAAGACCATGTGGTTTGAACAGTGCTATCCCTTTGGGGAGGATCTACTAACAGGAATTCTCCATATCCTAGTAAAGAGGAGAGGATAGACATTGATAAAGTACAGGTAGGAGCTGAAAAGACACAGTCAAAGAAAGTCCCATTCAATTACAACACAGGAAGGCAGACAACTACATGCTGACAAATTTTATAATAGCTTGTATACAAATGCAATAAGTCTAAACACTAAGATGGATGAACTTGAGTGCCTGGTATTAAATAAGGATATTGATATAATAGGCATGAAAGAAACTTGGTGGAATGAGGATAATCAATGTGGCACAGTAATACCAGGGTATAAAATATATAGGAATGACAGAGTAGGTTGGGCTGGTGGGGGAGTGGCACTATATTGTGAAAGAAAGCATAGAGTTAAATATAGTAAAAATCGTATATGAATCAAACTGTACTATAGAATCTCTATGGATAGAAATTCCATTCTTGAATAATAAGAGTATAATGGCAGGAGTATGCTACTGACCACCTCACCAGGATAGTGATGGTGATTGTGAAATGCTCAGGGAGATTAGAGAGGCTATAAAAATAGAAAACTCAACAATAATGGGGGATTTCAATTATTCCCTTATTGACTGGCAACATGTCATCTCAGGACAGAATACAGAAATAAAATTTCTAGACACCATTAATGGCTCGGAGCAGCTAGTCCATAAGGGGAGAGGCAATTCTTGATTTAGATCTAACTGGCACACAGGATTTGGTCCATAGCTGAACTGCTCAGTAATAGTGACCATAATGTAATTAAATTGAATATCCTCATGCAGGGGGGAAATACCAAAGAAGCCCACCAGAGAAGCATTAACTTCAAAAAGGGGAACTATACAAAAATGAGAAAGCTAGTTCAACAGAAATTAAAAGGAACAGTCACAAGAGTGAAATGCCAGCAAGCTCCATGGAAACCTAATACCCCAAATACAAAAAAATAGTGAGAGGACCAAAAAATGCCACCATGGCTAACAGTGCCATTGCTAGCCCATTGGAGGCCCTAAGCAAAAGTATTTTCCCCCACCCCTGCACACAACACATACTAATAATTAATGGGGGCCCCCTTGCACTGCTCAGGTGCCTAAGAAATTGTTTAGTCTGCTTATGCCTAGCACCAGCTCTGATGGCTAAACAACAAAGTAAGAGATTGTTAGAGGCAAAAAGGCATGCTTTAAAAATTGGAACTCAAATCCTCTAGAGGAAAATAGAAAGGAGAATAAACTCTGGCAAGTCAAATGTAAAAGTATAATTAGGCAGGCTAAAAAAGAATTTGAAGAGCAACTAGCAAAAGACACAAAATTAATAGCAAAAAAAAAAAAAAAAAAGTAAATCAGAAGCAGGAAGCCTGTCAAGCAATTGGTGGGGTCACTGAATGGATCAAGGTGTTAAAGGAGCACTCAAAGAAGACAAGGGCATTGCGGAGAAGCTAAATGAATTCTTTATATCAATCTTCACTCTAGAGGATGTGGGGGAGATTCCCCCACCTAAGCCATTCTTTTTAGATGACAAATCTGAGGAACTGCCCCAGACTGAGGTGTCAATAAAGGAGGTTATGGAACAAATTGATGAATTACACAATAATAAGTCACCAGAACCCAGTTGGTATTCACCCAAGATTTCTGAAGGAACTCAAATATGAAATTGTAGAACTACTAACTGTGATATGTAACCTATCACTTAAATCAGCCTCTGTAGTAGATGACTGTAGGATAGCTAAAGTAATGCCATTTTTTTTTAAAAGGCTCCAGAGGCGATGGAGGCAATTACAGGCAAGTAAGCCTAACTTCAGTACCAGGCAAATTGGTTGAAACTACAGTAAAGAATAGAATTATTAGACACATAGATGAACGTGATTTGCTGGGGAAGAGTTAACATGGCTTTTGTAAAGGGAAATCATGCCTCACCAATTTATTAGAATTTTTTGAGGGAGTCAACAAACCAGGGGCATTATTTCAGAGTTTGGTAAGGAGGGCCACCTTGGGTGTGATTCCAGAGCTACTTAAGCACTTGAAAACTCTAGTTTTTTGGCTCATAACTTAGTAATTAGCTGACAGGAGCACTGTATCCAATTCCTATACAAAAGAAAGCAAATTAAATAAATATTAGACCCACTCAGCTCTAATAATAACATGTTCTGACATCTTGTGGCAAGTCACTTAAGGGATACTGGTTAAGTTTCAAATTTGAATGTATATTCTTACTTTGTTACTAACTCTGCGGAGGGAGAGAGAGAGAGACCCCATCAGGACTCCTGGGTTCTGTCTCTGCTCTGGGAGGTGCAGTGGGTCTAGTGGATTACAGGGGCGGACAGATACATCTGGGAAAATATAAGAAGAACATCAGAATGGAATTACTGGGTAAGACTGATGGTCCATCTAGCCCACTATCCTGTCTTCCAACAGTGCCCAGTACCAGATGCTTCAGAGGAAATGAACAGACAATCATCAGGTGATCCATCCTCTGTCGCCCACTCCCAGTTTCTGGCAGACAGTGGACTAACGATTCACAGAACATGGTGTTCCATCCCTGTCCATCCTGGCTAATAACCATTGATGGACCTATCCTCCATAAATTTATCTAGTTCTTTCTTTTTTGAACCATGTTATAGTTTTGGCCTTCACAACATCCCCTGGCAAAGAGTTCTACAGGTTGACTTTGAAAAAATACTTTTGTTTGTTTTAAATCTACTTGCAGCCTATTAATTTCATTAGGAGACCCCTAGTTCTTGTGTTATGTGAAGGAGTAAATAACATTTCCTTATTCAATTTTTCTACACCATTCATTATTTTTTAGACCTCTATCATATTCCCTCACTTAGTCATCTCCTGCTGGGAAAAGCAGTGGGGGGGTCCCGGCCCCCAGCCCCACTCAGCTCCCCCACCCCCACCCACAGCTCTCCTCTGCGGGGGCAGGAGGCAGAAGCTTGGTCCTGCAGCAGCCAAGCTTCCCCCTCCCCCGCTTCTTCCCCCAGCGTGGTGCTTTCCTGCCCCTCCTCCTCCCCTCCCTCTCCCTGCACCGATCAGCTGATGGCCCTTGTGAGGGGGAGGGAGAGGAGTGGCAGCGTGCTCCGTAGAGGAGGCAGAGAAGAGGTAGGATCGAGGCCTTGGGGAAGGGGGTGGAACAGGGCATATCCCTTCCATCCCCCTGCCTTGAGCCGCTCAGGGCAGGGGGCTGGGAGCACCGCCACGAGCCGAGCACCCCAGCCCTCTGCCCTGAACCCCCCCCCACACACAGCCTTCTGCCCTGCACCCCCCACACACCCCAGCCCTCTGCCCTGACCCCTGAACTCCCTCCCACCCAGCTTTCTGCCCTGCACCCCCACACACACCCAGCCCTCTGCCCTAATCCCCCCCATACCCAGCTTTCTGCCCTGCACCTCCACACACACCCCAGTCCTCTGCCCTGACCCCTGAACTCCCCCCCACACCCAGCCTTCTGCCCTGCACCCCCACACACCCCAGCCCTCTGCCCTGACCCCTGAACCCCCCCACACATCCCCAGCTCTCTGCCCTGAACCCCCCCGCCCCAGGTCTGGGGTCCCAACTACCGGCCCCTTGCCAGCCGGTGTCCTGGCCGCACACCCCGCTCAGCCCGCTGCCAGCCTAGGTGAACAGAACCCCAGTCCGGGAGCGAACTGAGCAAGCTGGTGGCATAAGATCAGCATTTTAATTTAATTTTAAATGAAACTTCTTAAACATTTTTAAAACCTTGTTTACTTTACATACTACAATAGTTTAGTTATATAATATAGACTTATAGAGCGAGACCTTCTAAAAAATGTTAAAATGTATTACTGGCACACGAAACCTTAAATTAAAGTGAATAAATGAAGACTTGGCATACCACTTCTGAAAGGTTGCCTACCCCTGATATAGTGTGTTTCGTACTTTCAGAAAGCCTTTAATGAGGTCCCGTGCCAAAGGCTCTTAAGCAAAGTAAGCAGTCATGGAATGAGAGGGAAGGTCTTCTCATGCATCAGTAACTGGATAAAAGATAGGAAACAAAGGGTAGGAATAAATGGTCAGTTTGCAGAATAGAGAGGCAAATACAGGGTTGAAAGTAACTTAAATGACTTACTGGTAGGCAGGGCGGTGGGGGTCCTGGGCAAGGTGGGGGGGAAGGTGCTCTGGACCCCTGGAAGGGGTAGGGCCTCAGGCAGAAGGGGCACGGCTGGTGCCAGACTCCCCCACCTAGCCCTTCAGTGCTGCCCGGCCATGCCACTTTAAAGGGCAGCCGGGCTCTTTGAATCACTGCCAGAGCCCCAGGCCCTTTAAATCACCGCCAGACTCCCGGAGTAGTGGCGGCAGTGGCAGGGAGCCCTGGGCCCTTTAAATCACCGCCAGAGCCCTGGGGTAGCTGCAGCCGCTGCTGGAAGCACCAGGCCCTTTTAAATCACCGGGCCCCAGGGCAGATCCCCCTTTTGCCTCCATCAGCAGCCCTGTCAGTACGGTCAGCTGTGTACTGGCGCCTACTTTCTTACTGGTACGCCGGACCACACCAGCTTACTTTCACCTCTGGGTAAATAGCGGTGTCCCCCAGTGGTCTGTACTGGACCCAGTCCTATTTAACATATTCATAAATTATCTGGAAAAAGGGGTAAACAGTGAGGTGGCAAAATTTGCAGATGATACAACACTACTCAAGATAGTTAAGTCCCAGGCAGACTGCAAAGAGCTACAAAAGGATCTCTCAAACCTGGGTGACTGGGCAACAAAATGGCAGATGAAATTCAATGTTGATAAATGCAAAGTAATGCACACTGGAACATAATCCCAACTGTACATATACAAAATGATGAGGTCTAAATTAGCTGGTACCACTCAAGAAAGATATTACTCTGGAAACATCTACTCAATGTGTAGAGGCAGTCAAAAAAGCTAACAATGTTAGAAACTATTATGGAAGGGATAGATAATAAGACAGAAAATATAATATCACTATATAAAGCCATGGTACACCCACACCTTGTATATTGTGTGTAGTTGTGGTTGCCCTATCTCAAAAAAGATATAATAAAATAAGAAAAGGGACAGAGAAGGGAAAAATTATAAGGGTTGTGGAACAGCTTCCATGTGGGAAGAGATTAAAAAGGCTGGGACTGTTCAGTTTAGAAAAGAGGTGACAAAAGGGTGATATGATAGAGGTCTATAAAATCATGAATGGTGTGGAGAAAGTGAATAAGAAAGTGTTATCTGTCCCTTCACACAACACAAGAATCAGGAGTCACCCAATGAAATTAATAGGCAGGAGGTTTAAAACAAACAGAAGGAATTACTTCTTCACACAACATATAGTCAACCTGTGGAACTCGTTGCCAGGGATGTTGTGAAGGTCAAAAGTATAACTGGGTTCAAAAACGAATTAGGTAACTTCAGGGACGATAGGTCTATCAATGGCTATTAGCCAAGGTGGTCCGTGATGCCACCCCATACTCTGGGTGTCCCTAAACCTCTGACTGCCAGATGCTGAGATCGGATGACAGGGGATGGATCTCCTGATAATTGCTCTGTTCTGTTCATTCCCTCTGAGGTATCTGGCTTTGCCACTATCGGAAGACAAGATACGGGGCTAAATGGACCATTGGTCTGATCCAGTATGGCCATTCTTATGACCACATTTTATTGTATTGAATATGGTGTAGGAAGGATTAGCCATTGGCCTGTATCTCACTTACCATCAGGGCAGAAGTTCTGACTGTAATGAATATCTTCACAGAGATATAGAACAGAAAGCAATCTGATCAGTTTTTGTCCAGAGGTACAGTCAGTTTCGTGGCGAGTTCCCATGGCAGAGGAGATTTACTCTCTAAAGGAATATTCCCTGTGTCCGCAGAATAACCAAAGCACACCCCATGCATTGCAATGGAGAATCCAGTCTCTTTTTTTCCATTGCTATCACAGCACACCAACTACCCAAGCAGCCATAGAGCAATCCTTTTAAAAACTTTGCAATTGCAAGGTAAGCAAAGACTGTCAACCTGTGCATCACAGGATGAAAAGTTGCAACCAAATGCACCTTGACAGAAAACAAAGACAATTTTAACTGTTCCAGGTATAATAAATAGTCCAAGTTTAAAGCAAAGGAAGACCCTCTCGTTTACTCCTGGGAAGTTTCCAATGGTGACACAGGAGCACAAGTACCAACCTCAGGCTGTTAAAAACCAAGGCACAAATCCCAAATTGGTTGAGAGTTTTAAATTTAGTTTTCACCAACCAACTGCACTAAGTTTAAACTCCACAGGCACTTTGACAGCCTTAACCCATAGATTCATAGACTCTAGGACTGGAAGGGACCTCAAGAGGTCATCGAGTCCAGTCCCCTGCCCTCATGGTAGGACCAAACACTGTCTAGACCATCCCTGATAGACATTTATCTAACCTACTTTTAAATATCTCCAGAGAGAGATTCCACAACCTCCCTAGGCAGTTTATCCCAATGTTTAACCACCCTGACAGATAGGAACTTTCTCCTAATGTCCAACCTAAACACAGAGTCACAGACAGTCCCCTGGTTTACTCTGGTTTGTCTTGCTGTCCATCTATCTTTATGATAGATGGCCCCTTACACCAAGAATCACGGAAATATTCAGGTTACTACTAAATCCGAAGTACCAGTCACTTACCCCAAGTCAACTATGCTTTGGTCTCACACCAAAGACAACACATGTAGCCAATCCTATAGTAAACTGTATGAAGATTTATTAAACAGGAAAGGGAAATTAAGAGAGTTATTTTTAAGGTTAAAGCAAGCAAACATAGACACACAAATGAGTTACATTCTTAGGTTTCAAAAGGTTATATAGGCTTATATAAACTCTATAAGCAAACTCTATTTGTCCTTAAGGGCTAACCCAGGCTACACAGCTGAGGATCTCTTGCATATACCTAGAAACACCTTGTCCCCCCTCAAATCCAAGCAGCATAAAGATCCTTGGTTCCTTTTGTCTGGGGTTTTTATCCCCCTGCTGCCATGTGATCTGAGCTGCAAACTCAGCTGATGGGAAGAGTCCATTTGCATGACTCATCTTCAGAGGGAGGAGAGCAGAACAATAATAGGAGTTTTCAGTCCTTTGGTTGACAGTTTTTCAATCCAGATGTAGGGAGCTTCCAATTGTACGATTCAACCATAGCCCATCTGGTATTGACGGTTTTCCTCTTTCAGGAGGGGTATAATAATTTCTGTAAAAGTGCAGCTCTTCATACTATTCGTACAGTCATAGAGGCTTGCATTAGAAGTGTTCAAATATTACATTGCAATATGGAACACAGATATTATAAATAAGGCTAAGATTGTGTTGTGGAAGTCATGGAATCCGTGACATTGGGCGCCCCGGCAGCTGATCAGCCGTGGCCAGCAGTGGGGGCCTTGCAGCAGCCCAGCCTCTGCTGACTGACTGACCAGCTGCCACCATCAGTGGCAACCTGCAAGCAGTCAGTGCCCCACCTCAGCTCCCAGCGGACCCCGGAATTGCTCAGCAGCCGTGGGCGGAGGCCCCCCGCAGCTCCCAAGTCTTTGCCGCTGGCACCAGGGGACACACACACCCCAGCAGCTCCCAGCCCTGCCGGGCAGTGGGTGGACCCCCTCCCCCCAGTTCCTGTCTTGCAGGGCAGGGCGGAGATCCCTCCCAGCCACTGGGGTTCCTGCAGCTGCCAGCTGCTGACAGGGGGGAAAGGGAGGGCAGGGTGCTGGACCCTTCTCCCTCCCAATTTTGTCAGGGATGTTTTTAGTAAAAGTCAGGGACAGGTCACAGTTTCCATGATTTTTTGTTTTTTGCTCGTGACCTGTCCCTGACTTTTACTAAAAGTAACCATCACAGAATCATAATCTTAATTATAAGTAAGATTAATGCATGCAGCAACTCACAAGTATTCAATAGAGTCTAAACATTAAACACTTTCTAATACCTGTTTTATCAATATTAAACCACAGGTGAGCCAGATATAGCCAGCTATGTATCTGTCAGTGTCCAGTTGAGACATAGGGATGTTGGCATGAGCTGGCACCTGGTCTGCCAGCAGCACAACTAAACTTTTCAATTGTTTAGATGGGGAATCTCTTCCAATCCTCTGGAAAAGGTTTGCCTAGTCAAATTCTCCTGCTCCCAGTAGAATTGTTTGGGCACCAGAAGAACTCCTTTCATTGAGTGTTCCAACAATCCATTAGTCAAGTTGGAAAACTCAGAAACTTTGGACCACAGTGGAAACTCACTTGTCCACCTTGGTATGGGAGATCCCATAGTTTGGAAAGCAGAAGTTGTGGATAGCAATATCAGATCCAGGATTTGGACAGCAAAATTGCTCCATACTGGTCAGAGTAATTGATAACATCTTTGCTCCCTCCTTACTGACTTCTGGAAGGACCTCCCAAATCAGTGGATTGAAAGAGAATGTCTGAGCCCAGTCTAAGACAAAAGTGCATCTCAGTGAAGTTGGCTTTTGCTTATGTTTGGAGCAAAGCAGGAGACAATGGGCATTATCTTTTGAGAAAAGATTCCTAATTGGGCCTTACACCACTGGCATAATGGATAATGAATGCTGGAGACTCATAGACTTTAAGGCCAGAATGGACCATTATGATCATCTACTCTGACTTCCTGTATGTTGCAGGCCACAGAAACTAACCTACTCACTCCTTTAATAGGCTCATAACCTCTCTGGCTGAGTTATTGAAGTCCTCAAATATTGATTTAAAGACTTCAAGTTACAGAGAATCCATCTTTCATTCTAGTTTAAATGAACAAGTGACCTGTTCCCCACATTGCAGAGGAAGGAGAACACCCCACTCCTCTCTCCCTCCCCCCCCACACACAAGATCTCTGCCAATCTGACCTGAGGCAAGGGAAATTAGATCCAGAGATGTTAGGAAAACCCTCTAGCCAGACACCTGGGAAAGAATACTCTAAAGAAACTCAGAGCTCTCCCGTTCTAGTGTCCCATCTCTGACTGTTGTAGAGATTTCCTAATGTGGATGGGCCAAATGCCATTGTAAACAATCTTATACCCTTCCCTCCATAAACATATCAAGCTCAGTCTTAAAACAAGTTAGTTTTTTTGCCCCACTACTCACCTTGGAAGGTTGTTCCAGAATTTCACTCCTGATGGTTAGAAACCTTCATCTAATTTCAAGTCTAAACTTATTGATGGCCAGTTTATATCCTTTTGTTCTTGTGCCAAAATTGGTCCCTAACTTAAATAATTCCTCTGTCCCCGGTGTTTATCCCTCTGATATATTTATAGAGAGCAATCATATCTCCCCTTAGCCTTTGTTTAGTTAGGCTAAACAAGCCAAGCTCCTTCAGTTTCCTTATAAGTGTCCTCCTTATAAGACTTCTCTCATAAGATAGAATCCATTCCTCTGATCATCTCAGTAGCCCTTCTCTGCACTTGTTCCATTTTGAATTCATCTTTCTTAAACCAGGGAGACCAAAATTGCATACAGTATTCTAGATGAGATCTTACCAGTGCATCGGACAATGGAAATAACAGTTCTCTATCTCATGAATGCTAGGATAGTCTTAGCCATTTTCATGGCCACATCACAATGGCAGCTCATAGTCATCCTGTGATCAACCAATGCACTCAGGTCTTTCTCATCCTCTGTCACTTTCAACTGATATGCCCGCAGCTTATAGCAAAAATTCTTGCTGTTAGTCCCTAAGTGCATGAGTTTGCACTACTATATTTCATCCCATTTTATTACTCTAGTTTCCAGGTTGTCCAAATCTTGTTGTATGATATTCTACTCCTCCTCTGTATAGGGAATACCTTTCAACTTTTCGTCATCTGTAGATTTTACTAGCACACTCCCACTTTTTGTGTCAAGGTCATTAGAGAAAATGTTAAATAAGATTGGTCCTAAAACCAATACTTGAGAAACTCCACTAGTAACCTCCCTTCAGCCTGACACTTCACCCTTCAGCATGACCCGTTGTCATCTCCCCTTTAGCCAATTACTTACACATCTTTCAATTCTTGTATTAGTCCCTATCTTCTCCAATTTAACTAATAATTTCCCATGTGGAACTGTATCAGATGCCTTACTGAAGTACAGGTAGATTAGACGTACTACATTTCCTTTGTCTAGAAAATATGGTTATCTTCTCAAAGAAAGAGATCAGATAGGTCTGGCACAATTTACCTTTTGTAAAACCATGTTGTATTTTATCTTCATTACTTTTATATCTTTAATTTCTCTCTGTGTTTCACCCACTTATATATCTTTTGCACAAGGCAGGAATCCTTTGTCCCTCTCTGGGTTCTCACCCCTCCTTCTAGATGGAAAAGCATCAGGTTAAAGATGTTCAGGTGACATGATCACATCACTGTAAAACTTCATTGCCCACTTGCCAGCACACATGTATACAGGAAGACTTACAAGTAAACAGAGCTATATACAACCAATTGTCCTGGTTAATGGGAACCATCAAGATTCCAAGACACCATTAATGGCCCACACTTTGCATAACTACAATAGGACCTCCGAGTTATATTTTATATTCCTAGTTTCAGATAAAAGAATGATACATCTGTACAAATAGGATGAATACATGCAAAAGAACATAACCTTTGCACAGATATATTACATGGCATATCTAGCATAAAACATATTCCAGTTATGTCATATTGACATTCATAAGCGTATTTCTATAAAGCATTATGGGGTGCAACGTCACAAACCCTTCCCTAAGAATGTCTTCCACTTGCTTAGGAGCCAGGGTTCTGATAGTTTCTGCAATTTTGATTTAAAGTAATTGCAACCCTCCTCCACATTCAGATCCTGAAGTTCTTTAGTCCAGTCAAATTCCCTAACTAATTTCCTTAACTTTTTTAAAGTTTGCCCTTTTGAAATCAAGACTCCTAGTTGCAGGACTTGTTTTGTTTATCCTTCCATTTAGTTTAAACTGAATTAACTCAAATCAAGGTTATCCTCTACAACCATTTCTTCCATGAGGTCTTCAGTACTTACCAGTACTAAATCTAAAATTACATTAACTCTTGTTGATTCAATGACTATTTTGTGAAGAAATCTGTCATCTATCACATTCGGGAATATCTGGACCCTACCATTATTATTACCACAATGTCTTAGGTGTTCCTAGTGTTCAGATGATGGTGGCATATCTAAAAGCAAGCCCACAGAAGTTTCACATGTAGCCTGATAACAGGTGTCACCCAGTTGAATGAGTCCTCTGGCAGGAAAGTCTTGCAGTTTTGAGGCCTATCAGGACTCCAGTGACTCCCTATCTTGTGTGGGGATGAAAATAAACCATTCTTTGTTTACACAAAGTTCCTAGGATAGCAACAATATATACACTTTACTGAGGCCTAGAGTTTAAATACAGACATAGATGATCTGACCTCTGATAAAAATAGTTATCAAAGCCAACAATTTGGTGAAAATCTTTGGTGCTATAAAAAGGAGAGTGCAGAATATAATGTTATTTGATAGATGTCTCTCCCTACACAAACCAGGGATGTATTCAATTAGACCACAGATCAGTATATGAAAGTATGTGAAGGCTGTCCTGTCAAGTAGACTGCTTTTTAGCTCAGTGTAACCAGTGAGCTGTTCTCACAGGGAGATGGAATATTCCTGCCTGTTGGAAATCAGCAAGAGGTGTTCTAGATCCCATGGGGAGTGACATCATTGTGCGTCATCCCCCTGAGAGACCACTAGTGCCAAGGCAATAGTGAGGCCTATGCAAGGAAATCATATTGCCAACAATGGTTGATAATTGGCAGTTTTTATTTTGAGTGTAGCCAAGGAATAAACCTTGCACACCGGTTATTCCAGGTGATTGGTGTCTTTATCCTTTAATGTGAATCCATGGGTTCCAGGCTAATACTTTTTCCTACTAGCAGATGTTTACTATCCATTAGCCTTTGTTTTGGCTGAGTTTAAAAATACTCAGATATAGGAAACAGACTGTCTACCACCTCCAAGATGGCAGGAATCAAAGCTGCAGTTGTTGAGGGCCCCTCAACGGCAAAGCCTGACTGCAGGTTTTCCCTACCCTTTTCCTCAGAAACATCTCAATAGTTTTGACTGAAATTCCCTCCTCCTTCCCCCACCTTCCAAAACAACAACAACAATATTAATAATACCTAACATAGACACCTGGCCCAAATGATTAAAGTCTGGCAAAGTTATAAGCAACTGAAAACATGGCCTAAAATGTGAGGCAATCTTAATAAGAGGCATTACTACCAGCCTGCCTATAACTAAAATAATAACCTACCTCTTATACAGCACTTTTCATCTAGAGATCTCAAAATGCTTTACAAAGGAGGTCAGTATCATTCTCCCCATATTTCAGATGGGGAAACTGAAGCACAGAGAGGTGAAGTGACTTACCCAAGCAAGGTCAGCCAGCAGCAGGTCACAATGAGGGGGTTAAAGTGGAAGAGCATGAATGAAGAATGTGGGTGAGGCACCTACTTATCCCATGTAGGTAGGGAAGGGATAGAGATAGAAAGAATGGCAGTTCCCAGGGAACATCAAATGGATGAACTTGACTTTATTCTCAAGTACCTCACACTACTTTTGACATCACTGCTGAATTTGGTCCTCTGTTTTCTTTAGCACTTGTGACATGGGGATTTTCCCATCTCTTGATTTGATATTTCAGTGAACTGCCTTAGTAAATGAAAAGGAGAGTGATTGCCTTGGCTTGATTTGAAAATATGTTTCTGACAATGGTTAATAAATGATTCAAAAGCTATGTTGCTGGGGTAACAGTAATATAAAGCAAGTTAGCAAAACTGGGCAACCGCCAGTTTACTCATGAAAGTCGCATTTTCTCTGGAGATTTATACATAATTAAGGTTGAAAGCATTAAAAAATATAGGATTCTGGGTGAGCCTGGTTCCTGAATAATAGAGATATGTATTGTTCTAATTTGTAGGCCCAGTCACCCATTTCTTCAGCTGAGAGGAATAGGGAGTGCTGTTAAATTAGTATGTTATGTTCATCCTTTACAGGGATCAAATGCCTTGTGTCACACACTGATGATTCCTCTGGTTGATTTAAAGCAGAATTTTCTGGCTCTGAAATTAGTTCTGTCTTAATCTTTGAGTCCAAAAGGAGGGGCTTTGAGAGCAGTGGGGGGGAGGGGGTAAAGGGAAGATTAAGGGGATTATCCTTAAGGCTAGAACCCAAGACAAAAATTAAGATTGCCTTACTGGGAAATCAGTCATATAAACATTATATGGGTATTATATTATTTTTATTGCATCAGTATTTTTTACATGCAGTAATTGCCTTTGAGCACTGGGAGGTAATTAATCTTGGGCCAAATCTCTGGCTATGTCAGAATGGTAGAGTGCAAGGCAGAGATTTAAAGCTCACATTTGCACTCCACTGTTTCTGTTGCAGGCCATAATGGTCACGGGGGAACAAAAATGCCACATCCCCTTTTCTCCAGCTATGCCCCTTTTTCCCTGCTGCACCAGCAACAGGCAGAGTGTGTGACATAAGAGCCCTGCATTGGCTCTATCCCACTGAATGGTGATCCTTATTCTGGGGTGATCTTTCTTCAGATTGTTTAAGAACTAGATAAATTCATGGAGGATAGGTCCATCAATGGCTATTAGCCAGGATGGGCAGGAATGGTGTGCCTGGCCTCTGCTTGCCAGAAGCTGAGAATGGGTGACAAGGGATGGATCACTTGATGATTAGCTGTTCTGTTCATTCCCTCTGGGGCACCTGGTGTTGGCCAGTGTCAGAAGACAGGATACTGGGTTAGATGGCCCTTTGGTCTGACCCAGTATGGCCATTCTTATGTTCTTGTGTTCTTATTTTACAGCAAGATTATGGAGGCAGTGCAGTGTGAATTGACTGCACAGCACCAAAAGATCTGTCTGTCTCTCTTTCTCTCCTCTTTTTTCCTCTATGTATATTACATCCAAAAATCCTACATTAAAAGAATGTTCAGGTTGCGAAGTTAAGCCCTTCAAAGTTAGGAAATGCTGAAAATAAGGTTACCCATGCAATTTTAATTCAACCTCCTTGTGTGTATGCATTATGATACAGTCTTTAATGACATGATCACGTCCTATTTTTTCCCACAGGATTCCTGACTCATTTATGAATAGGCAATTATTCAATATTTCTTTTTATCTTCTTCATTCGATGTGTGTCCCTAGATCTTATTAACTACCATCCGAAACTGCACTGAATACAAAATTATTAATTTCCTCCTGGACATTTCTGTGATGCTGACATCATGGCATCTGAGTGCTTCCCAAACACTAATGAGAGAGAAACACTAATGCACAACACCCCTGTGAGAACAGATGGTATTATTATCCTCCCTTTACAACTGGGGAACTGAGGCATGGAGATTAACACCAAAATTGTCTACTAATGTTAGGTGCTCACTTTTGGCCTGATTTTTCAGAGTACTTAGTATTTTAAAGCACTTCAGTATTTTCAAAGCACAGCTCTAATTGATTTGGCAGCTGTGAGTGCTCAGAACTTAAATTAAATTCATGCTTCTTGTCCTTAGACATCCTCCCTAGCCCTGCCCCTCTCTATTTATCTACTCTTATATGTTCAATAGCTTCTCTCCCTGATTCTGGTTTGCTGGTGGTGCTATCCATTTCTCCACTTCTCCTGCAAGTGTTTTTGTGCCTTCTTCTTTGCCGTCTCTTATGCTAGCAACACCTTCCTCATAAAGCCTCTTCTGCTTTAAATCCCTTATGCAACCACATAGAACAAAAGCTCCCACAACAGTTGTGCAAAGAAGGGGTAGGAAATGAGAGAACATAACTCCACAACCATCCCCCAGAGATAACACATAGCACCAGTGGCTTATTCCCCAACCCTCTGTGAGAGCAAAACATGAAACAGGAGCTTCCCTAACTCTGGAGGGAGTCAGGAGAAGAGACAGCTGGGCTCACCTCTGGACACCACACTGGATTCCTAAATGGGAGATGTGCTCTTTTGAAAAATCATGTCACTTTTTTTAGGTGCTTAAATTACAGCAGTTGGGTGCTGAGCTATTTTGACAATCTGGCCTCATTTCATAAACATTTAATAAAAGAATTTCTTTAATGTTTGTCTGTTTCTTTCCTTGCAAAAGCAACAAACATAGAACACACAGTTGTGTTCAAAGTAGAAAGATTTCAGGCTATATGTTGTTTGCCAAACTAATTACACAGTGATATCAGTATAATGAGAACCCCTGTAGGCAATGAGGATGTTTAAGAAGGACAAGGGTATTACTGAAGAGGACATAATGTGCTTTGCAATTTGCATAATATTTTGCAATAAAATAATTATAGAGTCACTATAGTAAAGAATAAGATTCTCAAACCTGTCTTCTCAGTGACTAACAACTTAATATTTTGGGCTGAAATTTCCGATAATTGTTCTCAGTCCAAAGGTGATATAAAAATAAAAAAAGATAGTAACTCAAATACTTTCTGTTTTATGTAACAACAAGAAAACACATTTTCTAGTTTAACAATTTGTTCTTGTTGCTGTGGGAACTATAATGTAATTACTGTATTTTTATGAGTTTAAAATTTCATCATTAATAGATTTTGTTGATTTCATTTTTTGTTTTCAGCAAATTTTGTTATTGATTTTATTTTAGTTCAGTTTAGTTTTTAGATAATGCAGTATTTAAGTTGAGATTTTATGTGCACAGAAGTCTGACAATTCAGTTAAGGGTCTCAAAACAATCAGGATAGTTTTATAATTTTTTAAAGTACAGAACTTGGTTGAGTTGTGTGTTTGTTTCATTGTCATACATTTTTTCCCTTTTGTCTTTAATAACATTTTTGGACTCATATGAATGAGACTCCTTTTCATAAAAATAACTTATTTTTCTTGGTTTTATGTGAGCTAATTGGATTTAGATTTTAAATGTATCTGTTTTAGACAGAGTATTTTATTACTATGTGACTAAGTAAACAAAATAAATAAGCTTAGTGAAACTGCACAGGTTAAGAACATCCAAAGAAAATCATGTACTGCAAAACTTGCAAATGCTAAAAACTATTTAGTTTCAGATAATTTTAAGAGCAAAATAGTTCTTTCCAGACTGTACCTTTTGATGAGATATATTATTTGCTATACAAGAAAAAAAAGTTTTGAAGTTATCTAAACTGAAAATCTATAATAAAGCAAAATAATTATAACTGAAATGTTTTCCACCATGTAAACTCAAATTGAATAGCTTGATATTTTGCTTCGCAAAAAGAAGTGGAATTAGCAAGCTAACAAACGATTTTATAATACCCATAAAAAAAAACCTTGTTCAACCCCTGTCCGATCATCCAGCTGTTGTGTGAAATTAAGTATTAAGTTATAGATAATTGTAATGGACTGCTCTGTGTTTAATGTTTGTCTGTACTATTTTTTTCACACATCAACAGAAAGTTAGCTCCAGTTTCTGAAGTCATCTGAAAATTTCATTAACATATTCTGGGCATGAAGGCAAAATGACCTCCATTGACTATTTAATTCAATTGTGGATTCTCAAAGCAGTTTTTTACCAGTTTTAGCATTGATGTATTCTACTGTCTATGGAAAGAGTAGTGATATGAATAAAATGTCTAGGAGCTATCAAAGTTGGTGAATGTGTGTTATCTCATTTACAAGTGTCCATCGTCTATGTTGACTGATAAGGTGAAATCATTGACAGTGTACTGTAAAATATATATCCATGGATATTTGCAATTGCTTTTTAAGTGCAAAATGAAGACAAAGCAAATCAAATATCCTTTTGATCTGTGCTGTTTCTTAGTATTACTGAATAGTAATATGTAGCTACACAAAATAAGTATTACTATTATCTTCTCAATATTGTTATTTCTCAATTATTTGTTTGAAATGCAGTTCTGCCACCTTTATTCATAATGAGCCAGATCTTCAGCTGGTGTAAATTAGCATCACTCCAAAATTGCTTTTACCAGCAGCTGAGGATCTTACCTGTTATGTTCTACCTTACTCTGCAAGTTCTCACAGTGATTTCAAAGGGCCTACTCAAAAAGTACAATATTCCTCAGTCTGAGTAAGTGTGACAAAATTGGGCCCTTAGAAGAAGTGATTTTAAATATAGTTTATTCCAGGCCTGTGACTGCATTAAACTTAGATATACATTATTTTGTCCACAGGGTAATGATGTTCGGATAATCCTTGGCCAGTTTGATGAGCAAATGGCAGCAAAAGTGTTCTGTTGTGTAAGTAAAGATGTTTAATTGCATATTTGGGGAAAGAATGAATTACCTTTCAATAAACGTACATCTGAAAACTCGAATTGCTATCCTGTGGGCCACCCCTGCAAACCTATAAGGCCTCAGTTCAGGGAAGCTCTTCGGCACATGTTTAAATCCATCCCTATTCAGGAAAACATGGAAGCACTTGATTTCAATGGGACTTAAGCATGGGTTTATAGTTAGGGCCCTACCAAATTCATGGTCCATTTTGGTCAATTTCACAGTCATAGGATTTTAAAAATCATAAATTTAATGATTTCAGATATTTCTTTTGCTGCTTTTCCTGGTGAGGGTCGCAGTGGCAGCATGGAGAGTAGGGAGGACCAGACCTCCTTGTCCTCCGCAACAGGTTCCAGTTCCTCCTGGGGGATTCCCCATTGTTCCCAGGCTAGTCAGGAGATATAATCCCTCCAGTGTGTCCTGGGTTGGCCTTGGGGCCTCCTCCCAGTGGGACGTGCCCAGTATAGATCCAACGGAAGCCTCCCAGGGGGCATCCTTATCAGATGCCCAAACCACCTCAGCTGGCACCTCTCAATCTGGAGCAGTAGCAGATGTACACCAACACTCTCCTGAATAGCCAAGCTCCTCACCCTGTCTCAAAGAGTAAGCACAGCCACCCTGTGGAGAAACCTCATTCCCGCTGCTTGTACCCGCAATCTTGTCCTTTCGGTCATTACCCAAAGTTCATTACCATAGGTGAGGATGGGGACGTAGTGCGACTTGTAAACCAAGAGCTTCGTCCAAGAACTCAGCTCGCACTTCACCACCATGGATCAGTACAGCGTCCACATCACTGCCACCACTGCACCAATCCACTGATTGATCTCACACTCCCGCTTGCCATCACTCATGAACAAGATCCCTAGATACTTGAACTCGTCCACTAAGGGCAGCTGCTCCCCCCTCACCTGAAGAGAGCAGTCCACTTTCTTCTGGGTGAGGACCATGACCTCTGAACTGGAGGTACCAATTCTTATCCCACCCACTTCACACTCGGCAGCGAAACGTTCGAGTGCGCATCAGAGATCACAGTCTGAAGAAGCAAGAAGGACAACATCATATGCAAACAGCTCAGATTTCATTTCCGAGTCCCCGTACCAAATGCACTCCACAGCTCGGCTGCTCATTGATATCCTGTCCATGAAAACTATGAACAGGAGTGGGGACAAGACGCATCCTTGGCAGAGTCCAACGCCCATCTTGAACGAACTCAACTTAATGCCAAGAATGCGAATGCAACTCTCACTCTGAGAACAGAGGGACCAGATAGCATGAAAAGGTGGTACTGGCACCTCATAATCCCACAGCACTTCCCCCAAGACATCTCGGGGAATGCGGTCATATGCCTTATCCAGGTCTACAATGCAAAGGTAGACCAGATTAGCAAGCTCCCACGAGCCCACGAGTATCTGTGAGAAAACGAAGAGCTGGTTCATTGTTCCATGGCCAGGAAGGAATCTTCATTGTTACCTCCTGAATCTGAGGTTCAACTAACGGGTGTAACCTCCTCTCCAGCACCTTGGCATAGGCTTTTCTGGGGAGGCTGAGGAGTGTGATCCCCCTATAGTTGGAACACTCTCTCTGGTCTCCTTTCTTAAAGATAAGGACCACCACCCTGGTTTACCGGTCCAGAGGTACGACACCTGTCTTCCACACAACATCGAAGAGGCGCATTAACCATGACACCCTAACATTGTCCAGTGCTTTCAACATCTCCGGGAAAATCTCGCCCACCTCTGCCACATTACCACTACGAAGGCACATAGATCCGATCTCACCGGAGGTTTCCAGTGCTGCATCCTGGAAGGGCGGGGGGAGGGTGTACATTGGGTTGAGGAGTTCCCCAAAGTGCTCCTTCCACCTCTCTATGATTTTCTCAGTCAAGGTCAGCATTTCACCACCCTTGCTGAGTACAGCCTGGGCAACATACCACCAACCCCTCCTAAGGTGACAAATGGTTTGCCAGAACACCTTTGCGGCCATCTGGAAATCATTCTTCATGGTATCTCCAAACTCCTTCCAAGCCTGGGCTTCAACAACCACCACAGCCACAGCCGGTACCTCTCAACTGTATCAGGAGTCCAGTTCGCGAGCATTGCTCGGAAGGCTTCCTTCTTTGACTTGACAGCTTCCCTCACCACTGGAGTCCACCAGCGAGTCCCAGGGTCCCATGACAGATGCCAACTACCCTTCAGGCCACAGCTTTCCATGGCCCTGAACATGGTCCACTCAGAATCAATGTCCAAGACCTCACCCAGAATGCAGGAGAAGTTCTTCTGGAGGTGGGAATTGAAGTCTTTCTGCACAGGGTCCTCCATGAGGCATTCCTAGGCAACATGCACTGATCATTTGGGCCTCCTGTGTCTATCTAGTCAGCATCTCATGCATCAGATCCAACTCACCACCAAGTGGTCATCAGTTACCAGCTCTGTCACTCTCTTCACCAGAGTGTATAGAACATATGGCCTTAGGTCTGACAAGACGACTGTAAAGTTGATCATCGATCTTTGGCTAAGGTTTTCTGGTACCAAGTACATTTATGAACAACCTGGTGTTCGAACATGGTGGAAGTAGAGAAAGAACTGACAGGGATTTGAAGGGGATTTCATAGTCAAACAGTCCCCTTATGGGAGCAAGAGTCAGACTAGCTGTAACCCTAATAACGCAAGATTTGTAGAAGCGAGGATTGTGTGAGGCGAGTGGGAAAGAACTGTATGAGAAGTTGTTGTGACCTTGTGTTAGATAAGTATGGAATGTAGACTATAGTCTAAATAGAGGTGAGAAAAATAAGATATCAGGATGACCTATGTATAAAAAAAATGCAGCTGTTGCTCATTATAGTATGCAACAAAGGTATAAATGCTTGCTGTAATTGTTTACCTGCAGAGAGACCTGTTTAGCTCTCTCCCTCCATGCAACTGCTAGAGATAATAAAGTATCTGATTTGCTGCACCCAACCTGAGAGTGAGAACTCTCTTTTTCTCCGACAGTGTTATTTGTTATGGACAATCCATGACTAGCACAGAAGTCGAATAACAATTCACCTATTCACAATTCAGATATTTAAATCTGAAATTTCATGGTGTTGTAACTAACTAAATAAAATAAAATAAATATGAATAGGGCTAGAATGGACCCTGAAAGGTCATTGAGTCCAGCCCCCTGCCTTCACTAGCAGGACCAAGTACTGATTTTGCCCCAGATCCCTAAGTGGCTCCCTCAACAATTGAACTCACAACTCTGGGTTTAGGAGGCCAATGCTCAAACCACTGAGCTATCCCTCCCCAATAACTGTAGGGGTCCCGACCCAAAATGGGGTTGTGGGAGGGTTGCAAAGATATTGTAGGGGGGTTGCGGTATTCTGCACTGCTGCTGCTGGTGGCGCTGCCTTCAGAGCCTTCAGAGTTGGGTGGCCAGAGCTTCTGCCAGCACAGAAGTAAGGATGGCATGGTATGGTATTTCCACCCTTATTTCTGTGCTGTTGCCTTCAGAGCTGGGCCCTCAGCCAGGAGCTACCACTCTCCGGCCACCCAGATCTGAAGGCAGCAGCACAGAAGTAAGCATGGCATGGTATGGTATTGCCATGCCTACTTCTGCGCTGCTGCTGGTGGGGCATTGTCTTCAGAGCTTGTCGCCCAGCCAGCAGCTGCTGCTCTCCAGCCACCCAGATCTGAAGGCAGTGCAGAAGTTTAAAGGTGGCAATACTGTGACCCCCCTCCCAACACAATAATTTTGTGATGTCCCCACAACCCCCTTTTCGACTGGGAGCCCCAGTTTGAGAAACACTGGTTTCCCCAGTGAAATCTGTATAGTATAGGATAAAAGTACACAAAAGACCAGATTTCACAAGGGAGACCAGGTCTGTGATGCGTTTTTCATGGCCATGAATTTGGTAGGGTCATATTTACAGTTAAGGATCTACTCAAGTGCTTTCCTGAATTGGGGCCTAAGCAAGTAGCCCTTACTCATGTGAATAGTACCACTGAAATCAGTATTTTTACTAACAAGAGTAAGGACTTGCTGTATCTGGCCCTGATAAAGGAATTCTTTCGTGGTGCCAGAGTATGTTTCTTGCTGTAGGCTTTTTTTTTCTTTTCCAAAGAATAAGAAATCTGTGGCCAAAAATAAGAAAGAATTCCAGTATTACTAACTACAGAAGCTATCCTCGTTACATTTACTTCTCAAAATGGTTCTATTCATATAATTAAAACTGAAGAGTCAAAACAATCTCTTCTTCTGAATATTGTAGTTGTGTGACACATTCATAACAAAACCAAGTATTAATATGTAAAATCAAAGATTTCTGAAATTAAGAGAAATATGTATAAATTAAAGACTGGTACAAAATCATCATGCGATTAAATCATTTCCCCCAAATTTATACTTTATATCCATATACAGAGCATACACACATGATCCTGTTGAAATCACAGGGAGCAGGATCTGGACCTTTATTTGTATCTGATTGAAAAGAATAAACTAATTTTAAGGGCCCAAAATTTGTATTCATATTGAATTAATCTAAAGAAATCTAAGTGAATCAGAGTTTGTCCTATGTGAACACTGCAAATAAAAGATGCAGGCAAAACAAAAATGGCAAAATCTGACTTTAGACTCATTTTATAAAAAAGCAAAAAATGTTTTTTTTCCTCCTTGCAGTGTTTGCATAGAGAAACAGAAATGTATACATCACAGCAAAGGAGTAAAAACCTAAAGTTCAAAATTAGATTGCTATATGTCATTTGGAAATATTTTGACTCTTACTCAGCAGCTGTCACTGTTGCAATAGTGGTAAGACAGGGATGTATCATGGTACTTTTTAGGGAAGCAGAAGAAAAGTCTGTTTTCTTCCTAATGCCAATGAAAAAGGTTTCATCTTTCTCTCTTCTCATCTCTGGTTGTACAGATGTTAGCATTATCTCTGAGACACTCCCTGAAGTGCTCTGTGTTGGCCATATTCCACATCAGAGAAAAATGTGTGCTTTTCTTAAATTAGGAATGCAAAAATACAACACAAATACTATTCTTTCCCTGTTCATTTGTGTGTTATGGGACTGTCCTCTGTGGCCTATCCTACTACCCCCGACATGCTCTTCAACATAATCCACAATAACTTCAAACTGTCTTTACATGCAAGGCACTTTGTTCTAGCATTTAAATCACAGAGAGATGTTGAGAATTTCCCCTGTTTTGTGTCTGTTTGGCTCAGGGGAGTGGGGCATTTGGGAGCTGATAATGGTTTCCTAACCTCAGCACTGCCATAAGTTGGAGTAGCCTAGGGGTTGCTCTAACTTATGTAACTGTCTTTAGGGTACCTAGGCTAATGGAGGGTCAGTGGAGAGGAGCTCAGTCATGTCCCCTGTCTGTACCTCTCTACAATCCCTCTCACCCCCCATCCCTTTAGGTGAAGTAAGGGGAGGGGCATTTGTAGCTGCAACAGAGGGCTTTACACCAGGAGAGAGAAAATGCATAGCCACATTTTAAAAAGAATTATGAGACCTGTGGAAGGATGTATGTGCTGTGTCAGTGATTGTTCTGTTCTCAAAACACAGACTAGTTTCCTAACACCTTTCAATAATGGACAAATAGTCATATCCAAGGATAAAGAAAAAGCAGTCAATTCTACACATGAAATGCTTGCTTTCCTAAACATAAGTATATTTTCTCTGTTCAACAAGCATACTGTGGCATAGAACATAGTAGCTCTACAAGTTGGGGTATAGAGGGTCAAGTCCCTACTCATTAGATGTTCATCACATACTGGGTACATCTATACTTACCTCCGGGTCCGACGGTAAGCAATCGATCCCAGATCGATCCCGGAAGTGCTCGCCGTCGATGCCGGTACTCCTGCTCGGCGAGAGGAGTACGCGGAGTCGACGGGGGAGCCTGCCTGCCGCGTGTGGACCCGCGGTAAGTTCGAACTAAGATAGTTCGACTTCAGCTGCGTGAATAACGTAGCTGAAGTTGTGTATCTTAGTTCGAAGTGGGGGGTTAGTGTGGACCAGCCCACTGACTTACCAGTAAATAAGTTCAGTATCATGGCTGATGATTAATAACTAGTAAACAGTTATTGATAACAGATAAAGGTTTTTGAGTTAATACTCATTTATTTATATATCATGGTTATTACAGTAGTGCCCTAGGGGCTAGCCAAGAACAGGGCCACATAGCACTAGTTACTGTACAAACAGAGTAAGAGACAGTCCCTGCTCTGAGGAACTTAGAATCTAAATAGACAGGACGGAGACAGAGTGGGGGGAGATGGATAGAACAAATAGGCAGAGTGAACAATACGATGGCTACAAAAGTCATGTTAGTACCATGAGTTTTGCTTTTGTTTTGTTTAAACTCTTTTACTGACTTTAGGTCAGGAAGGCATAGCTAGAGGGAAAGACAATGGACTGAAGGGGAGTATAGGACTTAAAACAAATAGGCACTCAGCAAAGGGGATGGACTGTTGACCAAAAACTGCAGAAAACAGTCTGATTAGTAGAGCTGGCCAGAATGTGGGATTTATGGTTTGCTGGAAATTTTGCCTTTTTGAAAATTAATTTTGTTCTGAATTGTAATGATCCCAGTTGTTTATTTAAATTTCCCACAAACCAGAAATTCTGGTCTAGAACATGCTGGTCTAGAAGGCTCCTGTCTCATGACTGCAGACCCTGGCTCTGACTACTAGGTCTGGCTGCCCATGACCCGGCTGTGATATATTTAGGGTTTTGAAGGGGTCAGTTCTGAGTGGATCATTTATATAAAAATGAGTGTCAATATGTCATGTAGGCTCATTATTAATCATGAAATATATTCTTGATTCAAGAACTCCAACAGCTATGCTGAGGTATTTTGACTGGGAGTGCAATTATTTAATTAGCAAAATAAAGGTATGCTGCCAGATATTTGATTTCCTAGGTGTACCTTCAGGTAGGTGCACTAGAGGGTAGGACTGATCTCTTCCAGAGATGTAATTTGGGATTATAAAAGTAAGGTGCTATTGTATTTGGACACATTTTCATACTGGAGGTTATAATTTGAATGCTTGGTGGATAGGCCAGAAATATACCAAAAGGCAATCTCAGGATCTGCATAATTGTCGGTGTATTCCGAAATGTCATCGTTTTCACTTGGTCACACTCCAAAAAACCTGTATAACTGAAGGAGAGAGGCCACGGGTACAAAGCACATTAGTCCTACTCTACGCCACCCCAAGATTGGAACAGAAGTCACCTGAACATTGGCCAGCATCCTGGTAAACGTTTAAACAAATTAACTGATTCAACCCACAGTGAAGCCAGTGGGAGTTTCCACAGTGACTTCATTGAGCTTTGAATCAGGCCCTGTCTGCTGAGGAGAACATAAGAAGGTATACATTGCACCAATTTCAGCTCACAGTCTTTAAGTGGTCCTTTAGATAAACTACTATTAAATAATCAGAGCAAGATTTATGCGGAACTCCTGATACAAAACTACAAATTCCCAGGACTTGATTTGCTCCTTTTTAAATCAATGTGAGTTTTGTATTGACTCCAATGGCAGTAGGATCCAGCCCTTCATCTCTTCTTTTATTTTTCCATTTTCTCTTTCACTTTTACTTTTGGGGCTATGCAACAGCATTGACTTTTAATGGAAAATGTTTTTATTAGAATAGCATACATACTAAAAATGCCTACGGAATGCAGTATGTGTAAAAATTTCCAAAACGCCTTCTTGTTAGAGCTGTGGAGTGTTGCTAGTGCTGCGGAGTTGTTACTGCTGCTAGTACTGTTGTTCTTGGAGCTCAGATGTTGGCTGCACTAGCAGAGTGAAGTGTGTTGATTCAGCAGACCTCAATGTTACTCATAAAGACCATAGGCTCAGTTTGGTAGCGAAGGCACTTGGCCAATTTTGTTGTCAGCAAACCAAGGTACTAGCGCTCTGTCCAACAGCTCATAGGGATGCTAATCCATGTATGCCTGTGATAAGGTAGAGGCTGAGTCAACATAACAAGATGGTGTCCCCTAGGCCAGTGGCTATCAATGTTTCCAGACTACTGTACCCTTTTCAGGAGTCTGATTTTTCTTGAGTGTCCCCAAGTTTCACCTCACTTAAAAACTATTTGTTTACAAAATCAGAAATAAAAATACAAAAGTGTCACAGCACATTATTACTGAAAAAATGCTGACTTTCTCATATTTACTAATTATGAAATAAATCAATAGGAATATAACTATTGTACTTACATTTCAGTGTACAGTATGAACAAGTCATTGTATGAAATTTTAGTTTTCACTGAATTCCCTAGTGCTTTTTATGTAGCCTATTGTAAAACGAGGCAAATATCTAGATGAGTTGATGTACCCCCTGGAAGACCTCTGTGAACCACCAGGGGTACATGTACCACTGGTTGAGAACCACTGCCCTATGCCAATACAAAGATGCCCTTCCTATGACTTCTCCATTTATACATTGATACAAACAAGTTACATATTACAGTCCAGATGTTATTAGTTATCACCCTTACACCTTATACCTGCTAGTTTGAACAAAACCTACTCATCCATTATCCTGTCATCCCATCCTTATCTTTAGGAAGGGTCAGTGTGTTCTTGTACCATCTCGTAATAATGTGTTTATGTAGTCACTTGAGAGATCTCTGTATTTTTGTACCATTCTCTCCGGTCAGGAATGTGCTTATTTGGTTAGCTGACACCTAGTGTGTTACTATTCTGCAAAGGCCTACTCTGGATCATTGTCTTAGTTATGCTCAGGGCTCCAGCAAGGCTTATACACCTAAGTCCACTTTCAAAAGTTACGTAAGCACTTGAAAGCCTACATTTTATGGGAAATCAATGGGACTTAGGCTCCTAAGTCACTTATTGGTCCCTATATATATTTTAATGACCTTTTGAGGTTGTTTTAAGTTTGCTTACTGTGGATGAGGTGATTCAGCTCATTATTGCTTTTACACTCCCCAGTGCCCAAATCTGTTTTTCTGAAAGCAGTACACTCTGTGACTGGTAATAGGCAGAGTTTCTTGTTGGCTTGCATTTCCCTTTCATATTTCTATGGTGTCTCTGTTTCTTCTGCTGTTTTCAGAGTGTGCTGTATGGTCGTTGTAAAGGAGCCATTAAAGTGAATGTTGTTTGTGGACCGTGCAATATATTCTCATTCTGCCTTGGTTAAACCATCAAGGACAACTGAAATAAGGCAGTATGCAAAATGAGGCTTTCAGACAAAGCCCTAATGGTATTGGATATATTTGTCACTGTCACCAGCTCCTGGTATGGTCTTTTGGGTGGTCTGACTGGCCCTCTTTAATTTGCCCACAGTCAGGGCAGTTCTTGGACCCTCATCTCTAATTACGTCTAGCAGTCTGTTTCAGCCTCTTCGCTGTGTTCATGGAGGCAGCCTGGTGCAGGAGAGTTGCCTGTTTACTCTCCTAGACCCTTGTGCCTCCTTTTCTTTGTCTGTTCTCTTCTTTATAGCAGGCCCTGTTTCCTCTGTTGGCTGCAGCTGTGGGTGCCTGCCTCCATGATAGGCACCTCTGGCAGCTGTATGGGGGTGTGGTCAAGCTGCTAGCCTGTAAACAGGAGAGGATCTCCTTCCCCTTCTGTCTATGCTCACTATGGGGTTTGTAGACCCCATTGCAGTCCCATTATCTGATGCAACAAACCAAAGAGAACAAAGGTAAATCAGATGACAGTTTTATCATGCAGCAACCAGCGGCATTAGAACAATTGGTAGAGTGGGGATACTGAAAGCCATTGAAGAAAACTGTAAACCCTGAATATGATAGAAACCACTTCCAGCCAGAGGGTCCTGCCATGCCCCCCAGAACCCCTAGTTCCAGCACCCCTGGCAGCAACTTAATGTTCCCCCGCATGCAAAGTAAGATTTTTTTTTTTATAGCTGGAACACACTTTCATTGGATGGATGAGGATGGATACAGGATTATCAGTGCAAATGTGACCTTAGTTAAGGTTGAGGTTCCATTTTGCATTTAGAGCATGGATTCAAGCTCTTTGTAATGTAAAAAAAAATATAACATGTTCTTCCCAAACGTGCCACACTTGCTCTATGACTATTGAATACATTTTCTGAGAATTTACAAATAAATCTCTTAATAGGTTTGAGTTAAAATTAATTAAAACTGGTCCTTTTAAGAAATTTATTATCTATGTCTGTTATTCCTGTGTCCCAAATGATCATAATAATGGAATAACCGACTCTTCAAACTTTTGGTATAGTTAAAATTAATTCAAAAGTTATGCATACCCTATATTGGAAGAAATTAGTAATTATGCCAAGACATTAAAAACTGTTGTATCTAATTAATTGTTATATAGACTCTAGATAGGGCCAGTTCAATGGCCATTGAAATATCAGAGTGAACTCAACCAGTCATTCCCCTTCTTCTATAGCCAATTTGTATGCAATGATTCTGTTGGTTAAAATGAGTCTGTGGTGTGATGGAGTCTGACTGGAATATGTGTCAAGAGTAGAGCTGTGTGGGAACCGGACTGTCCATACCATGGAAAATTTTATATTAAAAAAAAAAGTGAAATTTTTCACAGAATGAACATTTTTGAAAAATTCTAATTTGGAAGAACTGAAACAGAATTGTTTAAAATTGTCATGCTGTGTCTCTGGCTCCTAGCCAGTTGCCCAGGAGCCCACCAACTTCTCCACCAGGCAAGTAGCCTGGGAGCTGGCCAACGGGGAACTTGGTCAGCCCAGAGAGCTGGCCAGATAGGAAGATTCATGATTATGCACTGGCTGCTTTGTATTGCTCTGATGATGCAAAGCAGCTGTAAACCTAGTTTATCTGGCCAGTGCACTCTGTTTAGTGCTACTCTAGTGTACTGATGGAAGTGTTAGAGAGCTTATTCCTTCACTCTCACACTTCCCTGGTCCTTCTCGCATGAACAGAGAGCAACAATACCTGAAGTCCGAAGGTGCAAACAATTCAATGTTTATTGGGGTGAACTTCCAGCAAGCTTAAATCCAAGTTCCTTTTTCCTTATTTTCAAATCCCAACTTACTTCCTGTTTTTCCCTAATTTATATAGTAATATTTTTAGCTATACCTTAACCAATCATTCTACTAAAATTTACCTAACCAATCCTAACATACTGTAACATGATTAGCTAACCAATTATATCCCACTACCTTAATTAGTTTACACCCAGCAAAATTAATTATACAGCAGACAGAAACAATTACAAAACCAGACAGAGACCATGCAAATAAACATACAAAACAATACAGAAGTGAGGATTTCACAACTACATCTATACAGACATAAGCATTTTCCAGCTGTGTCTATTGATAAGAGAGTTCTTACCAGACAGAAAACTATCAACCTAAGTTTCCTTTTATATCTTCTAGGCTCTTTCCTTTCTCTGGAGGTGATAGGAATATAATCCTGTCCTGATATTCCTAACAGTCCAATAGCACCTTATTTCCATGTGACTAGTTTGGAATGTGAGGATGTGACCATACATTTCCCAGTTTATGGCTGGCCTCTGCTGCTTAGCCGAAGGCCTTAGCCTAAGATCCAGGCCTCAGACTGTTACAGTGAGAGAAGGCTCTTACATATACAGAAAGTGATTTTGATTCTTTCTTTTATACCTCTATAACTAGCTAAGTGATAAGAATACACCTAAATTCTTAAAGTATAGGCCTTTACAGACAGGCCTGAATATCTATATCCTAACAGGAAGAAAAACCCTTAGATCTGCCCTTCCCCAAGTCTTGGAGGAATGGGGTCAAGAGCTCTTGGAGCTGCCTCTGTCACAGGCTTGGGGAGAGGATGATGAACCTCTTCAGCTGGAGGCGGAGCAGGGGTGTGCAGTGGAGCAAGGTGCACAAGGGTGGTGGAGGGGCAGAATTTCTGTTCGGCTGGGGGCACAAAATTAATAGCAGCGGGGCTGGGGAAGTACGGAATTGATGTGGGACTATGGGGGTGCACAATTTCATTAAGATATAGCTGTGGGGCACACTCAGGTAATTAATTGGTATTTTGGGGTTCTGGGAGAAGCTGAAGGCCCTCCACTCCATCAAGCAGCACATTATATACATAATTTGTGTAACTTGATCTAACCTGAGTTTCTGCAGCTGGAGCAAACAAAATTGCCTTGCTCACTGTAAATTTGTAAGAGTTGGCAGCACTGTAATAGTCCAGGCAGGCATAAAACCCAACTCTAACATTCTTCCTACACCTGGTCATTAACCTCATTTGGGAGTTGTCCATGTTTCTATTTCTTGCTTTAACATTTCCATCTCATCTTCAAGTATCCCCAGGGCCTCCTTCAGATCCTCTGGAGTATTTTTCATAAGGATTGTATTCTGAGTAAGCAGTATGCTTCATATTCATATCCTGGCGATTTCCCTCTTCTGCTCCTAGTCTGTTCTCTATAAGGATGATGCAGATGGGAAAAAAATGAATATTTGTAAGAATCTCTTCCTTTTTCAGATTTTATGAAAGTCTGTTACATTTAAGGGTTTTAGGGTTGTATCATATACTTCTAAAAGACTTGGGCATCTGTTTTAGCTCCATTACATGCCTTGCATCTCTAATATCCCACATATTTATGAGGAAGCAAAGAAACATGAAAATTACGATTTGAAGAGAACTGAAATGTCCACAGGAAGACATCCAGCAGCAACAAGGAAAGAGAATCTTCAGGAAAGATTTGCAGATTTTATGCTAGATAAAGGAGACTTTTCTTCACAATACAAAAGTTCAGGATTCCTTTATCAACCATAACAAATTCCTCTTCTGCATGGAGAACAAATTTTAATGTATGTTACCATACATGTCTGAAAAATAAAGTATTGTGGATACCTCTGTTTTGTGTAGCTAAAGTAAAACTTTCAGTCTCTGTGGGTTTAATGGGCTGTGCTCAATGTTTTGAAAAGTAGATTTCAGTATTAAATAGTTTATTATTTAAAAGAGAATATCTGCAAAAATTGTTTGCCATGCCACAAGCTTTACCATTGCTTCATACTTCTCAAAAAACAAATGTCTAGTTAATGTTTCTCTTCAATTTATTTTATCACATCACAACATGAACATTTGAAACATTGTGAATTTTTGCCTTCTGGGTTACAGGCTTATGATTTTCTGGTTATATTCTTTCCCTAATTCTTGTTTCAATTTTGGATGATTCTTTATCAATTGATAAGACTTTAATGTCAATATTGCAGCAGAAGGTTACATTCTGCTCTGATACTATGTCATTAATTGAAATCAAGCCTGCTTCACCCAAGAAAAAATAATAAACTGACTGTGTTTAATATAGCTGTTTCACACTAACAATGCATGTTTGTGCATATGCACACATACTCATCTATTTCCACTCTTCTCAGACTGAGGTTGAAAGCCACCTTATAGAGGATTTCTTATGGAATTGCTCCACTTCTCTCAATCGTGTTTAGCTTCCTTTCCCTCCCCCTCCCCCTTCTCCCCATCCGCCTTTTAGATACCAAGTACTTTTTTGTTCCTCTACTTCTAATTAAACTGGATTTGAACAGCTTTTGACTTATTATTTTCCAAAATGCTATCTTCATGTACATAAATTTGGAAACAAAAAAGAAATAAATCTGCACTGTTAGAAAATAAGTTATTTAAAATATTTTTGCATTCTTTAAATATGCAGTAAATTCATTATGTAGAAACTTAAACAAGAGAGCTTTTATTTCTGATGTTTTTTTGTAAGTGTTTTGACCAGTAAACTGCTCAATGTCTACTGATTTTTTTATTATTATTGTAGGCTTATGATGAGGAGATGTATGGCAGTAAATATCAATGGATCATTCCTGGGTGGTATGAAAGTTCATGGTGGGAATCTTGGATTAATTCTTCACAGTGTCTCAGCAAAAACCTTCTTACTGCCATGGAAGGTTACATTGGAGTGGATTTTGAACCTCTCAGTTCAAAAGTGATAAAGACCATATCAGGACGGGTTAGTATCTTTCTTTCAACTACTTTGCAACATTCAAAAATATTCCTCTAATGTACATATTGTTTTGCCTGTCAATTATTTAAAATTTGATAACTACAGAAAGAGACATTGTAGGGTAGCTTTTTTTAATATTTTGTGTCTTTGGGTGAATTTAGTGATCAGGAAAGAGAGGGACTAATAACTACTAACAGAAATAGTCAGAGTACAGCAAGCATTAAGCAATCCCTCATCTCTCACCACAGATTCTCCACAACAATCATCTTCTTCTGCCATGTTTTTGTGTAACCCTCATTCTCTTTTCTCCTCCTGCCCTCATTTTATCTCCCTTGTCTATGAGTGGATCCCTAAACAATCTCTCTTTTCCCTCGAGCCCTCGGCCCTCTCCTCATCATCTTGCAGACCTTTCCTAAGGGTCTGCTGCTTCATTTCCCTTGAAAAAGACTCTCAACAGCGCTGGGAACTTTGGAGCAGACCCACCCCTCCAGCCCCACGATGCTGGGGATCAGGGGCAGCTCCAGGCACCAGCACACCAAGCGCGTGCCTGGGGCAGCAAGCCGAGGAGGGCGGCCTGCCAGTCGCTGTGGGGGCAGCAGTCAGGGAGCCTTCGGCGGCGTGCCTGTGGGAGGTCCACCGGTCCTGTGGCTTCGGTGGCAATTCAGCGGTGGGTATGCCGAAGGTGCGGGACCGGCGGACCTCCTGCAGGCATGCCGCCAAATCCGCATTACCAGCGGACCTCCTGCAGCTGCACCGCCGAAGGCTGCCTGACTGCCGTGTTTGGGGCGGCAAAATACATAGAGCTGCCCCTGCTGGGGATGAATGTCTACAAAGCACAGGAATCCTTAGGGCTCTTAGAACCAATCTCCCGTTTCTCCACATCCTTCCTTAGGTTTCCCCAAGTTTCACCTACCATTCCCAGTCTCCTTTGTAACCAATTTATGTCCATCTCTCTGCCTCCCTTCTCCCACATTTAGATTTCCCTATCTGGTCCACTTCCTCCTACGTTGTCCTCTCACTTTCCTGCCTCTTTCCCAGGTCTCTCGCTGCCTCTTCCATGACTCATTTCATTTCCACCTCCCCGCTTCCCACCTTCTGGGGTGTCCCTGAAGACTGTTCTTCTGGCCAAAGATTTTTTAGGGCCCAAATGAGGAGGAAATCACTGCTGCTGGCACAGCTAGGAGGCAGGTAGCCTGCCTCCGAAGAGCAGTGCTGCTATTGAGTAGCCTTTCTCAGAAGGTGATGTTGAGTGTAGAGCACACCAGTATTACTACAGGTAACTGCAAGGCACAGAGGGCAACCAGATCCTATGTTTTTGGTGCCCCTTACAGTGGGGTGCCCTAGGAAGCACCTATTATTGGACCTAGAACTAAGGCTGCCACTGGCAATTGCCAGATTTCCAAACACTTTTTTAATCAGAGGTGCTCATGTTTTTCCATGAGTCACTTCTTGACATCGATATTTACTGGAAAAATGTTAAGTACTTTAACATTCTGATTAAACAATGTCAGTTCATTTCTTTTTAATTATCATCCTTATTATTTACTTATTTGCACTCAGATAGCAGCTGATATGATTATCCTTCTCCTCCAGTATGCTATTTTAAAACACGTAAGATATTATTTCTTCTCTTCTGCAGGGTGATATACAGATAAAATCCCTCTCCCTGTTGTCTTTGTTCTTGGATTTTCCCTACAGACAGATACACATACATACCCTTAAGGCAGTAAAGCACAAGCCTTATACAAAATCTCCACATTACAATCCGCAGTACTAGATACTATGTGGGCAGACAGATCATTAGAAACCTATTTTGCTATCTCCTTCCTTAGCTGTATATATTATTTATACTCGGTAAACCCTGATCCTGCAAATTGTTAACCTTACTAGACCTCTGTGACTCACAGGATTGGATGCGCCCCAGATTTTAGATAGATAAATAAGCTGGCATTCTGCATATCACATAACCATGTGTATGATTTTTGAAGGTTCTTTGTCTTTTCAAGATGTTCTTTATAACACTTTCGGCATGTCTACACTACCCGCCGGATCAGACATGATAAATTGGCCACTGAGCACTCTCCCATCGACTCCGGTACTCCACCAGAACGAGACGCGCAAGCGGAGTCGACGGGAGAGTGTCAGCTGTCAACTTACTGTAGTGAAGACACCGCGGTAAGTAGATCTAAGTACGTCGACTTCAGCTATGCTATTCATGTAGCTGAAGTTTCATATCTTAGATCGACCCCGTGTGGTAGTGTAGACAGGCCCATAAAATGTGTTGTGTGTATTTATTTCTGTATAAAATATAATGCATGAAGTCCCAACCCATGAATAAATGGGCCTGATTCTCCACTGCTCTGCCCTCATGTAGTCATTCACACCTGTGCAGATTGAGTGCAAAATGCTACCATTCTGGAACTCATTGCAACAAGCTATTACTCAGGTCAAGAGCTTAGCAAGATTCTGAAACAAAACAATAATAACAACAAAACCCTAGACACTTTTGTGATTTTTAAAAAAATCACTTACATTAGGAAAAAATGATGAGGTTATAAAACCACACTTCAGGGCATACCCCAACCTCTGTGACAGAGATCAGGAAGAATCTTCCCCTTTGATAATTCTATGGATCACCAGCTTGCAACCCAGGATGCTGGATGCGTTGGAACAGAAGACTGATGTATGAAAGTAAAATTACTTAAAATGGGTGCTTCTTATATACACAGCCTGTGCAATACATATTCATCTCTTTCTAGGCTCTTTCCCTCCACCTCCCACCATCACTCTTGAAATTAATAAGAATGCATGATCTCATGGGGTTTTAACTCTTTCCTAGCGCTTGCCTTAAAAATCTTTTCTATATCAATGGGACACTTAAAAAATGAAGGTTCAGGACCCAAAATCTGTGAAGTCCTGAGCTATGTCGTGAAGTTTTATTTCCTTCTCCACAGACGCCACAGCAGTATGAAAAGGAGTATAATGACAAACGGGGAGATGGACAGTCCAGTAAATTTCATGGTTATGCCTATGATGGAATATGGGTTATTGCCAAAACACTGCAGCGGGCAATGAAATATCTCAACACTACAAACAAACACCAAAAAATTGAGGATTTTAACTACACAAACCATAAACTTGGCAAAATATTTCTGGATGCTATGAATGAAACCAACTTCTTTGGTGTAACGGTAAGTCCTAACCTGCTCTTATTCACTATATTTTTAAGTCAATATCTAAAGTATTCACATTACATTTTTTAAATAGTTGAAAAATAAAGGGAGGTGTATATGTGCAATTCTTGTGTTTTGGGAGGTTTCTGTCCTCCTTACTTACTGAATGGTATGTGGGCCAGATCTTCTTTGTACCACTTCAGCAGAGCACTGAAGCATGCGCTTAGCTGAATCGGGCTCCCGGTGCACTGTGGCAGCTTTGTGCCTCATTGCTGTCAGATACAGGCTATAGAGGTAGCACTCTGGCCCCAGGAGGACTGCTCCAAAGAAAGATAAATCCTCTGCTGCTGAGAATCTGATCCATGATGCATTATCTATGTTTGATATGTAACTAGGTAAGCATTCAAGTGCTTCTGGTTTTGTGCCAATTTCTTCTTATAGAAAGTATGTGTCTTAGTGTGGTACACAGTGTGATTCATATATGATAACTCTGTTTCCCTTCCTAGTCAAAGGTGAAATAGGTGTTGATAAAGAGCAGATACATCAATTTTTTGGAAAATTCACGCATATACATGTCAGTATGTTAGGATATGCATCATGAGGTATTAAAGGAAGTAGCCAAGAACTTAGGCCCAAGTCCTGCAAGCTGCTTCACTTGTGAGTAGTGGTACCCTGGCGCTGAGTAGTTTGTACCTTATGGACTTAACTGATCTATCGACCATATTGGAAACCTAATGAAAACCAGGGAGCTTGTGAAAGATTGGAGAAAAGGACATGTAGTGTCGATCTTGGGAGTGTGGGGGTTAAAATGGAGAAGCAGCAAGAGAAGTACTCAACTTGAGTTCCATCTCTGCATCTGTGTGCAGGGTTACTACCAAAATCTAACTTTCATGTTTTGTCTTGTAAAATAATGAAACAACTACAGTATCAAGAGAAAGATTCCTAAACTTTTAGAGAATAACAAAAGCATTAATCTGTAAAATCAATCCCACACAAATTTGATATATTTATTTTAGAATTACAAAATTAGTGAGTGTAATGGTCAAAATCCTCAGATGATGATGCCGCCTTATGGCTCCTTGAGCTGCCAGACACCAGTATATTCTTGAGGAACAACTCAGCGTGTCCCCAAGGGTCTGTAAGTTGTACAAGCTGCAATAGACTCTAGGTGGCAATTTTAGCAGCTAGAGATTGATGAAATGCTGGGGTGTTCTTGTAACACTTTCTTTTCCCCACTACATGCTTTACATTGGATAGCTGAGAGGTGGGGGTAAGGGGCAGGAGACAGCGGTGTGGTGCTAGCTACACCAGTCCTTCACCACTCAGGAATTTCCCCAGGTAACCATTTCAACCAGCTTTAAGACTGCTTTACATTATTGGAGCAGCACAAAGCATCTTTGGTGGGACCAAGGATCTAGCCCAATATATCTACAGCCAAATTCTATTCTCAGTTATACCCCTTTAAAACTGTAGTAACTCTTTTGATTTCAGGGAAGCGGCTTCAGGCTTTTAGGAGTGTAAATCAGATCAGAATATAGACCTTAAGTTTTCAGAAGTCATTTGATAGTGTGTCTCGCAAACTGTCATATGTACATTCAGAGTTGATACAGAGCTGTACTCTCCAGGGGGATCTCTGGGAGATACTCTGCCTCAGAATGAATATCTTCCAGAGCTCCACAACATGCCTGGGGAGAGAGCCTGCCACTACACTCACCTGGGCAAGCTGCATGCTTGCTGATTAGCACCTGTAATGCTAAGTGAGTAGATATGGAATGGGGACTTTTAAGATAATGTGGGTTGCTGGTGTGGCATGGAGGTAGCAGTCCCTGCACTTATCTGAACACAGGGACTTCACATTTCATGTGGTTTTGAATAGAACACATAGAAAATGGGAAGGCTCCTTGGCTGGTCCCTGGTAATCTGTACAGCTACTTAACAACCTGTCACAGCCTGGGCACAAATTAATTCTGATCATTTTAGATATTAACTCATCACTTGAATTCAAAACAGGTTGAAGTAACGTAAACAAAGGGTAATCATATATGGCAAAAAATGATGTTGGGGGAAGTGTCTAGTTGCCCACACCAACAGTCAGTGGCAGGATTGGTTTTATTTAATATCATCATTAAGTATTGTAGCATTATGATAGATTCCATTTTGGAAATACTTATATTACAATAAAACTGTTCAAGGAATATTATTTAGGCTACAATGTAAAAGAAAAATATTAATGTTTGGATATGATAGAATTTACAATTGCCCATGCAAATTTAATTCTGACGCTAACTCATTCTTGTTCACTGAATGAGGCAGGGAGTCCGGTGGGAAAAAAATGTGATAATTTAATTAAAGGTGGTATCATAATACATGTGCTGAAGAGGGCTGAATTAATATTGTACAGAAAACTGAAATCAGATTGTTCCGATATTTGATTTTGAAATGGTACTTTTTTAACAAAGGTTTTTGTACATAATTGCTTACTTTTTAAAAGAAAATACAATTTTCTTTGATATTCAACTGTAACTATCATCAGCAGGGTTTGAACCCTGCACCTCTTGTATTGTAACACAAATTACTATCACATAAGTTGTAGAACAAGGAAGGGTAAGTGATAATAGGAGAAAGCTGCTTATCCAGCAAAGCAATTGACCACGAGGTACGAGGTACTGCTTCCAGGGGATAGCTGGAGGATTGCCTACCTCTCTCTTCTCCCACTTAGCCCAGAGTTAGGGAAGCTGCTGTTTCATGGGGCACTCCCTGAAAGGTGTGGGGAACAGGATCCTGGGGCCACGTGTTGCCATTCGGAGGTGGTTGTGGGGTCACGTTGTCTCACTTCCTGTCCCTCCCCTGCAAAAGTGTTGTGGGAGCTCTGGCTCTGTTTGGTTGCATGAAGGATTTCAAGAGGGTAATGGCTTCATGGATCAGTTTGGGGAAGTGCTGCAAGCATAAGAGTCAGCAAGGAAGAGGGCACAAGAGCACTTGGGCGGGAGGAGATAAATAGAGAGGGGCAGAGCTAGGGACGGCCCTTAAGGATGAGGGCAAGACTCTTGAATTTAATGTAGTGAATTCAAGGCATCCAAAGAGGAAGTTGATTTAATTGGTCCAGGAAGGTGATCATAGCAGCTGTATTTTTAATAGACAATGTGGGTCAGGGAGGCCAGAGAAGAGAATATTGCAGGAGCCTAGACAAGAAATCATGAATGCCTAGATGAGAATTTTAGTTGATAGAAAAGGCCAGATCCCAGAGTTGTTACAATGGAAAAAAGCAGCAAGATATGGACATGGCTTAGATGTGTGACGCACATTGTTGTTGACTCTTGTGATTTTATCATAAGTCTCACAATATTTGGCGTTTCACTTAAAGCCCCAGCTTCTGTAGCCAGGTGATTACATGAGACTCACATAAGAATGGCCATGCTGGGTCAGACCAATGGTCCATCTAGCCCAGTATCTTGTCTTCTGACACTGGCCACTGCCTGATGCTTCAGAGGGAAAGAACAAAACAGGGCAATTATCTAGTGATCCATACCTTGTCGTCCAGTCCCAGCATCTGGCTGTCAGAGGCTCAGGGACACCCAGAACATGGGGTTGCCTCTCTGACCAGCTTGGCCAATAGCCACTGATGGATCTGTCCTCCATGAACTTATCCAATCCTTTTTTGAACCCAGTTATAATTTTAAATTATCTCATTTTTTGTTTAAAATGTAGGTAAGTTTCTAACACTCATGGAGAAAAACTTGTAAACATGATGGCTAAAAAGTTCAAAAGCCAGAAAATGAATACAAAGAACCCAACATTTATTATATGTTAAAATCTCATGATTTTAAGTCAATCTCATGATATTTTGGAGGCCAGACATAATTTTTGAATGCTTGCGGTTGACAATACTGAGTCCAGAAGTGAAGTGAGAGTCAGAGGCAACAGCCAGGTGTTGGGGTGCAATCGTGATGGTGATGATGAGACATCTAGGAGGATATGTCAGAGAGCCAGATCTACAGGTGGGATGCACAGAGATGTCTCAAGTCTATGAACCTATGACAAAAATAAAAGTTCTAGTAATTGAGCATTTTCTCAATACCTCAGGAGCAGATCAGGGCCCATCTTGTCACCGGCACAAGGAAATAGACTTCAACTCTGCATGACTAATGCTCAATAGCTCCCCCACTTTGAGTGGGTGGAGCTCTATCTCCCCCCAAAACACCTGGTGGCATGTCAGTGGTTCTGCAATGTAGCCCTGTTGCACCTGGTCACCCTGCACCTCCCCAGAGCAGCAGGGTGACCAGGAGTGAGACTGTGATTCCCTGAGTTGCATTTTCCCTCCTGGGATGTTCCTGGGGCAGTGACCTTACTAAGGATTAGATCACAAAGTGAATATCAGGCCCTTCGTTTTTCCTTTCCCTCTTTTCCATGTCCACCTCTTGTTTAATCTTGACAGCACATCATGGTAAAAATGATAGATTTTATTACCACAGTCTTGGTTGTGAAGGGAAAGTATTTAATCTGAGATGAAGAAGCATGACATTTTAATTTTTAAACTATTCTCAGAAGAGACATAAAAAAGTGAAAACTCATCTATGAACTATGTTTCTTTGAGAGGGAAAAGAGACAATGTTTCATCATCAGCCAGGTTGAGCATTTATGTGATTTTTATATTAATTATGTCTTATCCACCTGTGATTAATATTGTTGCTTTATAATGTTTTTGTAGTATGTTAAATTATTGTTCAATGTGATGAGTACCTTGGTCAGGGCAATTTGTGTAGTATAATTAAGTTATTATTTTTATCAAAACAGCACCTATTCCCTAAGGCAATACCAACTAAAATTATCAATTAGAGGCCAAGGTACTTTTTAGTCTGATATTTTGATCAACGATCTTAATGTTATCTTTTGTTACATATAAAATGTACATTTTTTGTTTAGTCCAGGTTTTTATCAGTAGTATATTAAACTGCCATAGAAAAAGATTTCAATATAGCAAAAATCATGGGATTCTAGATCTTGAAATAGAAGAAAATAATTTGATCAAATAACACTATCCCATTATACTAACTGAGCAATGTTAGGCTTTTGTCGGTCAGGGGTTTGAAAAAAGACACCCCTGACTGACATAAGTTTCACTAACAAAAGCGGCGATGTGGACAGCGCTATGTCAATGGAAGATGCTCTCCTGCCAGCATAGCTACCGCCACTCATTGGGGGTGGTTTACACAGAGCAGCTACACAGAGATCTTACAGCAATGCAGCTGCATTGGTACAGCTGTGGCACTGTAAGGTCCACAGTGTAGACATAGCCTCATGAGTGATAGCAAAAGACGGACACAGTAAAAGGGGTCTTGCAAAAAGAGCAAAACCATAAACAATGGTTCTTGTTTCCTCTCTGAAATATAAACTCTGAGTTTAACATGTCCTTCCCACAGGTGATCTGATTCTCAGTACATTGGAAGAAGAAGACCCTGTTAGCAGTTTGTGGGCCAGATTCTCTGCTTCATTGAATTTATACTTGGTGATGCAAAGTGGGAGACGATCAGGGAAATAGTTACAGCTCTCTGCATCTCTGCCCGGCTCAGCCTGAGCATAGGTTAGAGTATGTCTAGGGGCTTCGCTACGCTGAGCCAGCTGGTAATGGCCCCCAAGGCACCATTCACCCACTGAGCAAAGCCACAGCATAGCATACTTTGGGCACTTCTCCTCCTTTCTATCATTTCTAAAGCTGGTTGAAAATTTTTTGACAACCCCCGGGTCCCCCCTTGAAAAATTGCTGTTTCATCATGAAGGTTTCTCATGTGTGTCTATGTGTGTGTGTGTGTGTGTGTGTGTGTGTGAGAGAGAGAGAGAGAGAGAGAGAGAGAGAGAGAGAGAGAGAGATCCCCGCTGAGCCCAGAATAGTCAATACCCAGTGGTGAGGGCACTCACCTGGGATGTGGGTGACCCTACTGAGTGCCCTAACCACCAAGCTATAGAGTCTCTCTCTCTAGCCCAATGAATATTTGATTATTTATACATAGCAGAACAGCTCCAGCAAGAGAGATTGAGGGAATCCCACCTCTTGCAGCTATTTCTCTTTGTATAAATAAATATTCTGAGAGACAAAGAGACTAACTCTTTAGCCTGGTGGTGAGAGCACTAGTCTCACCTTGGAGATGGGACACCCAGGTTCAGGTTACTGCTCCGTATGATTCGGAGAACAGATGTAAACCTGGGTCTTCCATTTCCCAACTTCATGCCCTTACCACTGGCTATTCTTCTCTTAAGGGTTCTTGTGAACATTTTTTTGAAAGGTCTCGATTTTGTTCTAATGCAGAATGAAAACAAATTCTGAAATCTCAAACTTTTTCACTAAACAGAATTGTTGTTTTCCAGCCAGCTCTCATCCAGAGTTGTCCTGTACTTTGGAGGAGGCTGGCAGGGGGGGTGGAGGACCTAGCAATGACAGTTCTGTGCCTGCTGAGAACTTCTCTATAGTTGTGTCTTTTGTTCTTTACACAACAATCATAATATGAAAGAACTACATGGGCATAGTAGGGTCCAAAAATTTGTGTTTTCTAACTAATATACAAAATATGAGGCCTAGTTAGGTATATACACTACTGCTCTGGCAGGGTACTGGTGATTTTTGAAACACAGGACAGTGAGCACCATCAGAGAGCTCACAAAGTATTTAAAGGGATGCTACCCAATTCATATACACTACACATGTGCCCCATGCAAAGGCAGTGAAGTGAGGCACAGAGTCTGACTTTCATTTTTGGCTAACTTTCTATTACTGAAGTTAATCTTCTTATGAAGCATCAGGTATGACAAGAATGCCATACTCCATGGAACAGAGGATTGCATTTGGTATTTGAAAAGCCTGTGTTCCTTCTGGAAATCTAAAGTAGTAATATGTGGACATAACTGTATGCATGTCTTCTAGTAAATGTTGTAATTGTAAACCTTTGCATCTCTAACTTGCACTGGGGCTGGGCAGCTTTGGAGTAATTGGCTTTCTACAGTCCAACTTTCCCACTCTGTCTGAGCTGAGTGGAAAATTGACACCTGAGAGTTTGCATCTTTTCTATGTAAGGAGACTAATCTGTTCTATTCAGGCTCTAATCTAGTGTTGATCTCTGTAGTATCTGAATTTCCTCCAGTAGTGTATTAAGTAACATGACCAACATCTGTTCATTCTTTCTTCCTCTCCCCAGGGGAAAATTATGTAGGGAATTATTTTAATATAATATATGGTATGAACAATTATGTGTGTTTACATAGCAAAAAATAAAAATGATTGACTAAGTGCATACTACACTTGGAACAGAAGATGGTGGGGTCTGTGGTGGTTTTTCATTTTCATTCCAAAATTTTTGCCTGGCCCCTGCAAAAACTTTGTCACCTCCACAGACAAGCCTTACTTGCAGTGGACAGTTCCATTTTGCCAGAAGAACAGAGCTGTCAGATACAGTTCTCATTTTTCACCTTCAGGTGTCCTGGAGCAAGACCATTGAGTGTCTTGTAGATAAGGACCAAGACCTCAACTCTAACACATTATTCTATGGGGAGCCATTATGTTTGTATGTAAATTAGAGATATACTTTATTCTCTTGAAAGTGCTTTAGCACTGTTTTCCTGTATTTCCCAAGTAGATATTTCTCTTCCAATTTCTTTGACATTGTAACGGTCCTGTTGTCACAGGATAGCTGGCCCCTGTAAATGAAGCCAGTCCAGGTCCCCTGTGCCAGAACGTGCTCCCATGTGGCCAATTAAGAAGTCAGGACAGCACCTGGGAACGATAAAGGACCAGGGAGAATCTATGCAGAGTCTCAATAGGAGAGAGAGAGACTGACCAAGTTATTGGGAACTATGAAGGATTGGGGAGAATCTCTGGGGAGACACTCAGTGAGATAAAGATAGAGCCAGTAAGTAGATCAGTGGAGACTAGAGTGACATGGAGTCTGAGTGAGTCAGAGCAGACTGGTTCAGTCAGGAAGGATGGGTAAGTTAGAGGTGATGGAGACCAGAGTACTGGAGGAGTGCCAGAAAGAAGCAGAAACAGTGGTTCCTAGGAGAAGGCAGGAGAGCAGCAAGAGAGATTTGCTGGCTGGTGTCAACAGGACAGCGAGCCAGAGCCAGAAGGGCTGAAGGCAGGAGGAGCAGCAGCAGGGAGAGCTGTCTGCTGGCTCTAAACCAGAAAGCCAGAGCCAAGGGCCGGAGAGGTCTAGAGGCACGGGAGCAGTGGTGGAGCTTACCAGCTGATATCTTCAGAACCAGACACCTGGATCCAGAGAAAACATGAGTGGGCTGGGGAAGTGAGGGATGCTCCCTTGTCAGGGATGCCCCCAGAAGAGAGGCTGTGAAGTTGCTTGTTGGGATGAGTGGCATTACACTTCAGCTGGAAGGGTTGGGGTAGCAGTCCTCATACAAGGAGAGGAGAGGACTGACAGAGTCCAGATGCAGTTGAAAGCACCGGTGTGTGATAAATGGAGCATTAAGAAACAGGATGTCTTGAGTTTTAATGACAGCTTGCGCTGGGGTAAGCAATGGACTACATGTGTGGGACTTTTGTTATGGACTTTTTTGAACTATGTTCTGGTAATTCATCCTGTTGATGGAGTAGAGGATAAACTTGCATGGAGTTATGGGTATTCCAAAAGGGGAAACTGAGGCAGGAGTGATTGTTATGCTGTGGTCTGCCAGCTGAGGGCAGCAGGTGAGATTGCCCTATGACAGCTGAATTAATAGATTTCTAGATTTTAATGCCAGAAGGGATCATTATGATCATCTAATCTGACATCCTGTATAACATAGGTCACAGAACTTTCCCAAAATAATTCCTAGACCATATCTTTTAGAAAAACATCCATTCTTTATTTAAAAATTGGCAGTGATGGAGAATCCACCACAATCCTTGGTAAATTATTCCAATTATAGACTACTTTCTCCATTAAAAATTTACGCTTATCTCTAGCCAGAATGTATCTAGCTTAAACTTCTAGCCATTGGATTGTGTTATACCTTTCAATGATAGATTGAAGAGCCCATTGTTAATTATTTGTTCCCCATGTAGGTGCCAACAGATTGTAATCAAGTCACCCCTTACCCTTCTCTTTGTCAAGATAAATAGATTGAGCTCCTTCAGTTAATCATCATAAGGCAAGTTTTCTAATTCTTTGATCGTTCTCATGGCTCTTTTATGAATCCTCCCCAATTTATCAACATCCTTCTTGAACTGTGGGCCACAGAACTGGACAGATTATTTCAGCAGAGGTCACACCAGTGCCAAATAGAGGTAAAATAACCTCTCCTACTCAAAATTTCCCTGTTTATGCATCCCAGGATCGTATTAGCTCTTTTTGCCACAGTGTCATGCTGTGAGCTCATGTTCAGTTGATTTTCCACCATGATGCCCAAATCTTTTTCAGGGTCACTGTTTCCCAGGATAGAGCCCCTGTCCTCTAAGTATGGCCTATCTTCTTTCTTCCTAGATGTATACATTTACATTTAGCCTTATTAAAGCTTGTATTGTTTGCTTCAGCTCAGTTTACCAAGCAACCCAGCTCTCTCTGAATCCATGACCAGTCTTCTTCATTATTTACCACTCCCCAATTTTTGTGTCATCTGAAAATTTTGTAAGTGATTTTGTTTTCTTCCAAAAATGCTAAATAGGGTAGGGCCTTGCAGGGCCCCACTGGAAGCAGACCTACTCAATGATGATTCCCTGTTTACAGTTACATTTTGAGACCGATCAGTTAACCAGTTAATCAGTTTTTAATCTGTTTAATGTGTGTCATGTTAATTTGATATCATCTGAGTTTTTTAAGCAAAATGTCGTATAATATCGTGTCAGATGCCTTACAGAAGTACAAGTACATTACGTCAACATTATTATCTTTAAAAAGCAACAGAGGGTCCTGTGGCACCTTTAAGACTAACAGAAGTATTGGGAGCATAAGCTTTCGTGGGTAAGAACCTCACTTCTTCAGATGCAAGTCAGGTGCCACAGGAGCCTCTGTTGCTTTTTACAGATTCAGACAAACACAGCTACCCCTCTGATACTATTATCTTTATCAATCAAACTTGTAATCTCATTTAAAAAAAAAAAGATATCAAGTTACTTTTTTTGAAGTTACTTTGACAGGATTTTTTTTCCACAAACTCATGTTTATTTGCATTACATTGCCCTCCTTTAGTTCTTGATTAATCAAGTCCCGTATCAGCCACTCCATTATCTTGCTTGAGGTAGACGTCAGGCTGACAGGCCTATAATTACCTCAGTTATCCTGTCTACTCTTTAAAAAAAATGGCACAATATTCGTTTTCTTCTGGAGCTTCCCCAGTGCTCTAAGAGTTATTGAAAATCCACATGAACAGTCCAGTGATCTCCTTAGCCAGGCCTTTTAAAATGCTTGGATGCAAGATAACTGAATCTGTTGACTTAAAAATTTCCACCTTTAGTGGGGTCAGCTTAACATTTTCCAGAGATACTACTAGCATAGAAATAGTGTTGTAACCATATGATGAGACTGTATCATCTGTTTTTTTTCCTAAATACAGAACAGAAATATTTATTGAACACTTTTGCCTTTTATACATTATTATTGATAATTCTACCATTTTCATCTTGTAATGGACTAATACCAGTGTCCGGATTTTTTTTTTCACTAATATATATTTTTAAAATGCTTTGTTGTCCTTAACTCTGCTGTCCATAGAATTCTCCTGGTGTCCCTTGGCTTCCCAGATCAATTTTCTATAATTTATTACTATCAACTTTCCGTTTCTTCCATTAGTTATATATTTTATTTTATTTTTTTACAGTTGCCTTCTCTTCCCTCTGAACCAAATCAGTTTTTTAACCACTACAGCCTTCTTCCTCAATTGTGGCACTGTGGCTTTTGAGGCTTCTACTAAGGTGTTCTTACATGATTTCAAATTATCATTCACACTTTTCTAATTAAATTCTTCCTTCCAGCTGATTTGGCTCATAATTGTTTTCAGCTTTGTAAAATTGGCCCTATTACAGTAACAAGTCTATATATTACTGGTCTGGATTTTATTCTGTTTGCACATTATAAATGTGTTCAAGTCATGATCACTTGTACCTAAGCTACCATCTATTTTTAATTCTGTGATCAGTTCCTCTTTATCTGTTGGGACAAGGTCTAATATAGAATTCCCCCGTGTTGGTTGCAACTATTTTTGAATTAGGAAATAGTCATCTATGATGTTTAGAAATTCCAAAAATGTTTTAGTAGCGGCAGCATAAGACCTCTAGGATGTGTCACCCATGATCACCATCTTTTTTCCTACACATTGTAGATAGAAGTGTAAAGAAGCACTCATCCTGTTCCCTAGTGCTGTTTGGTGGTCTGTGGCAGACACCAATTATTACCTCATTTTGAGCTAGGATCCATAAACATTTATATGTTAAACATGTTAGGATCCATAAACATTTAGGATCATTGGCTTCTGAGTAATCAATGACTCAGAAACAGGTCATGTCATTTTTGACATAAAGTGCCACTACCATCCCCTTTTGCTCACCGATCCTTCCAAAATAGGTTACCATTGATTTTAACATTCCAATCATGCGAATCATCTCACCAGGTTTCAGTAATACCAACTGAATTTAATTTACATTTATAAATGAGCAATTCCAGTTCCTCTTGTTTATTACCCAGGCTGCTAGGATTGGTGTCTAGGCAATCCAAGAATTTCTTCCTCTGGATCCTTGACTAATTTTTTTCTCAAATCTCAATTTTGTGCTAATTGAATGTTCAGTGTCACAATGCCTAATTGACTTAGGAGCCTATATCTCATTTTCAAAAAGGGATTTAGGCACCCATAGGGATCAATGGGATTTAGAGTCCTAAATGCCTACTCCCTTCTGAAAATCAGATTTAGGTTCATAAATCAGTTAGATATTGTGATGCTCAGTATTACAATGCCTAATGCTTTTAAATATCTGGACATAAATCCCTACAGCCTAATCCTGTGTTCAGATCTACAGATGTGAACCTCTGTGCCCGTCAAAGCCCCATTAACTTCAATAGAGCGCCATGTTGTCATAATGTCCACCTGCATGGACCGTCTTGCAGGATTAAGGTCTTAATTGTTATGGTAATCTAATACATTTGTGGATTTTGTTCCTCTTTGGGGGGCATTACAATACCAAGAACACAAGGATATTTGGCTTTCTTAAGCCAAATTCATTCAGTGTTGCAAGGTCAATTATAACAAAATAAAAATAACATTTATACATTCTTGAATTGGCTGTTCTGCTGCTGAATGTATCCCTTTACCTCTTCTCATTCAATAAAAACTCCTTCCAAGGCCCATAATAAACAGAAACTGAAAGACAAAAAGACTCTAATTTTCTCAATCCCTGTAAAAGTGGGAAACACCACCTTAAAATAATCCAATTATTAAGTAATAATGTGTCTGAAAATATGTGATATAGTGTTCAGGCAGAACATTTAAAATGCCAATGGCACAAACAATTCTACACTTATTTACATGCCACTGTAGTAATTGACACAATAAGAGCCTTCTAATTCTCTTAAATCAAGACAGCAGAATCATGGCCAGCAGAACTATTCTGCATAGTGAACTGGCATATCAAGTGAGCCTGCATAGCCCAGTCAACTGACCCAGCTATCAGTTGCTGGGAAGAGCTGTCACTGTACTTTGCTGATAAGTTTAGCAAAATACATATGGAACTAATAAGGAAAAAAAACTTCCTTTCTGACCAAATCATATAATCAACTCTACCACCCCTGAGTTAATTTGCCCCATCACACTTACCATAGCTCAAGCCCTGAACAATATTGAAGTTACAGCCTATGAAACAGATGTACAAGCAGGTTAATGACAAAGAAGAACATCTATTCCTACTACTAAATGAAACTGGCAATGTCTTCTTTAGAGAAGCACACTTTCCTAACTCCTTGAAAAATGCAATAGTTTATCCCAAACCTTAAATATCTGTCATTTAATCCTGAAGACCTATTCAGGAAGGGACCCTGGCTATTGACTTTTGGGTTGCAAAATTTCCATGTGTTCTTATATAGTCCAAAATTTACCTTTCTTATCAGTTATATGCCCCTGATGGCATTTCTTGGCCAAAGTCAGGCATATATATAGATTAGCTGTATGTTTGGGCATGGATCTTATACTATAACATTCTGTGGTTATTTTTTAATATGTTATATATGAAATACACCGCTACCTCGATATAACGCCACCCTATATAACACGAATTCAGATATAACACGGTAAAGCAGTGCTCCAGGGGGGTGAGGCTGCGCACTCCGGTGGATCAAAGCAAGTTCAATATAACGCAGTTTCACCTATAACGCGGTAAGATTTTTTGGCTCCCGAGGACAGCATTATATCGAGGTAGAGGTGTACCAGGAATCAATAGATCTTGCTAATGCCAATAATTTATTGAGACTACTATGTGGAGATCGGGACAATTTTCTTTTCTACACATTAGTCCTCCAAAGATATTGCAGATAGGTTGACCATATGTCCCAATTTTATAGGGACAGTCCCGATTTTTGGGTCTTTTTCTTATATAGGCTCCTATTACCCCCCACCCCTGTCCCGATTTTTTACACTTGTTATCTGGTCACCCTAATTGCAGAGAGAATTTAAGACTCTGTCTTCACCAACGTGGCAGTAGATATGCATTAAACAGATGGATAAATTTTGTGGTGAGGTAGCTTTTCAACTCTTTTCAGAATAAAAAGGTCAGTTCTCAACTGAATAAGGTTTCCTATTACCTGAAATAACATCATGCAATTGAGTTAATAGCAGATGGGGATCTGTATGGCAATATATATATATTTTTTTATCCTTATTATTAGGAGCAATTTTTGGGGCCCTAATGATAATGCAATTGAGAACAAAATACAAGGCAGTGGAAACTGTATGATGGTTAAGAACATGCCACCAACAGCATTTCTTTTGCATATCTATGGAAATTGCACTGGATGAATTCTACTGGAGCAAGATTATTTATTTCCAAGGGAATTGCAATAAAATTGCTAACTGTACTCTCGCACATGCTGAAAATAGCATATAATTGTTCCAAAATGTAACACTGGAAACCTGATAATTAAGAAAGAATTACAGCTGCTTTATAGAAGTCTTTCTCAATGGGCTGAGTCATAAATTATGTGCATTAAATGAACAGCCTTCTACTGAATGAGAGGTTACATACATGTTTTTCTTTAAAGTACAATTATGCCCTCTAGAAGACTGGAAGATTACATTTCATTCTAAGCAATACATGAATGGCTTCACATGGAAGCACATGAATATTTATTTTACTGGGAAAGATAGCCAATGATAGAAATCATTAATTTTTTTTCAACAGAACACTATTCCACCCAAAAAATCAGTTTAGTCAAAATTAAAAAGTTGCATGGGAACATCTTGATATTGACAAAAGTTTTTGAGGGGAAAAACTTGTAACATTCCATTTTGACTTTCATGTGAGTGCATTTAAATTTGTATAATAAAATTAATATTTTATATAAATATAATGTATATTAATATAAATCGTATTAATATTTTGCTACAAATGTCTAAAGGAAACATTTTGATACTGTTGAAAGAAAATGTTCTTGATGGTCCTGAATTGGAATTTTTCAAAATTTTTCTTTTGCAGGACTTTTTTGACTTTTTTAGTCTGATTTAAATTTTTTTTTAATGTCAGAATTTCCATGGAACAAAAATTCCAATTCCTGATCAGCTCTACTCAGTTTTTCACAGTGTTCAATAGAAATACCAAGCGGTATATTACATTTATGAAGCAATGCTCAACCAGGAACGTGTTAGTGCTGCACATTGCAGCCTATAGATGCAGTTGGCAAGTGAAGGAGCAGTGCTGGAGCAGGACCCTACTTCAGGGCTATAGCAGAGTTTTTGGGGCTCTGGCATCTTTGCTAATAAACTGGGAGGTATTTGAGGATGTGGAGGCAGAAGTGTAATCTTTCTTGCTTTCCTGCAATTCCAAATGCAATTTCTATGACTTCATGTATTGGTGTTGAAGCAGGAAATGGGGCAGTCTCTTTTGCTTCCCTCTAGATCTGCTATTAAAGGTATTGTGTTTGAAACATTGTCTAGATGCCACTGAAACTGTACTACTACTTGTGGTATAGTGATAACCAGAGGGTCGGGTTGCCACCCTTTTAATTGCTGCCCCTGCCCCACCTCTTCCCCCAAGGCTCTGATCCCATCTCTCACTCCTCTCAAGTCTCAAGGAGCCTGCCTGCATGTAGGAGGCAACCCTGGCTGAGCAGGGCCTGGCATGGGTTAATGACCCAGCACCTCTCCCCACCCCACAGTAACGGGACATTTTGTTTGAGTGCCACTTAGGGTTGCCAGGACTTTCAACCGGACTTTCCAGTTGAAAACCGGGCACATGGCAACCCTATGGCACTTGGACACAGGAGCAAAAAATAGAGTGTCCAGGTAAAACCGGAATGAGTGGCAACCCTAGAGGATCAACTAGCTTTGACAAACTGTTTGTTAACAAAGTCCTGCCCTCAGGATCAATGATCTGCCAATGACAATTCTGAAGGTGTAATGCTTGTATATTTTGTGTCAGTGTCATTCAGTACCTTGCTGTAGAGACTTCATCTTGTGCTTGAGTAGTTTGAAATAGCTTTGTCCTGGTTGTATTGTTAGTCTGAGCTGCTGAATGAAATAGCTATCATTCTTATTTGTCTCTGGAGGCCATAAATGCAATTCTGCTCTGAAAGTGACTGTACAGTTGTCATGAAGGGGCCCAATGTTTGTGACTCAATGATTTCCATAATAAATATGCTAAACGTACAAGTAAAAAAAGTTTTTTCTAATTACCGTCTCTGCAAACTCCCCTTTGGTCTGAAACATAAGCTGGGCCCTTTCCGTCTCACCCAACATCACCAGTAAAAAAAGGATTTTCCGGGGCACGTGATGCCCTCATTTACACCTGTGTCATTCAGTCCTCAGTGATAATTTAAGTGCGTAATTGAAGACATGGGCATTTCACAAGGGCTTAATTTGGCCCTGCAGAAACTGTATTACTTATGCTGATACTTAAGAAAAAAGAACCCAGCCTGACTTTCAGAACTCAGACTGAGTTAACAGGGATTGCCATTTGAGAAGTGTTTGTAAATTGAACAAATCTAATCTGAAGTCACTGATATACAAACTTGTAACCTCACAATGCAAATTTTACACATTCACTTCAGTGTATTAATTGTAAGTATAACACAATTCAGGGCATTAGACCGTTCTGTGCACTTCCAAACCATATGTATATGCAGTATAGATAAAATTCTTATTGCTCAGCTCAGAATGAAAAGTCTTCGCATCAGCAGTTTCTGCTTGCTATTCCCAATGCCATTTTATTTGTGTTCGTCTTCCTCAGAGGTGAATTCAGCTGTATATGTAGATGATGGAAAATATCATATGGCAAGATGATTAGAAAAAACATATTTGAAAAAAACACAGAGGCTGAAATCCATATGGGAATGCAGAATGCGAATGTACGTTGTGTGGGCATTCATCCCCAGTTATTTAATAATGTGATTCTATGAGTATGACACTGTTGATGTAGAGACCATTTCTGAAGCAAGGCCAAATGGTCTCTAAGGAAACTGTCCTTTGGAAACGGAAGCATTTGAATTTCAGTCTTCTGCTTTCTTGTCAAGAGGCTCACTACTGAGAAACATGATGGATTCTCTAAAGGAATCTGTACAATTACACTATTATTTGAGAGACCTATAAAAAGATATGTATTTGTAAACCAACTTCAATGGAAAAACTGAAATGTCATGTGTATATGAGAAGACACAAAATTAATACAACCAAATAACTGTTTTCCTTTATGAAAAGATGGGCACTGAGCATATACACAATGGATCAGTGGTGGTGGAAAAGAAAACTGAGCAAATGATGTGATTGGAATAACAGAGACTTGGTGGTGTAACTCACATGACTGGAGCACTGTCATGGATGGGTATAAACTGTTCAGGAAGGACAGGCAGGGGAGGAAAGGTGGAGGAGTTGCACTGTATCTAAGAGAGCGGTATGATTGCTCAGAGCTCCAGTATGAAACTGGAGAAAAACCTGTTGAGAGTCTTTGGGTTAAGTTTAGAAGAGAGAGCAACAAGGGCGATGTCATGGTGGGCGTGTGCTATAGACCATCAGACCAGGAGGATGAGGTGGACAATTAACTGAAGTTTCCAGAACACAGACCCTGGTTCTAATGGGGAATTTCAATCACCCTGACATCTGCTGGGAGAGCAATACAGCAGTGCACAGACAATCCAGGAAGTTTTTGGAGAGTGTTGGGGACAACTTTGTGGTGCAACTACTGAAGGAACCAACCAGGGGCTGTTCTCCTCTTGACCTGCTGCTTACAAACAGGGAAGAATTGGTAGGGGAAGTAGAAGTGGGTGGCAACCTGAGCAGCAGTGACCATGAGATAGTTAAGTTCAGGATCCTTACAAAAGGAAGAAAGGAGAGTAGCAAAATATGGACCCTGGATTTCAGAAAATCAGACTTTGACTCCATTAGGGAACTGATGGGCAGGATTCCCTGGGAGGCTAATATGAGGGGAAAGGAGTCCAGGAAAGCTGGCTGCATTTTAAAGAAGCCTTATTGCAGGAATAGGAACAAACCATCCCGATATGCAGAAAGAATAGCAAATATGGCAGGCGACCAGCTTGGCTTAACAGTGAAATCTTCAGTGAGCTTAAACACAAAAAGGAAGCTTACAAGAAGTGGAAACTTGGTCAGATAACTAGGGAGGAGTATAGAAATATTGCTCAAGCATGCAGGGGTGTAATCATAAATGCCAAAACACAACTGGAGTTGCAGCTAGCAACAGATGTGAAGGTTAAGAAAAAGGGTTTCTACAGGCATGTTAGCAACAAAGAAAAGTTCAGGGAAAGTGTGGGACCCTTACTGAATGGGGGAGGCAACTTAGTGATAGATGATGTGGAAAAAGCTGAAGTACTCAATGCTTTTTTTGCCTCGGTCTTTAGAGACAAGGTCAGGTCCCAGACTGCTGCACTAGGCAGCAGAGTATGGGGAGGAGGTGAGCAGCCCTCAGTGGTGAAAGAACAGGTTAAGGACTATTTAGAGAAGCTGGACATGTACAAGTCCATGGGTCCAGATCTAATGCATCCGAGGGTGCTGAGGGAATTGACTAATGTGATTGCAGAGCAATTGGCCATTATCTTTGAAAACTCGTGGTGATCGGGGGAGGTCCTGGACAATTGAAAAAAGGCAAATATAGTACCCATTTTTTAAAAAGGGAAGAAGGAGAACCCAGGAAACTACAGATCGGTCAGCCTCACCTCATTCCCTGGAAAAATCATGGAGCAGGTTGTCAAGGAAACCATTTTGAAGCACTTGGAGGAGAAGAAGGTGATCAGGAACAGTCAACATGGATTCACCAAGGGCAAGTCATGCCTGACCAACCTGATTGCCTTATCTGATGAGATAACTAACTCTGTGGATATGGGGAAAGCAGTGGACGTGATATATCTTGACTTTAGCAAAGCTTTTAATACGGTCTCCCACAGTATTCTTGCCAGCAAGTTAAAAAGGTATGGATTGGATGAATGGACTATAAGGTGGATAGAAAGCTAGTTAAATTCTCGGGCTCAATGGGTAGTGATCAATGGCTTGATGTCTAATTGGCAGCCCGTATCAAACGGAGAGCCCCAGGGGTTGGTCCTGAGGCCGGTTTTGTTCAACCTCTTTATTAATGATCTGGGTGATGGGATAGATTGCACCCTCAGCAAGTTCGCAGATGACACTAAGCTGGGGGGAGATGTAGACATGATGGAGGGTAGGGTTAGGGTCCAGAGTGACCTAGACAAATGGGATGATTGGACCAAAAGAAACCTCATGAGGTTCAACAAGGACAAGTGCAGAGTCCTGGAAAGAGTCTAGTGGAGGGCAACGAAAATGATCAGGGGGCTGGGGCATATGACTTACGAGGAGAGGCTGAGGGAACTGGGGTTATTTAGTCTGCAGAAGAGAAGAGGGAGGGGGGATTTTATAGCAGCCTTCAACTTCCTGAAGGGGGGTCCCAAAGAGGATGGAGCTCGGCTGTTCACAGTGGTGGCAAATGACAGAACAAGGAGCAATGGTCTCAAGTTGCAGTGGGGGAGGTCTAGGTTGGATATTAGGAAACACTATTTCACTAGGAGGGTGGTTAAGTATGGGAATGGGTTACCTAGGGAGGTGGTGTAATCTCCATTCTTAGAGGCTTGCCCAAACCTTGGCTGGGATGATTTAGTTGGTGTTGGTCCTGCTTTGAGCAGGGGGTTGGACTAGATGATCTCCTGAGGTCTCATTCAACCCTAATCTTCTATGATTCTATGATTCTGTAAATGAGGCTGACAATCCAATTTACACTTCATAAAACAATGGGAGGTAGAATTTCATGGGTACAAGTATTTTCAGAATTAAACAAACTGAAATGCATAGTGCATCATTCATATACTCATTAAAAGAAAAAACCCTGATAATGTAGAAGTATTAATGTCAAGCAAAATATAGCAGGAAGCATAATGAGAGATTGAAAGTATCCCCTCCAGTTAACTAACAAGATCTGCCCTTCTCACCGTCCCAAAACAGGTAGTATTAACAGTTCAACCACCGAGTAAAAGGAAGAAAAATAGCAGAGTAGTGTGTTTAAAATATTTTAAATGGTTTTCAGTTAATTTATAAAGATTAAAAGACTGCAGTAGTACTGCTACCATTCCCTGAAAATAAAATAATCCATGGCTGAATGATTAACATTTTTCTAAGAGAGACAGCATGGGTGAAGTAATATTTTTTTAATGGACCAACTTCTGTTGGTGTGAGAGACAAGCTTTTAAGCTCACACAGAGCTCTTCTCTACGTTTGTGGAGACCTGAAGAAGAGCTCTGTGCAGCTTGAAAGCTTGTCTCTTCCTCCAACATAAGTCGGTCCATTAAAAGATATTACCTCACCCACCCTGTCTCTTTCATATCCTGAGACCGACATGTTCAATGGCTCAATGTCTAGTTGGCAGCCGGTATCAAGCAGAGAGCCCCAGGGGTCGGTCCTGGGACTGATTTTGTTCAACATCTTTATTACTGATCTGGATGATGGGATGAATTGCACCCTCAGCAAGTTCGCAGATGACACTAAGCTGGGGGGAGAGGTAGATGTGCTGGAGGATAGGGATAAGGTCCAGAGTGACCTAGACAAATGGGAGGATTGGGCCAAAAGATATCTGATGAGGTTCAATAAGGACAAGTGCAGAGTCCTGCACTTAGGAAGGAAGAATTCCCATGCACTGCTACAGGCTGGGGACCGACTGGCTAAGCAGCAGTTCTGCAGAAAAGGACCTGGGGATTACGGTGGATGAGAAGCTAGATATGAGTCAGCAGTATTCGGCACTGGTGAGGCCACTCCTGGAGTACTGTGTCCAGTTTTGGTCCCCCCACTACAGAAGGGATGTGGACAAATTGGAGAGAGTCCAGTGGAGGGCAACGAAAATGATTAGGGAACTGGGGCACATGATTTATGAGGAGAGACTGAGGGAACTGGGGTTATTTAGTCTGCAGAAGAGAAGAGTGAGGGGGTATTTGATAGCAGCTTTCAACTACCTGAAGGAGGGTTCCAAAGAGGATGGAGCTAGGCTGTTCTCAGTGGTGACAGTTGACAGAACAAGGAGTAATGGTCTCAAGTTGCAGTGTGGGAGGTCTAGGTTGGATATTAGGAAACACTATTTCACTAGGAGGATTGTGAAGCACTGGAATGGTTTACCTAGATTGGTGGTGGAATCTCCATCCTTAGAGGTTTTTAAGGCCCGGCTTGACAAAGCCCTGGCTGGGATGATTTAGTTGGTGTTGGTCCTGCTTTGAGCAGGGGATTGAACTAGATGACCACCTGAGTTCTCTTCCAACCTTAAACTTCTATGATTCTATGATGCATCCGAAGAAGTGAGGTTTTTACTCACGAAAGCTTATGCCCAAATAAATCTGTTAGTCTTTAAGGTGCCACCAGACTCCTTGTTGTTTTTATGATTCTATGAACTCTGCAAATAACCATTTTTCTAGTAAATTCATAGATTTTTTTTTTCAGTCAAAAAGGGACTATTATGATCATCTAGTCTGACGTCTTGTATTACACAGGCCGTAGAACTTTACATAGTAATCCCTGACTCAAGACCTACAGCTTCTGAATTAACTAGTGTATACTTTTTAGAAAGATATCCAGTCTTCATTTAAATGATGAAGAATCGACCCATATCTACCCATATCTTCTATTTGTTAATTAGAGTTACTATTACAATTGTGCCTTATATCCAGTTTGTGTTGATCTAGCTGAAAAAACAGCCAAAGGGTATAATGCCCACTTTCCCATCCAGCCCAGATGACCCTTGAATCTCCAGTGCCTTCGAATTATGGACTTAAATTATTACTGAGGCCTAATTGAGAGACACAGATGTAACTTAGAGAGTAATATAATCCTTCAAAATCTTTATTACTGGTGATGTGATATGAGAAGGAAAGGACACAACTTCTGTTTCAGACCCAATGGGAGTTTGCAGCTCCAAGGTGATCAGGCTGGAAGGGAAAAGTGGCAGTTTTACAATACTCCTATTTCCAGGAGCTCATCCACTTCAGGAAGTAGTTTGCCACCCTCTAACCACTTTCAGCTATCCCTTTCTTGTAAAAAAAACCCTCTAAATTGAGATCTATTTAATATTATCAATTTAGGGTTCAATCGTGCATTTAAGGTACAGAGATGCACCATCATAGACAAAGCTCAAGGAGTCAATGAGCCAATCCTATGTCACCTTTGCCTCTTTCACTAGACCGGGGTCGGCAACCTACGGCACGCATGCCAAACACGGCACGTGAGCCGATTCTGAGTGGCACGCAGGTCCCTGCTGCGGTCCCGGCCCCCAGCCCCACTCAGCCCCCCCCCCCCACCACTCTCCCCTGCGGGGGCAGGAGGCAGAAGCTTGGTTCTGCAGCAGCCAAGCTTCCCCCCTCCCCTGCTTCTTCCCCAAGCAGTGCTTTCCTGCCCCTCCTCCTCTCCGTCCCTGGCCAATCACCTGATGGCCCTAGTGAGGGGGAGGGGGAAGAGCGGCAGCGTGCTCCCTGCTCCGTAGAGGACACAGAGAGAGGTAGGGATGGAGCCTGGGGAAAGGGGGTGGAACAGGGCATATCCCTTCCAGCCTTCTGCCCTGAGCGGCTCAGGGCAGGGGGCTGGGAGCACCCCAGCCTTCTGCCCTGCACCCCGCCACCCCAACACACACCCTTCCCTCTGCCCTGAACCCCCCCCACACTCAGCCTTCTGCCCTGCACCCACACACCTCCCAGCCTTCTGCCCTGAACCCCCCCACTCCAACACACAGCCAGCTTTCTGCCCTGCACCCCAACAGCCCCATCCCTCTGCCCTGAACCCCCCACACACACTCAGCCTTCTGCCCTGCACCCCCC